>NC_138381.1:38379104-38455378 GCF_054177405.1 Leptonychotes weddellii | reverse complement strand
ATTTCTTATAGGGCTGGTTTTGTGTTTGCAAATTCCTTTAGTTTTTGTTTGTCCTGGAAGCTTTTTATCTCTCCTTCTATTTTCAATACAGCCTAGCTGGATATAGTACTCTTGGCTGCATATTTTTCTCATTTAGTGCTCTGAATATATCATGCCAGTCCTTTCTGGCCTGCCAGGTCTCTGTGGATAGGTCTGTTGCCAGTCTAATGTTCCTACCGTTGTAGGTTACAGATCTCTTCTCCCGAGCTGCTTTCAGGATTTTCTCTTTGTCTCTGAGACTCGTAAGTTTTACTATTAGATGTCGGGTGTTGACCTATTTTTATTGATTTTGAGAGGGGTTCTCTGTGCCTCCTGAATTTTGATGCCTGTTTCCTTCCCCAAATTAGGGAAGTTCTCTGTTATAATTTGCTCCAATATACCTTCTGCCCCTCTCTCTCTTTCTTCTTCTGGGATCCCAATTATTCTAATGTTGTTTCGTGTTATGCTATCGCTTATCTCTCAAATTCTGCCCTCGTGATCCAGTAGTCGTTTATCTTTTTCTCAGCTTCTTTATTTTCCATCATTTGGTCTTCTATATCACCGATTCTCTCTTCTGCCTCATTTATCCTAGCAGTTAGCACCATTTTTGATTGCACCTCATTAATAGCCTTTTTGATTTTGACTTGGTTAGATTTTAGCTCTTTTATTTCTCCAGAAAGGGTTTCTCCAATAACTTCCATGCTTTTTCAAGCCCAGCTAGTATCTTTAAAGTCATGATTCTGAACTCTAGATCCGACACTATACTAATGTCTGTATTGAGTAGGTCCCTGGCAATTGGCACTACCTCTTGTTCTTTTTGTTGAGGTGATTTTTTCCATGTCGTCATTTTGTCCAGAGGAGAATAGATGAATGAGGAACAAAATGCTAACAGGGTAACAACGTCCCCAGAAAATATACTCTAAACAAATCAGAAAAGACCTGAAACCGGGGAAAAAGAAAGGGAAAGAAAGAAAAAAGAAAAAGAAAAAGATAAAACCAAACAAAAACAGAAAAACAAAACAGAATATGATCAAATATGATCAGGCTCATGCCTAGTTCAGTGCCACACACTAGATTTTGGGTGTATTTTGGTCTGTTAGAAGAAAGTGCCTCCCCAAATTTTAAAGAAAGAAAAACTTATATATGTACAAAAATAAAGCTCGATACGATGAAGGGATGGAATATGACTGTAATGATGAAAAAGAAGGGCATGATCTTTTAATAGAGACCTATTTTCATGGGAACCTCAGAGGTTCTCAAAATTGCTATTAGGAAGAAGAGAGGTGACATGGCTACAGATTTTACAGATATTAAAAAGATGGGAGAATGTTATAAAATACTTTATTTCCTAGATTAAATAAGTTATATAAAATGAGCGAATTATATAGGAAATACAAATTCCCAAAGTTCACTTAAGACAAAAATGGTAACTGGAATAGCACTTACAAGTGTAATTAAAGACCTTTCAAAAACAAAACAAAACAAACAAAAACAACAGCAACAACACATAACCTCTAGGGACTGTTGACTTCACCTGTGAAGTATTTATGAAAAAATACCTAAAATAATATAATTTCTGGAAAAAAAATCTTCCAGTTGAAAGTGTAGAAGTACTCTCATCTCATTCTGTTACTCTGATACCAAAATAAGGTGGTTAAAGAAGAAAAAAGCAATTTTAATATACAAAATTTCACTCATAACCATAGGTGCAAAAATCCTTAATATCATTTTAGCAACTAGACTACAATAAGAAACATAAAGGGTAATATTTAATGATAAAGTGGGGTTATCCCAGGAAAGCAAGGTTGGTTTAACATTAGAAAATCAATGTAATCCCATATTAAATGATGAGACAGAAAACTGTAAGAGCTACTCAATGATGCATTTGACAAAATCCAACTATTATTTCTGATCAATATTCATAAAAGAAACAAAAATTAAAAATAGAATTAAATTCGCTAAACCTTGTAAAGAATAGCTACAAAAAAACTAAACAAACAACAACAAAACTATAGCTGGTAATAGTCTGAAAACTTTTCCCCTAACACCAGGAAGCACAGCATGTCCAATTCAACATTAAAATGGAGATTTTAGGGGTGCCTGGGTGGCTCAGTCGTTAAGCGTCTGCCTTCGGCTCAGGTCATGGTCCCAGGGTCCTGGGATCAAGCTACGCATCAGGCTCCCTGCTCCGTGGGAAGCCTGCTTCTCCCTCTCCCACTCCCCCTGCTTGTGTTCCCTCTCTCGCTGTATCTCTGTGAAATAAAATCTTTAAAAAAAAAAAAATGGAGATTTTAGCCACTACAATAAGGACAGAAAAAATTAAATCCAAGCAAATTGCTTTTCAAAGTGGTTTTGCCATTTTACAGTTCCACCAGCTGTGTATAAAATTTCCAATTCTTCCACAATCTTACTAAAGTTCTGCCATTCTAATAGATGTGTAGTGGCATCTCATTGTAGTCTTAGATTTCTCTTCTATGACAATGAACATCTGTTCATGTACTATTAGCTATTTGTACATCTTTGGTAAAGTGTCTTTTCAAAATTTTTGTCCATTTAAAAAATTTTGTTTTATTTTCTATTGCTCAGTTTTGAGCACTCTTTTGTATAGTCTGAATGCAAAACTTTACCACGTAAATGCTTTACAAAGATGTTCTCTCTAGCTATTGTCTTTTTATTTTTTAGTAGCACATTTCAAAGAGCAGAAGTTATATTTTTATGAAGTCTACATGATCATTTTGTTAATGAATCTTGATTATGTATCTAAGAATTGCCTGTCAAAGGCATAAATATTTTCTAAAATTTTTATAATTTGTGTATAATCTGGTTTTAGTTAATTATTCATATAGTACAAGTGTGAATCAAAGTTCTTTTTTGCGTGTATTTCTTTGTTTTGTATATGGACATCCAACTTTTCCAGAACCATTTGTTGAAAAGACCATCCTTTCATGGTCTTTAACCAAGTGGTGGACCAGTCGATTAAGCATCTGCTTTCAGTTCAGATCATGATTTTGAGGTCCTGGGACTGAGCCCCTCTGTGGGGAGGAGAGTCGGCTTCTCCTTGTCACTCTACTCCTCTCCCACCACTAACCACTCGTGTGCTCTCTCTCTTTCAAATAAATAAAATAATAAAAAAAAAAGACCATCCTTTTTCAATCACACCACACCTTCATCTTTGTTAAAAATCAATTGCCCATTTAAATCTGTATGTATTTCTGAGCTGCCTAGTCTGTTTTATTGATCTATTTTATCTATCTACATAAATATCATTCCTTTATGATCCTTTTAATATTTAAAAAATTTGTAGTGATGTCACCCTCTCATTCCTGAGATTGGTACTCTCCTCTATTACTCATCGATTATTCCACCTAAAGGTTTACCCATTTTATTAATCTTCACAAAACATCAGCTTTAAAAATACTGATGTGCTCTGTTTTTGTTTTAATTTCTATTTCATTGACTTAGCATCTGGCTTTTAATAATTCCTTTCTTTTACTTACCTTGGGATTTATTTGCTTTTTATTTTTTTAGTTACTCAGGGTATAAATTGAGATAATTGATTTAAGATTATCTGTTCTCTTTCAATGTAGGATTTTAGTGCTATAAATTTCCCCTTAAAATGCTTTTCATTAAATTTATTATACATTTATAATATGTGATTTAGTATTTTATTTGTTGATTTAGGCTTTATTGTAGATGTCATGAAATTATCACAGTCTCTCTTCAAGTGATTTTTTAATATCTCATCTTTAGTGTAAGAAATTTAAAGTATTATACTTCCATTTACTCCCAACCAAACTTTATGCTATCATTACTATTTCATTAAGTGTTATAAATCCTGCACTGTTATTATTTTTATGTAAAAAGTCAATTATCTTTGAAAATATATAAGTAATAACAAAAATGTTATATATTTACACATATAATTACCTGTGCTCTTTGTTTCTTTGTATAGATACATATTTCCCTGTGGTATAATTTTCCTTTACTTGAATTACCTGAAGTAATTCAGTTCTGCTGGTTAGAGATTATCTTGATTTGTGTAAGCCAGAGAAATCTATTTCAACTTTTTTTGAATGATATTTTCACTTAAAAGTTCTAGATTGGTAATATTATTTCTTTAAATACTTTGGGATGTTGTTGTAATATCTTCTCACTTGCATTGCTTCCACTGAGAAACCTTTTATATTTATCTTTGATGCTCTGTACTAGAGTATCTTCTATTTCTGATGACTTTGAGCTATTATCTTTATCACTATTTTGAGAACTTTGATTATGATGGGCCTTTGTGTGATTTTATTTTATTTATTTATTTATTTATTTTTTAAGATTTTATTTATTTGACAGAGAGAGACATAGCAAGAGGGTACACAAGCAGGGGGAGTAGGAGAGGGAGAAGCAGGCTTCCCCGCAGAGCAGGGAGCCCAATGTGGGGCTCGATCCCAGGGTCCTGGGATCATGACCTGAGCCGAAGGCAGACACTTAATGACTGAGCCACCCAGGCACCCCATTTGTGTGATTTTAATAATGTTTGTTGTACTTGATGTTTGTTGAGCATTCTGGAACTTTAGGTTTATACTTTTCATTAAATTTGAATGATAGCTATTATTGTTCAGATATTTTTGTCCCTCTGCTTTTGGGGTTTCCAATCACAAGTGTATTGGACCCTAGAAGTTTCCCCATAGCTTTATTATCTACTTTTGTTTGGTTGTCTATTTGTTTTTGGTTTTGACCCCATCTTCTCTGTGTATTTCACTGTGGATTTCATTTGGATTGTATTGCTGTGTATTCAAGATCACTAGTATTTTATTCTACAATACCTACTCTATCCTTGATCTCTTTTTTATTTCAACAATTGTAGTTTTAATTTCTTTAAAGTTGATTTCCATCTTTTAAATAATATACATGTCCATATTTAACTTTCTGAATATATAAAAATATTTTTAATAACCTGTGTTTTTAATATCCTGTGTCAATTCTAATAGTTGTGTCATTTCCAAATTGATTTCTACTTTACTTGCGTTTCTCCTTGTCATGGATAGTATTTTCCTGCTCTTTCCCTGCCTGCTTATTTTTTGTTGTTTGCATGTTTGTTTGTTTTGTTTTTTCACACCAGATATTATGAATATCTTGTTGGGTGCTGGATTTTTTTAAATACCATAAATTTTCTTGAACTTGATTCTGGAATGCAGTTAAATTACGTAGTTTCCATCTTTTCAGAAATTTCTTTTAATATTTATTGATATCAGAGCATTACTTAACCTAGGAAAAATTATTCCCCAATGTTAAAGTAAAACACTTATTTTGCTTATTTCTTATTTTTTTGTTTTTGTTTTTCAGTATATTTGACATGCAACATTACATTAGTTTCAGGTGTACAACATAGTGATTTAACATCTCTGTATCTTTTGCTATGCTCACTATAAGTATAGCTAAAGTAAGACACTTCTGATTATGTTATCCAATGCCCTATAGGTCATGAGGCTTTCCATTTAGACTAGTAGGAACAGGTATTTTTCTTGGACCTGTGTGACATCCAGGAACTGTTAACTCCTAGTTCTTAAGCTTGCCTCATATGCATGTGTCGATATATAATTACCTGAATATTTGACAGCACTCTTCTGCATAACTGCATTCCCTCTCTGCTCTCCAGTTCTCTGTCCAGAAAACCTTAGACACTTTGGTATCCACAGATTCTCAGCTTTGTCTCTTCAGTCAGGGAATATGCAGGGCTTTGCCTGTGTGTCATCCTCACATAGCCACCTAAAGTCAATCTCAAGGTAGGAAGCTGAGAATTGATAAGGCTGAACCTGTTTACCATTTTTTTTTTAAAGATTTTATTTATTTATTCATGAGAGACAGAGAGAGAGAGAGGCAGAGGGAGAAGAAGGCTCCCAAGGAGCAGGAAGCCCGATGCAGGACTCGATCCCAGGACCCTGAGATCATGACCTGAGCCAAAGGCAGACGCTTAACCATCTGAGCCACCCAGGCGCCCCTGTTTACCATTTTTTAGGGATACTCTGTACTTCATTGTCTAATACCTAGTTTATTGAAAACCATTCTTGCAAATGCATTGTGAATTACTGATTATTTCAGTTTTTATAAATTGTAAACCAGACTACATCCTCCCACATTTACAAATCCCTGTAATACTTTATTTGGACAAAGAAATATTCTAGCTAACTATAATACTGAGGAGAATTTGCATGATGATGTACTGACCACTCTGATCTATCAGCAATAATAGCCTTGGGTTGAGATTGAAGATTAGATGCATTAGACACAAAAAGTTTTAGCTCAGACAAGTTTATCTAGCTCTTCAGAGGATTTAAAGTTAGTAACCACAAGAGTAGCAATAGCATTGCAAAATTCTGGTGACTCTCAGGCACAGCTTCTAATGTCCTCCACTTTGTACAAGTCATGCGTAAGGTTACAAGTCACAAAGCCTGTAGAGTGCAGACCATCTCTAGCTCAGGAAAATAATAAACTTCAGCATCTCTTGAATTTTTACATTTCCTCAGAAGTGTGTGAATAGTACCTATTTTCTATTGCAGCTCAGTATCATTAATGATCAGTAACTTATCAATTACTGCTTTTTCAATAAGCAGTCATAAATAAACTCCATGTTCTTTTTTGATACAGAGCATTTTTCTCAGACCTAACATATTCTTATAAATCCATTGGAGTTAGTTGCAAGAATGATTTAATCAGAGATTTTCCTGAAGCTAATGGTGGAGTCACAGACCACCTGTCAACATTTTCCTCACAGATAACATACCCATTATTTGCCTATTATACTATTTATTCTATATGGACTCATTCACATCTCACTATGCTACTCTAAACAGTCTGTAGTTAGTTCTATATATAGCTTAAAGGGAATATTTAAATCAAGAGCTAAATGGTAGTGGTTGGAATGAGAAATGGAAGATAAAGGGAATATTTTCCTTTTTCTTCCATATTATTTTGACTTCATGGATTTCAGTATCAGTGTCCTTGGAAGTAATTTACTACATGTGTTGAAATAACAATTTTATGGCATTTTGTTACTCTAGAAATCAGTAATCAATACTCTCTACTGTTTGGAATATACAAATCATTTCAGAATATCAAGAACTCAATTTTCTAACAGTATCACACACTTGTAGATCACCTATTATGCATAAGGCACTGTACTCTACATGTATCTGGTTAAGTAAATTTAAAATTATTAACAAGGCTAAGGTAATTTCTTCCAATCTCACATATGCAGAGTAGCGTACTATCCAATGGAACTGAATTGACCCATAACTTGTATTGTTCATCATGTAAATATCATTGTTAAATGTAATGCATAACTTCACTCTCTTTAATGGACTGTAAATATATTTAAATACTAAAGTTTTTTGCAATTAATATAAATATAACCAAAAATTATCTGTCCTTATACCAAGTGATATTGCTTATCTCAGCTGTAAAATAAAACATAACTCCTATGCATATCCAGCATACAAACTGAGGTGTTAATCAAATGAAATTGTATATGTGAGTCAGCTAGTAAACTTTAGTGTCTTATCTTAAAAGAGAAAAGAACCAAATAACTACTAGGCCATTTCTATATTCAAGACTGAAATGGAGAATCTTGATTATCCATGTTATTCAAGGATGAAAATTCTAGTGTTACTAATTAGCTTTGTCAAATTCTTTAATCGTATATTAGGCATAAATAAGCTGATTTCACCTCAATTTTAAATTGTATTATAATAACCCTCCTGATATATTGATTCTATAGGATTACTACTCATATAATTAAAAACTTAAAAATAATCACTATGTTAATAATATGACTAATTTTATATGACTTTTCACATAAATTTATGTAATTTGAAGGTATTAGGAAAGCTAACATAAAAGAACAAAGACATCGTCATTATAGTTTAGAAATCACTTGTAATTCAAAGCATGCTATTGCAGAACAGTTATGGAAATATTAAAAATAAAAAATTCATTGTTAAATCATATTAAACAGAGAAATTAATTAGCTTCAAAGTATTTTAAAGTTAAAATAATTTTAAATATGTATCAGAAGAAAATTATAGACAATTTCTATTTTGCTAGTAGGTATTCTAACTTTATTCTTTGCATATTCATTATAAATGATAATCCTTTTGATCTTTTAACTTCATTAGGAGTTCTTATAAATTTCATTCACTTATGGCAAGTTTATCTTATGTGAGTTTGTAAATTAAATTTACTCCTCTACTGCAAACGATTCCCTTTCAAAATAATGCGACAATTATTTATGTTAATATTCACCAGCAAACATTTATTGAATTCCCACCCCATGATGTGACAAACACCATACTAGAAAATGAGAAGACAAAAGGAATATAGAGTTTTGAGCTAAATTAATGCACAGTCTCATCATTTTCACAATGTACCAACTAACCAGATAAAAGACATGGGATGTGCCCTCAGGACACATATGACCTGACAGCAGGGGGAGGAATACATGTGAAACAGTAAGGGGCAATATAAAATATTGTAATTAAGAGTAAAACCTATTCATTAATCAAACCTATCCATATTACTTGGTCTGAGATACTTAAATTTACAACTTGAAATTAATGGTAAAAAAAATCACTCTGTAAGAATGTAAAACAAAATTCAATGATTTATTTTCCAGGTAGATAACTATAATTCTTACAGGTGTATCTAGACATTTTAGGATTTTAATTTGCTAATAAAGCTTGCCTAGAATAAAGCTTGAGATTTGAGAATAAAGCTTGCCTAGACAGAGGGGAGTTTGATAAAATGACTTAACGGTAGGGTGCCCCTTGTGTAAAGATAGCTTAAAGGTTCAAGCCTACAGATGGTGAATGGAAATTAAAATACTTTAGCTGATTTAAAAAAAAAAAAAAAGCAAGTTGAATTTAAGCTTGGTTTGGGCAGACTCCAATACTCAACTACTGCAGGATAAAAACTCACTTGCAGTAGACAGCAATATGGTCATGCTTATTCACAGAGGACATGCAACCATTTTTTAAAGTACACTGTGAGAATTCAGCAACCTGAAGGTGAAGAACAGTGAAAACTTAGATATTATATTTAGATCACACAGTAAAGCAAATAAGAATTAAAAACAGAAATATATTTTGCTAGCAACAAGTTGAAGTATGAGATAATAAAACAAACACAAAAGCCTTGTATGAGTAAACAGAAGGGAGCCAAGACCTTACTACCACTTCTTTTTGTCTGGAAAGTACACAACTCACTAACAGAAGTACTCACAATGACACTGTGACTAATCCTGGGTGAAAGCTGATGGTCCACTTAGTTCTTGCCATAGGCAGGGCAGATCAGGAACTGCCTGCACTGAACACAGCTGGCATTTCTTCTAGCTCAGGGAAGTGCTAAAGACAGGATTATCACAAAATTATTTTTTAAATATACTTGGCCTTAGTAGAATTTTTTGTATTGATCTTAAAAGTAGCTATCATTATCTAGAACTTTCAAGCAAACTTAATGGACACATATAAGTGATGAAATTGCCAAAATTAGAAAAAAGAGTTTTCAAACTCTAGGAGAGTGAAAACCATGGGACAGTGAATGACTCTTTTTAGCTCATGTGTATTGAGTGAACAGTGTGGAGAGAACTAAATAGCCAACCTATCTGTCTTTCTCTTGCTCTCTCTCTTTGTTTCTCTAAAGCCTCTAACAACCTCTACAGTAGGTTTTATACCAACAACTAATTAAAACTTTTGTAGACAACATCCAGTAAACAAAAACACTTTAAAAGAACATTCCACAAAGCATGGAGATTTACTGATGAAATTACTGTCTTCCACGTCTCTTTCTTGGCTACTTCCCTAAACAACATGGCAAATTTTCTAAAATACCAGTAAGGACAAGCAGTGTCTGACAGACTCTGTTAGCTTCCACTTTAGCATTACAGATCTAATAAGAAATATCAGTTTCTAGTATTTTGACCATAGTTAGAGAGGCTAAAGCCAGATTGATATGCAAATATCTTAGTCATATTTCTAAAGTCTAGTGTTCATTCTATCACTTCAGCTCTTTGGGACTGATGTTGGATCTCCTCATACCCTCATCATCTAGTTCCCTTACATTCAGGAGTGAGGACATGAAAAATCTGAATTCCCTGTATGTGGTACTAGTTGGGTTTTCCCTGTCTCCACCTTGGCCTACAGCACTTTACTTCCATTTCCAGGGTATGTCAAGGAAGTCTTCCCATATTTTGGTTATTTGTAGAGGTTTCCGTCTCTGAAAAGCTATGAAGTGGAAGGACTGATGGTGGAAAAGGAGGTGTAAGGGCATTTAGCTCAAGATTGTGATTGCTGACACTGTGGTTGCTATAGAACCTATTGCTGATAATTAATCCACAAAGTGTGCATTCCGCTCTACTTTGTTTCACACTGAGGGTTTTCTCCATTTCTTGGGACAAACCATGGGTCTTTAGTAATGAGAGTGATCAGTTAACTAGTCATACTATCTCAATGGAATGAATTCTGTAACACTGATGATAAGTAGAATGCCAAAATGATTTCTTTTTTTCTTTATTATTATGTTATGATGTTATGTTAGTCACCATACAGTACATCATTAGTTTTTGATGTAGTGTTCCATGATTTGTTGTTTGTGTATAACACCCAGTGCTCCATGCAATACGTGCCCTTGTTAATACCCATCACTGGGCTAATTCATCTCCCCCTCCCCTCTAAAACCCTCAGTTTGTTTCCCAGAGTCCACAGTCTCTCATGGTTCCTCTCCCCCTCTGATTTCTCCCCCTTCGTTTTTCCCTTCCTTCTCCTAATGTCCTCCATGCTATTCCTTATGTTCCGCAAATAAGTGAACTGACTTACTGAACTGAACTGACTCACTCAAATAAGTGAAATTGACTCTCTGCAAAATGATTTCTGATAGTGCTGTGAATATTAATGATTTCTGAGTTTTATCAAGATTTTAGAAAGGGTTCCAGAATAAACTCAGATGGCTGTACTGATGGTGTTTGAAACAATAAGCATCTTTTGGTTCTCCTTATAAATACATACAAATGTCCTTATAAATGATTGAAATTTTTCACTGATATCAATACCAAGTATAGTAAAAAAGCTTTAGAAAAACCATAGTGTGCATGTGTATATGGCCTAAATAAGTTTATTTTGGATCTTCATGAAACTATCATTGAATTTGCTCTTGTATATTTAAATGATATGCTCTAATCAAAACAAAAAACATTGCATAATTGGTACTATGATTTTTTATTATATTAGCATTTATCATAATTCTAAATATTTCAGGATTTTAGAAAAAGATAATTTGAAAACTTGTTTTAGATGTATTTGTGTACAAATTAAATTTGTATCAGTAAAAGGATTATGGAAAAATAAGTGAAAAATTATTTGTATCAAGTATGATAGTAAGCAGAGACAGTCTTGCCACTATTGTTCTCATAGTAAAGTTTCCTTTTTTCTCCCCCTGTTCAGTAGCAGAGATTTGTGTTTTTTAACCCCACTGATTTGGGCAGCTCTGTATTCTGAGAAGCCAGCAGAGGAAGTATTTTAAAAAATTGCTGCTAGTGTTAGCTCTCTCAGCTTGATGATGCATGACATAGTCTCCTGCATTCCTATATTTTCTTCTCTTAGTCTATAACATGTAACAGCTACTGATCAACTGGAAGCAAAATTCTTCAAACTTCTGGGAGTAGCAGTTGATAAATTTAGCATGTCCTGCATGCAAAATAGCAAAATGTTTATATGTATGAGCCTTAGGATCAGATACACTGGTTTTAATTCTTGACTCTAAAATTTATTGGGGGTACATTTTGTCCGTATTTTACTCAGTTGCTGTTATTGCTACTGTTTTTCTTTTTGTTGTAATAATTCTCTCTGGTTGATTTTTGCCTGGCTGAGATAAAAAGGAAATGGCTGGTATCATTAAAAATAAGTTTTTTTTATTATTGCATACTATATGCCAGGCACTACTACAAATGTTTATGTGTGCTAATTAATTTGATTTTGCTATGCTACTGCCTCAACCAGTAGTCAACTGTACAAAATGTATGATACATACTATGGATTCTATAATTGCAGCCCACAAAGAACCCCTCTTCCTAAAGACAGTTGAGGAAGTTTGAGAACTTTTAATTACAGCTTGGACCTTATAGAAGCTGTACAAAGCAGCATCTCCATTCAAAGTCATTGAATAAAATGTGTATCACCTTTCAGTGACCCTGTTGCTTTGCTAAGTCACATTCTTGGGAAAAGGCAGTTGGAGCAAAAATAGATCAAGTGACTGGACTGCTATCTCTCTCAGAGGAACAAGCCTTTAAGGCATGTAAGATCAGCTGTTTGTTGGATTGCTGTAGAAGTCCACCATCACATTATCCATATGTAAGTATTAATTTGAAAATGTACTGCACTATTCTGTTTTCCCCTATTATACTTTCCTCTCTTCTGAGAAGATAGCTAGTGTAGTTATTAATAATTTCAGAAACCCCAGAATAGATACAATGGATGACAGCACAGACATCTGTAATTGGATTCAATTGTTTCAACAATGTTGAGTTAGTGCTCTGTGTGAGTCTGAATTTCTTAGAGATTATCCAGTTGCACTGTTAGGATTAGATCTCTCAGTTACTACACTTACTATAAGTGGTTAGTACTATCATACACCTAGAAAGAGCTGATGGGCAAGCTTATGTCTCCCTCATAAGGACTCTACTCAACTTACAACCCTGACTTTTTTTATGTAAGTGTTTCATATTTTAGAATCCCCTCCAACTTAGCTATAAAGTACATAAGAGATTTCCAGCACATACAGTAAGGAGGATCAACAAATAAGACACACAGTTATTGTTCAGTTTGGCTATTGTGATAAAAACAGAGATGGATTTGACATATATCCCCTACCAGGAAAATTCCAAGAATTTTAAAGTTTGGCTCAAAAGAACAGAATCTTTACAGAAAGAAGCTTTATGAAAGGACTCAAAGCATAGCATAAGTCCTTCTCATCGTAAACAGGGACTTCTTACACAATTGAACATCAGGCTAAGAGAGTTTGAAAACCATGAAATATTGTACCTATGGTGCTGAAAGAGAATAAAATGTGATACTGAGCTCTTAGTAATCATACTTAGTTAGATAACTAAAAGCCTTGCTATATCTTTGCAGTTTAATGATAAGCAGTTTATAGTCCTTAAACTACACCATTGGTTATTGAACAAATATCTATGAATCCAAGTAATAGTCCTGGTGACATTAACTTCTTCATTTAAAAAATTTTGTCTAAAATACACTTTAATGAGAGAAAATTTTCTTCCTGTAGTAATATTAGCCATAGAACACTTGAAAACAACACATCATTGACAAAAGCATTCCCAAAAGAAACAAAAGTGTGTTCTGAATTTCACCAATATTAAAAACTGGAGTTAGAAACAAATCTCAGGGGGTGCCTGGGTGGCTCAGTCGTTAAGCGCCTGCCTTCGGCTCAGGTCATGATCCCAGGGTCCTGGGATCGAGTCCCACATCGGGCTCCCTGCTCTGCGGGAAGCCTGCTTCTCCCTCTCCCACTCCCCCTGCTTGTGTTCCTGCTCTCGCTATGTCTCTCTCTGTCAAAAAATAAATAAAATCTTTAAAAAAAAAAAAAAAAGAAACAAATCTCAGTATGTATTAGGAAATGAATGTTTCCTAATGTTCTTGCAGATAAAACTATTACTTTTTTTTTTGTCATCTAAGTCTCAGTAATCCATGTTTTTTGTTTGTTGTCGTTATTTACATCTTATTTACTTTTCCTCTAGCTAGCTGTGTATGCAAACATATATACAAAAGGAGGCAGAATTTTATATATTAATCTTTAGTAGGAAGGTCTCAAAGAAGTGGTTGAGGATTTCTGGTCAGGACAAAATAATTAAGACTCAAATACAACTGTAAGGCCTAGAAAGAACACAAGAGAAAACCAAAGGAGAACAGTGAAAAGTAGTATGAAGGTGAATTCATTTTGTTACGGAGATACCTGAGGACTGGAACAACACCACAGCAGAAGGCGACAGCCCAGGACTGGCATTTCCCAATCTCCAAACCAACAATAGAAGATAGCCCAGATCAGGCAGACTCACTTCTCCGGTGGGTCAAATGGGAGTTCTGCTGACAGTATCAGGCAAGTTTGGCAGAACTAGTATGGTAGAAGCTATCAAAATCCCTGTCCACCAGCAGCAAATATAGTAAATTAAAGGATAATAGTTTATTGCATTTCCTTAAGGAGATTATTCTGAGTTCCTCAGACAATACATAGATGTCCGTCTCTTTGGGATCAATTGTTGGGAGTTTTATTGGTTTCCTTTGGTGGTGTCATGTTTCCATGATAATCATGATCCTTATGGCACTGTGTTGGTGTCTGCACATTGGAGGATGTAGGTACCTCTTCCAGTTTTTATAGACTGGCTTTTGCAGGCAAAGTCCTTCACTGGTCAGCCCCTCTAAAGAGTCTGGTGGTGTCCACAGGTGGACTTGCTGTTGGGAGTCCTGAGGCAGGTGGATCTGGTGCCTGGGTCCGCAGGTGGTCCAACCTGATGCCTGGGCATGTAGAAGCAGGTCTGGAGCCTAGGTTCACTGGGGTGGGTCTGGCACTTGAGTCTGTTGTGATGGACCCGGGACCTAGATTCTGCGCCCACAGACGTCAACCAGGCACTAAGAACAGATAGGGTGAGCCTGGACTCTGGGTCCACAGGGGGCCATTGGGAGCATCGGTCCACAGGAGCTGAGGGAGCCACAGGCACTTAAGTGGACCCAGCAACTGGGCTTCCGGGAACTCAATGAGAGCCTGGTGCTGAGGAAGCCGCCTGGGCATGAAAGCGCCATCTGGGGGTGCTGGAGCCGGCCAGTGACCTGGTAAGCCGGGGGCCTGCATTCACAGGCTCTCTGGGAACCTGGAATTGAGGAAGCCACCAAAGCCAAGGGGTTGGGTTCTCAGGAGCTCGTAGAGAGCCTGGTGCCGAGGAAAACGCCCGGGGCCCATATGGGGCTGCTTCAGCCCATGCCTGTGTGGGCTGGGGCCTGCCTTCAAGGCACGCTCTGGGAGCCTGAGCTGAGGAAGTCACCTGAAGCCGTAGGAGCCGCCTGGGGTAGCTGGAGCTGGGAGACCTGGGTTTGTAAAAGCCGGACGGGAGCTTATTGGCTCGGGACCCGCCGGAGGCCAGCAGACACCAAAGAGAGCCCACGCCTAGATTCTCGGGAGTCCAAGGAGAGCCTGGTGTCCAGGACGTCTGCCGTAAGGCGCGGAGGAGAGCGTTAATGCCGTGTTGCCGTAAGGCGCGCAGAGAGCCGGAAGCCTGGTGCCCAGGACACCACCAGGATTGCGGAAGCAGCTGGAGGCGAGGTGAGCAGGAGCCGGGTTTGTGGGAGCCCACCAGGAGGCACCCAAAGCCTTAGAAGTTGGCCTGTTAATGGGGCGACCGGCTTTGGGGTCCGTGCGCAGTCATCACTTCACTGTCCTCCCTTGAGTGCGTGGGGCTGCCAAGTTTGGGAGGAGGGATGAGGGGATGTGAATCTTTCTTTCCTGCCCCCCTCAGTGTGCACTTTGTTATTTCTGTTCTTCACCCAGGTACTGCAACCCCTCACCTGGAATCCTTGGCTCCTATGAAGGTATTTTTATGCGCAGTTGTTTAAATTGATGTTCCTGGAGGGAGGATGAGAGCTGGAAATTTCCATGCTACAATTTTGATCCATTTATTTTTTAGTCTGTTTTTTATTTCTAAGGACATTTTCAATTTTATCCAAGTTATGTTGGATACTAGTCATTTATTACTTATTATTTAGTTAATGTTTGCTTTAGGTTCGGTTATATCACCTGTTTCATTCCTAATTTCCCTCATTTTTGCTGAAACTTGTTTCTTCATCAATCTATGAAAACTTTAAGAATTCTATTGGGTTATTTAAAGCAACTTTTGGTTGGTTGTTTCTATGTCTTTTTAATTAACTCGAGCTTTTATCCTTATTGTATTCTGTCCACTTTCTTTGGATTTATTTTGTTTTTTTTTTTCTCCAGCATTTTAAAATGTGCCACTTGATTATGGGCCCTTAATTTGGTCCTGTGCAACCCCTACTTGCAAACCCCATCATCTTCTCAATCTCAAGTGTGAATTTCAACCACAGGTATCCAATTCATTAGTCTGACTCTAAACCAATTACCTGCATTCTCCCCGCACCATTCCCAAAACCCATGGTGCAGTATTTTGGGCATGAAAGTTTGGGTATTTTCTTTGAATGGAACACAAAAAAATATTGACAGATAAAACATTTGTCTTTTTTTTTCCATTTGCTGAAGGCTTTATTCTTAGTGTGGTTTTTTTTTTTTTAAGAAGTGTTTGAAATTAACAATTATATTTTGTACAATTACTGATAATGATTTTTAATTGATTTATGATTATAATCAATTAGGTATTAAACTGCAGGCCTTTAGTTTCCTGAAAAAGATGTTTGAATGTGTTGTATTCTTTGAGTTAGATTGCTAATATTTGGTTATTCCCCTTCATTTGTAAGGGAGGCGTTTCTCTTGCAACTCAAGCATGACATTTTTTTTTTTTGCCTTAATTGGTCATTATCTTTAATGAAAACAAATCTGTATTTTCACCCTTCCTGTTTTAAATATGGAAATTTGGTATACTATCATATATCCCCCACTTCACTACCTTCAGTTATTTTGCTGAATTAAGTTGGGTATGTAGATTCATATGATGCTAATGAAGATGACAATGAGACAGGTGTGAGAGATGATGATGTTTTTTTTATTACTAAGTAACTTTTCTCTACATAATTTTCCTAATAATGAAAATAATTTCTATAAAAAATAACCTCATATTACACAAATATATTTTTTGAATACGCAGCATCTTTCAGAGCTGTGTTTTATTCTGATTTTTCACGTCTTGATTTTTGTCTTAAAATGAAATGCCATCTCTGTTTCTAAGACCAATACACTAAGCCAGACTCTTGGTGGTCTGCCTCAAGTCAAGTTTCAGTATAGGTTCAGTCAACTGTGGCCAGAAGGCAAGAGCACTAGATGAAAGAAGGCCTAAGAGGAATGAAATCCATTCACCTTGCTTGCTAATTTATGTACAGTAACACTGTCTGTTTGCCCATTGGAAAAGATAGCTGTTATTTTTTACAATTCCTACATAGTGCTGTCTTCTTACCAAGTGTGCACCTATGGGCTGGGTTCTCCAGAGTGATGCCTTAACCTGTTTGAACAAAGTGTCGTCAACACTAGCAGAACCTATCAATGAGGCAAGGATAGAGTCCTGGAGTGGGAGTTGGGGATATGTCAGTACTTACAAGATAATAACAGATTTTTCTCTCTTCTCATAATTGAAGGGTGAAAGAAAGAATTTCCCAGAAAAATAAGGCAGGGGAACTTTTAGACAAATATATATATATATATGTTCACTATAGTGCATATTCTGGTTTGTATTTGCATTTTCTTTGCAAGTCTTATTAAAATATATTTTATATTTATTCCATAACTTTATTATGTTTAACCACATAGGAATATTTGCTTAGTATTATCAGATCACTTATTTATTTAGAGCTTCTAAGTCTTACACCTTTCCAGTGATCATTCTGTTTGTTCATACTTACTAAGAGAGGACTGTGTTTATTCAGTATTGATTGTTGACATGGATGCTTTTCAAAGACAGTTATTACTATTCAGATTTTCCTGGCTCAAAAAAAAAAAAAATGAGAAGGGAAAGTCTGCAGGTTGCCACTGATACACTTTTTTCACAGTTTAAGCTAGATGCAGCCTGGGTAAAAATTAAAGCCTTAAATATTTTGCCTGTAATGCTCTTTTTCATGTATATTGTTACATGTTGGGACAGTACCCTATGTATTTTTTTTTAAGATTTATTTATTTATTTTAGAGAGAGAGAGGGAGAGAATGAGCATGAGAGGGATGTGGGCTGAGGGAAAGAGAAACCCAAGCCTACTCTGTGCTGAGGCAGAGCCCCTCCCAGGGCTCAATCTCATGACCCTGAGACCATGACCTGAAACGAAACCAAGAGTCAGACACTTAATCAGCTGTGTTACCCCCAGCACCCCAGGACGGTACCCTATTTATTAAGAGGAATGAATATCATCATTAAAATTACAGTAGTCTCACTTTCTGTATTATACTATCCTTAGCAAGTACAGCTAGAAATGAGTATCATGGGAAGACCCAATACAACTGAGATTTCTTCTCATCTAATGATATTAAAGCTACTTTTTGCCAACATCCTTTGTGTTTCTGAAACAAATCAGTATATTCTTCTGGGGGCATTGATTATTTATTCCTTAATTCTTTCATTCCATACGTATTTATTTAGCTCCTTCTATGTATTCCAGGTAGTATTTTAGGAAATGAATATATAAAAGAGAACAAAAGAAACATGAATAGAAGCCCACTGTCTGGTTATAGAAAGAAGAATTAAACACGTGTAATCAAACCAACAAGCATATTTAATGAAATTGTGAAGAGAATTACAAGAATAAGGTGTTAAATAATAGCTATAATGGGAGTCATCAAGATAGCTTCTTTCATTACAGATTAAATTTCTATTTCTAGAAATAAGGTTAGTAACAGAGTTGCCCCTCATTCCTCTCCAGATGACCAAGTCTTTATAAATAGACTTCATGCAAAAGAGTTATGAATAAGATATAAGTTAATTTTAATGTTACCTTGGTTATTCTCAAAATCATACAAGGAATAAAGGGTAGAAAGCTTAGTGAAAAGAGAAGTTAAATTTTTAGTGTCCCTCATTACCCTAGTCAAGGTATAGTGGAGAAGGGAATTGAAATTATTTTAATAGCCTTGGCATCCTCAAGAAAACTGGCTTGTTACTTGTCCATTCGGAAGAAAAATTACTTCCCTGAATGTCTTGAGTTTATAACAATTTTGGCACTACCCAGTAAATACTCTGTTAATCTAAGGCTGTTTTAGACAGATGGCCATTGGGCCTTTCAGATTATTTGGTTAGAGTCATCTTAATGGCCATTAAGCATGGCCAGACATTCAGGGACTAGACTGGCTAGGCTCAAGTAAGTTAGAAATTGTCTCCAAATATATTCCTAATGATACCTGCTTTATTCAATTTTATCCACAGTTTTGGTGCCCAAATTCAAAGTGCTTTGTTATAATTAGGTCACCCAGTTTGGCTTTAGATTTAAGTCCTTAGATTATTTAGGGTCTTACTAAATTTGAAATGTTATTGAGGGGCTGGAGATACTAAAAATGATTCTTTCAGGAACTTCTACTAAGATTTCAGCTGTGTCCTTATGGATCAAAGGAATCAGTCTTGCAAAAAGACAAAAGAGAAAACATTCTAAGCAAAGGGGATGGTAAGTGAGAAGGCTCTGTTAACAGAACAGTTTGGCACTCTTTACTGCACTTTCTTCCAAATGTGTCATATAAACTTAGTCTCTCAGCCACTGAATATTGTTGATTCCTCTTTACTTTTCTTCAGACTTGATATAGAATGGTACCCAATATTCATGTTCTTCCAGTGTTGCCATGACTATTTTTAAGACAGAGAATTAAATATTAAATACTTGTGTTTACATACACATAATACTTGTGTTTACATTTCTAGATAGAAGCAGAATTACCTCTCCTAATATTAGGCTGTAAAGGCAACACAAAGGGCATATAACCTTTACTTTTCCTCTAAGAATAGCTCAGCAACAGGCCATGGAATATTATTTGCTCTTTTGTGTTCACAATGATAAGTAAAGGGGTTTAAAGTTCTGAGACCATAGAGATAGCCCTTTTCTGTCTGAGTATAGGCTAGGAGCTGGAAAGGGGTCAGATTAGTCTCCTACTTAACTTCTCTAGGCCTCACAAAGGTCAACTTTCTCCAAGGCTGTTTGTTTTTCTTGAACTGATCCTTTATCACTATCAGAATGGAAAGTGGGTATGGGCTTATTAAAAAGGAACTAGAGTGGAGGGGGGGTGGAGGATGGGTTAGCCTGGTGATGGGTATTAAAGAGGGCACGTATTGAATGGAGCACTGGGTGTTATACGCAAACAATGAATCATAGAACATCAAAAACTAATGATGTAATGTATGGTGATTAACATAACATAACAAAATAAAATTTTAAAAAAAAAGGAACTAAAAATGTTGCTTTTTAAATCTTTGCTGTACTAGACCTTTAGTCGGCATCCAAGGGCAAATTAAGACTTCCACTTTGTAGAACCCGAATTACAAGACGGTTGATTTGGTTTTTAAGGCTAAATTATCACAATAAGCAAAAGCAGGCCTTTGTCCAGTATTGTTCTCTGTAGGTACACTTCTTCAGGTTTTTGGTAGCAGTGTGTGTGTCTTGTTGAAAGATAAAGGAGAAACTGAGTTACATCTAGATTAGTAGATTTAGGGACGTCCCCCAAATCAGTTGTCACTAATCCCCTCAAAGATGAGTTAAAACTCTTTATCTCCATATATGCCGTGTATTCCTTATCCTTCCTTCCAGTTTAGTTATTCACCATATTCCTTCTGTACTCTTCCCTTTACAGTTATTATCCATTGCACATCTTTAAATATTTTTTCTATTTGAATCACTCCAAGATAATAACTCATTTTTGTATTCTTCTTGGACACTGAGTTGGTCACATTTTATCACATGTAAAAGTTTCAAATGATGTAAAAGTTGCAGTCACAATTTTTTTTTCCCCTTTTGATAGGCCTAGGTAAAACAATATTGTAGACAGTTCACTTGAGAGCTACCTCAAGACATGCTAAGCATACTCAGACTGGCAGGGAACCAAACTCTGCTGTGACGACTCTTTCCTGTGAAATTCTGTATTTGGTTGGATGGCATGATTTAATTTGGGGATTAGGATGAAGGTTTAGGGGTGGCTCAACATAGTCCATCTTAGCCTACCTAAGTTCTGTACTGGGTCTTTTATGTAATTTCTTAAGAACAAAAAGCAAATTACTGCCCTAATCTTTTAGATTAATTGTTCTGTTCATATATTTGTCTTCAGAACTTCGAGGGTAATGGTGGGACATGAATGAATTTTCCAGGTAAAATACTGTATTATACCCTCCTAATGTAAGTCAAATTTATGATATCATGGTACCTTCAGCCAAACTAAATTTGTTTTTCCTGGAATATTTTATGAGACACCTTGCTGTGTATTTCCCCTTCTATATCAGAATAATTTATTTAACTGCTCTGTTAAAATCCTATCCATCCTTAAAGGTATACCTAAAATTACACCTCTTCTGTCACAGTATTTTATAAACAGTTTATTATGAAGATCTCATTTGGGTCGGACACTCAATGCATAGAAAGCCACTGAATGGATTCAGAAAGGATTGACTTTCAAATATGCTATTTAAGAGAGTGTAATCTTGGGAAAGTAATTTATAACCCTATGTATCCCTTTTTGTTCAGAGGCATATTCAGCTATATAGTAACCCATTTTACTAAGTAAGTACATGAGAAAATATATAAATTTTATCATGAATAAAATATATTTTATAATATTTAAATATATAACATTTGATGTAAAAATGCATAAATATTAAATTATTAGAGCTGATATTATTCCCATTTTACAAATAAGAACATAGTGATTGATTTGTCCAATATCTGACAGTGTTTAGGTACAACTATTAAAAAAACAAGTCTTTTGACTTGGTGTCCATTCTACATTGCATGTCTATTATGCTTAGGCAGAAAGCATGACACAATTTTGAATTCCCATTTTTCTATGTATTTACTACTCTTTCTTGATTTGTAAAGCTTTTTCATAGCTTGTCAAATGTAATTGTAAATAATTTTGTAGTTGTTTTATTTTCTATACCAAATTATAAGCTACTCTAGGCATTTATGAAATCTTTACATAGCACAGATTATGTGCCAAAGTGAGGCAACAGAGAAACCTAGGGCAAAGAGTTAAATAACTTATATGAAGTCACAAAACCAATGAATAGCAGATTTGGGGATTTGAATCCAGTAGTCCAGCTTCAGAATCTGTGTTCTTTAGACATACTTTATATTGTCTCTTTAATAATAATAGCTTACTCATCTTTGAATTCTCTAAACTCACCCATCAGTGGCTATAATTGAAATGGAATACACTGTTAAAAAAAATACATTTGTTAATGATGATTAACCTTTATTAGAGTCTCAATATTAAGAATTATTATGGACAGGGGCACCTGGGTGGCTCAGTTGTTAGGCATCTGCCTTCGGCTCAGGTCATGATCCCAGGGTCCTGGGATCGAGCCCCGCATCGGGCTCGCTGCTCAGTGGGGACCCTGCTTCTCCCTCTCCCACTCCCCCTGCTTGTGTTCCCTCTCTCGCTGTGTCTCTCTCTGTCAAATAAATAAATAAAATTAAAAGAAGAATTATTATGGACAGATACCCATGACAGAATGATCACTATATGACTCCTTGAGAATTTATATTCAATATAAATACTTAGTGTAACTTTGTCATATCTTTTTTTAAGAATGTAATAACCCAATTGGTTTATGGCAAATCTTGTTAATTTACTATAATTGATTTACTAGAACAAGATTTTTCAAAACATGATGGAGCAGAGAGATACCAGTAATAACTCAGAGATTGGGGGCGCCTGGGTGGCTCAGTTGGTTAAGCGACTACCTTCGGCTCAGGTCATGATCCCAGGGCCCTGGGATCGAGTCCCACATCGGGCTCCCGGCTCAGCGGGGAGCCTGCTTCTCCCTCTGACCCTCTCCTCTCTCATGCTGTTTCTCTCTCTCTCGCTCTCTAATAAATAAATAAATAAAATCTTTAAAAAAAAAATAACTCAGATTGTCTGATCATTTAGTTTTAATCAACAATAAAAATTTATTAACATTAAAGAACGGAAAAGATAGGGAAGTCTTAAAAGAAAAGCATCATTAGGGGTGCCTATTTGGCTCAGTTGATAAAACATGCAACTCTTGATCTTGAGGTTGTGAGTTCGAGCCCCACAGTGGGGGTAGAGTGTACTTAAGAAAAAAAATAAACAAAAACCCCTGACTTTTAAAAAAAAAAGCATCATTAATCAAATTTAATATAGATAATCATTGACTTACCATTGTCAACTTTCCAGAAAAAAAATACAGAGAAAACATATGTAGGTAAGTGAAGAAATACTTCCTTTGGGAAATAATTATATGAGAGAATTTAACAATGACTTAATATAATTTATTTTTTTCTTAGCATGAGGATATCTCTTAATTCTTGACGTTCATTCAGTTGAATACATTTGCTCCAGCCTAAAACTAAAGCTGAAAACATGCATTTAAATGCCCAGTGTCCCATGGTCATTTAAAATTCTAATTGTCCACATCTGAATTTAACTTCCTTTCCATAAAATCATTATTCCTATCCTCCCTGCCATAATTCTGGGCATCTACCATGTATCCAGTTATGAACATCAGAAACCTAATAATCCGTCCAAATTTCTATTTTTTATTCACTTTTATTTGATTTTTTAACCAGTCTTGTAGAATTTTCCTTCTGAATATGGCTTTAATCCACTCCAATATTCTATCCTTATTTATATCACCACTTAGGTCAGCCCCTATTTATCTATCATCTTAATCTCTCTATTCTTAAAAAGTCTGCTTTTATTCAGTCTTGTCACTCTTAAAATGATCTTCCAGGTTGCAATCAGATTCATCTTTCTTAAATAAAATATGACTGTATTATTCCCTTGTTTAAAAATTCTCAGTTGCTCTGCAACCACTAAAAGGAAATGTTTAATCTCATTGTCTGGCATAAAGGCCTTCGATGAAGTGACCTCAGAGTACTTCTAATTCAACATTTGCTCCTCTATGTCCTGCGCTTTAACTATAGTTCCCAGCACATACCATGCTATTTTATAGACCCATGATTTATTCACAATGATCCTTTGATTGAAAAAAATCTCTCTGTCCTCATCTGGTTAATTCCCATCAGTCTTTTATATTAACTATCAACTTACTTTCACCACAAAAATCTTTCCTGAACAATAATGGCTAGAATAATTATTCCTTCCAGTTATCCTGAAGCACCTAAGATGTATACACAGCATAACATTTCCCACAAAAATTTAAATAATGTTGTCTCATCCCCTATACTGGATGCCCCTCAGAGACCAAATAATATCTCTTTAAAGACAAGACCTTGAACAGTGTCTGAGTATAATATGCAGTAAATGCTCATTGAACTTAAAGATAATTGCATACTTCTATATGAATAGGACATTCAACTTGGGCCTACTTAGTTAAACGAAAACCAAATTTTAATGAAGAATATCATATCATTGATACACAAATTAAGATTTGTGATATGTATTTTAAAAAAAAGATTATGGGAACAGACTACAGGTGATAGAAGTATAAAATATATAAAGTTTGAATATCAAGAAATGAAGTCTGTGTGTATATATATTAGATATATGATATATACAAACACCTATTGGAAATAGACTATATATTTTTAACAAGAATGAAAATAAAATGACAGAATTTATCATGTAAGAAAGAAAATGTAGCAAAGTTTATTATTTCTCAAATATAGTACCTCAGGCCAGAGTCACATTGAGAGAATTTGTGTTAACTATAATATTTTAAGTATAGATGCTCAACTTCACAGCTTTCATTTTTTTAAGATCTTAGGTAAGTTACTTTTTAAGAGATATACTCCTTCCCTAAGGTTAGAAGTTGAATTCTTTAAAACTATCTGACTCTATTAAAATGTATTAAAGCATATTTAATTTTTCTCTTATTGTGAAGAAAAAAATTCCAAGCATGAAGGTCACTTGCAAACCAAATATTTGTAAGAATGACCCATCTAACCGCTAAGGATTCTGTCTTGATATAAATGAGCACCTTAAACCATAAATTGGTGTTTTTCGGAGAGATACTGAAAGATAAACTGTTATAAAATTGTCAGCAGCTGACAACCAGAGAACTGATTCTGTAATTTAGTGAGAAACTAAAAAGATCAAAATCACATTTCTGCCTTTTAACAGGCCTTTGGCTGTTGCACAGAACCTGCTAATAGCATCGTAGAAGGGAAGGAGGGAGTAGAGGTCATAAGGCCCACTTGACACTGTTGGGGAAATGGATGTACCCATTCTTAGTCTGCTGTGACTCTTAAGAACAGAAGACTTAAAGATGTACTGGCCCTGCTCTGAGAGAATTAATCAGAAGAATTCAGACAAATCATCATGCTATGTGTAGAACAGTTTGGCTGCTAATAATTACAGGTTTTTTTCTTTACCTAACTCTTAATTCAGAAGTACAAAACAATTAATACATATTCTGTATTTTACTCTTAAAAATGGATTCAGAAGAATTAATCATCCATCAGGCTTTTATACATTTTTCTTATTTTAGTTTATTTGGTTAGTGTGTCCCATGCATCTATTGGATACCATAGAATAATCTTTTTTGTATATTTCTGTATATTCATATGTATTCCAATATTCTAATAGTCCTTACTTGGTTTTAGATCTGTGACTATAATTTTAATCGTGATACATGGCAATTATGTAAGAAAGTACTTTTTTATATATTTTTTTGATCTAAAAAAAGACCAGACTCTTTATGTGGTTAGTTGGCATAGAAACATTCTCAGTACTGAAGAAAAATATATAGTGGGCATTTTTAAGAGCCAGGAGATTCTATGTGAAATACACCAAAATACATACTATCCTCCAAGGAACTGGATATTTGTCAATATTTAGTGGCCTTTCCGAAAGAAGATCATAATAAATAATCATAGTAATGAAACTTCGTAGTTTATATACCTATAAGCAAAGGAGTAATCAATCCCTTGTAGTTATGTTCTCAAAGTACAGCCTCAAGAACAAGCCATAGAAACACTGCAAATGCTGCTGATTCTTATTTTGCTTTAGTTATTATTA
Source organism: Leptonychotes weddellii (assembly GCF_054177405.1). Classification (NCBI taxonomy): domain Eukaryota; kingdom Metazoa; phylum Chordata; class Mammalia; order Carnivora; family Phocidae; genus Leptonychotes; species Leptonychotes weddellii. The sequence continues at coordinate 38,429,458 of NC_138381.1, read as the reverse complement.
TTATTCATTTTAGGTTGACAGTTCTTCTCTCCCAGGTACATTTATTGCTCAACATATCTCATTTCCTTCAACTTACGTTCCTTTAGTGTACTTTTTTTTTTAATTCAGAGCCTCTTCTGAATTGCTAATACTGCACATACTATTAAGAGCTACCTTTCAAACAATAGTCATTAAGGTTTTCTTTTCCCTAATGGTTGAGCTCTCTAAGAGGCATGAAATATAACTCATAGAATGCAAGATACTAGAACCAAAGGTTGACAGAAATATTGGGCTTACAAAATTAGTGGGACAAAGTATAAGTGAAAGTTTTATCTAAACATTAAAATGGAATTTTACAGATTTATCAGTAAGTTTACCCATATTGCTGGCCTCACAGTGTTTATTCACAATGTTGCTAAGTGATGTTTCTCAAAAGCTAAGTATATGTATCAGTCTTTTATCATCTGAGTCATATTTTAAAAGAGACGTTATCACTTAAGAACGTTATGCTGTTCCCTTTTTAAAAGGAAAAACAACTTTAGACAGCCTTTCTTTTAAAATAGGCTTTGTATGCCGTTAAGGATATTTGTATCCAAATAAGTTTGTTTGTAACAGGATACAATAATATTGTCTTAATTATAATTATGTATGCTATTGCTGTGACATTCAAGAATAGTTTGTTGGAAAACATAGAGGATAGTAAAACTGAATTGACTTTTTTTTTTTTTTTTTTTAAAGATTTTATTTATTTATTTGACAGAGAGAGACAGCGAGAGAGGGAACACAAGCAGGGGAGCGGGAGAGGGAGAAGCAGGCTTCCCGCCGAGCAGGGAGCCCGATGTGGGGCTCGATCCCAGAACCCCGGGATCATGACCTGAGCCGAAGGCAGACGCTTAACGACTGAGCCACCCAGGCGCCCCAAAACTGAATTGACTTTTAAGTCGCTGTAATAACAAACTTGCAAAGCAGTCTGCACAATTTCCAGATCTGTTTCATAGCCATAGGATGAAGCAAGGGGCAAAAGAAAACTCAACTACTGTTAGCTCAAACATAACCAAAACAAGATTGTACCTGCCAGCACACATATCAAATATGATTTTTATCCAAATTCTTCTTAGATTTGAGGAAGGGGTAATTGTCATTCTTGTTGCTGTTTTTTTTTGTTTGTTTGTTCATAAATTTGATTAATTAATTCTTAGGCAAAGTGCATCCCTCTTTATATCAAAATAAGAGAAAGCCTTGTTCTTTCTCAGAATATCCCTTTCTCATATTTCTGAGTTTTACTTGGAGTCCTTTACTTTCTCAGGACCTTGGAGCCCTAGAAGTTCAACCCAACCTTTTATAGACATCGGCTTCATTTAATACTTTGACTGTTTTGTTATTTATTTATTTATTTATTTATTTATTTATTTATTTATTTTCAATTGGGATATATCTAGTTTTCCTTGAATTACTCTTAAGTTACTAGGACCAGATAAACTCACTTACTTTATGAAAACCAGCTCATTGACAATAATGCTGCCCTATAAGTAGCTTTCAGGAATTCGGAGAAATGATAATAAATGTAGACCTCAAAAAAGAGATGATTTCTTGTGACAGATTGGCATTTGGATGTGCCTGGAATGATAAGAATTGAATAGTAAGAGAGAAATGGGATCAGAACTCAAGCTTAAAGAGAAAGCATATACACAATAACAGTTACAATGAAGGTTCTATAATTTATTAATTAGTAGCCTTGCCTAATTTTCAGTTTTGTAATAATGTCTTTGACAAATTAGTGACCCACTAATATATACCCAATAAAATCTGCAAAAAACCTATTCTCTGTAAAATGATCTCCATAAATACATTTTCAAAAATAATGCTTTCTAGAATATCAACAATTTTAAATTTTCTTAATACCAAGTAATGTAAAAGATCTTATGGACATTATTTGCCTTTTTAAGACTTTTTTTTTTTTTTAAAGATTTTATTTATTTATTTGACAGAGAGAGACACAGCAAGAGAGGGAACACAAGCAGGGGGAGTGGGAGAGGGAGAAGCAGGCTTCCTGCTGAGCAGGAAGCCCGATGTGGGGCTCCATCCCAGGACCCTGGGATCATGACCTGAGCCGAAGGCAGACGCTTAACCTACTGAGCCACCCAGGCGCCCCTTTAAGACTTTTTTTTAGAATTAGTTTGGGTTCATAGCAAATTGAGTCGAAGGTACAAAGATTTCCCTTATACCCTCTGCCCCCACTCATGCATAGCCTCTCTCATTATCAACATCTCCCACCAAAGTAATGAATTTACTATGATTGATGAATCTACATTGATGCATCATGATCACCAAAGTCCATTGTTCATTCTTAGTGGTGTCCATTTATTGGGTTTGAACAAATGTGTATATATGTTGTCCGTCATTGTATTATACAGAGTATTTTCACTGCCCTAAAAATTCACTGTGCTCCACCTATTCATTTCTTCCCCTCTCTACTTCCAGCCCTCAACTCCTGGCAACTACTGATATTTTTACTGCCTCCATATTTTTGCCTTTCCCAGATTGGCATATAGTTGGAATCGTATAGAATATAGTCTTTTCAGATTGGCTTCTTTCATTTAGCAATAGCATTTAAGTTCTCTCCATGTCTTTTCATGGTTTGATAGCTCAGTTTTTACACCAAATAATACTCCATTGTCTGGGTGTACCAAAATGTATTTATCTCTGAATTTACTGAAAGATATTTTGGTTGCTTCCAAGTTTTGGCAATTATGAATAAAGATGCTATCCACCTTTGTGTGCAGGTTTTTGTGTAGATATGTTTCACCTCTACTGGGTTTGAGGATAAAGCTCAGAGACTCTTTCCTCAGCTGTGTCCAGTCTGCTAGTGAGCTCATCAAAGACATTTTTCATTTGTTACATTGTTTTTATTTGCTTTTCTGTGCCCTCTCTCTCTTTTTTTTCTTTCCAAGTTTTTATTTAAATTCTATTTAGGTAGTTAACATACAGCATAATATTAGTTTCAGGTGTAGAATTTAGTAATTCATCACTTACATACAACACCCACTGCTCATCACAAGTGCCATCCTTATACCCATCACCAATTATTCCATCCCCCCTGCCCACCTCCCCTCCAATAACCATCAGTTTGTTCTCTATAGTTATGAGTCTGTTTCTTGGTTTGCCTCTTTCTAGCTCCATCCACATTGTTGCAAATGGCAAGATTTCATTCTTTTTTATGGCTGAGTAATATACCTAGTAATACCTAGTAGTACAATTGCTGATCTTAGGGTAGTTCTATTTTTAACTTTTTGAAGAAACTGCATAATGTTTTCCAGAGTGACTGCACCAGTTTGCATTCCCACCAATAGTGTAAGAGGTTTCCCCTTTCTCTGCATCCTCACCAACCAGCACCTGTTGTTCCCTGTGTTGTTAATTTTAGCCATTCTGACAGGTGTGAGGCAGTATCTCATTGTAGTTTTGATTTGCATTTCCCTGATGATGAGTGATGTTGAGCATTTTTTCATGTGTCTGTTGGCCATCTGTATGTCTTCTTTGGAAAATCGTCTATTCATGTTACATTATTTTTTATCTCTAGCATGTATTTTTGGTTCTTAAGATTTCCATCTCTCTGCTTACATGGCTAATCTCTTCTTAATGTGTTATCTTCTTTATCCAGTAGAGCTCTTTGCATATTAATCACAGTTGTTTTAAACTCCCAGTTTGAAAATTCCAACATCCCTACCACGTCTGATTCTGATGTTTGCTCTGGTCTTCAAATTGTTTGTTTGCCTTTTGGTATGCCTTGTAATTTTTTTTTTTCCTTGATAGCCAGACATGTTGTACTGGATAAAGAAAATGATGTAAATAGCAACGTGGCAGGAAAGGAGAAGCATTCTATAACTCCTGCAGTTAGGTCTTAGTTTTTTATTGAGCTTATGCTTGTAGACTATGAACTTCACAAGTGTTTCTTGGGATTTTTTTCTCCATGCTTATTGTAAAAGCAGATGGCCAGAATGAGCTGCAGTTGGGTATTTGTATCCTCCCTCATGGAAAGCTAGTGTAGATTGGAATTGGTATTTTTCTTCTCGCACATGGAAGGTTGACTGATGTTGGGTATTTTCCTTACGCCAGATCAGTTAGGCTCTGATAATATCCCAGCAGGTTAGGCTTTGGTTAACTGGTTTCTCCTGAAAGCAAATCTTAAAAAAAATAAAAATAAAAATAATAAGATACTCTGGTGTGTTTCAAAATGGTACCTTTTATCTTCTCCTAGCAGGTTGCACAAAGGGATATTTTTCTGATATTTACTGTGAGAACATGATCTAGATGTAGGAGATAAATATGACAAAATTGTGGGGGATCCCTTCTATGGTTTCTCCTGGAATTTTTAACTCTTAGAATTTTCCACACCGAGCTTCTTGCAATCACAGTGCAAGTTTTCCTGCGCTGGCACTTAAGTCTGTGTTCCAATAAGCCATGACTTCCTGTATTCACCTGTTTATCTCCCCAACCTTGGGGTAGTGACTTGTCCTATTTCCTCACTTCTCTTATGGATCCAAAAAGAGTTATTGATTTTCCAGTCTGTTCATCTTTTTATTTATTGTCAAGGATGGAGTGATGATTTCCTAGCTCCTTACATGAAGAAACAGAAACTAGATGTCCAGTTTTATTTGCCTTTTTAAATCGAGGAAGATATGAATTAACCTATTGCAGAATATTTTCGGAGTGATTATTTGCATATATTTCAGAAACTAGTGTATTTTCAGCTGAAAATCCATTGCTGTATATATAGCTACATAATAAGAATCTGACAGAGTTCCTACAATTTATCTAGCTCTTTCATTATGCTGCTTCATCACATCTTTAATTATTTCAGCTCATTATTGTTCAGCATAACAAAATGCTGTTGAGTAATGTCTAAGAATTAGGTAGATCCATGGCTATATTACATCCCTTGCTTTCTGACAAACATTTTACTATTTATACTTATTTTTTAAATCAAAAGAAAAATTGCAGTCAAACTTGCTTTAGGTTTACACTTCTAAATACTTTATTCAGTGACATTTATAGTAATTTTAAAAGAATCATTGAGTTAGAAAGCAGATGAAATTATCTTACGATTAGTGTTTTCTGGGCCATCTATACTTTAGAGAGGCAAAAATCACAGGCCTTGTTATTTTGGATTTCCAAGGTAGCCGTAAAACTGAAAGAAGGAATTCAATTGGGTGCTCATGTTTAATCCTGGCAAGGTAATATATTTTTAACAGCACTTCTAGTTGTCATTTTAGTCATTTTTTGCATTTTAATAAAATAATTTAATCACCCAAAACATATTTTGAAAACTTCTTAACAAAACTTGATTACTTTCTGAGTTCAATTTAATGTAAGCATTTTGGTTTTTCCTAAGTATGCAATTATGTGGTACAAAATATATATGACATAGTAGACATTTATATCTGGAAGGAGATCAGCTTTGTGTTCTAGGTGAAATTATGTTCATGACAATACGTAGAGCATTAATATTGAGACTAGCCATTTCTTTATTTAAATTGTTCTATGAGGACTTGTGTTTCTTGTTTCTAGTTTGTAATAAGATCAGAATAAAGTCAGAATTAATGAATTTTTTTTAAATAGAGAGATGGTCATAATAGAGTGGTAGTTTATATTAGAGTATAGACATAAAAAAGAACATGACATTCTATTCAGGTCATTTAAGGTAACTGATAAAATGGTAATTATTTTATTAAAACTCATTTTCCTAGATGTCACTTACTGAAGACTCCCCATTTTGGATCAAAGCCATATACATAGGCCATACAAAGAACCTATACATTTTTATTCAGCTAAAATGATGTCATATTATTCATGTATAAAATTTACTAGCTGTGGTCGGGAAGAATATCTTAGGCCTAATTGAGAGCTAACTTACTTTATTATTTAATTATAATATGCTTTCTGTCTAATTTTCTGACTCATAGTAGATTTAAAATGTTGTGATTAAACAAATGAATGACAGAGTAACATTTTAGAGAACACACCCAATCATTTTCAGGGGAAAAATAGCATAAAGGAGGGGTCAGAGTTATAGTTAGAGCCCTGATATTTAAGTAGCATGACTAATCCATAATTCATGTGAAAAAGATTAGCAATTTAGATTAAATCGTCTTTAATGTGAAGATATATTTTTATATAGTTTATAAAAGAATGAGTTTAATATTAAGCACCATCATTGCTGTGGTGTGTCTCTTCAGGAAGATAAAGGATAAAAATCTATATTGTAGTGCAGTGCTACTGACTCAGTAGGTCTGGGCTAATACCTGAGTTTCTGCTCTCTAATCACAGAGGTAGTACTAGTGATTCTGGTCATGGACCACACTTTGGGTCCATGATCCCTTCCTGAATATTTTATTGTGTGTCATGATGTAACAGTATTATTGGCAAACTAAGTAATATTCAAAAAAGGCAACTTTGTTTTTATTACATACTTGAAAATATATTACTTCAGGAAAAAAAACAATTGAGGAGTGATAATATTTAGACAGAAGTATATAATAAGGAAGGAGAGGAAGATGTGGAAGCTATTTGATGATTTCTAGAACTGCCATTGGTTGTTGTAAAGGTTCAGGTTAAATGAAAGCTTGCTAACAGAACTGTCCAAAATAAAATCGACTTCCTGCCAAAGTAAGGGCTTCCTTATAGCTGAGCATATTCTACATAGTCTGGCTAGTCAGTTAGGGATTCCTGAAGTAGATTAAAGGAAATAAACTTTGACTTCACCAGAATTTTCCTGTTGCTCATATTCTAGATTTCTATTTTTTTCTTAAAGATCTGAGAATCTTGACAAAAGTGCCATTTTCAAATACTAGAATATGATATGATTCTTTGCATAAAGGGGATATATATGGACATCTGGCTCAACCTATCCAATAAAAGCACATATGAATAGTATGGTAGTAATCATAGATAACATTTTTAGCATTTACTTTGGTTCAGCCGTTGTGCAGAGCAATTCACTCTGCATTTTTGTCAGCTAACTCTCATAACAAACTGATAAGATATTACCCCTGTTTACAGATGAGGAAGAGCAGACTGAGTGATAAATTAGCTTGACTCAGGTTATACATCTAGCATATAGCAGAAACTAGATTCAAAGCCAGACTGTGTAATTAAAGAATTTAAATTATTTTTTTTTAAGATTTTATTTATTTGAGAGAGAGAATGAGAGACAGAGAGCATGAGAGGGAGGAGGGTCAGAGGGAGAAGCAGACTCCCCACTGAGCAGGGAGCCTGATGCGGAACTGGATCCTGGGACTCCAGGATCATGACCTGAGCCAAAGGCAGTCACTTAACGAACTGAGCCACCCAGGTACCCCAAAGAATTTAAATTCTTAACCATGGCTTCTCATCAGAGAGGATAAAAGAAGGACAAGTAAGTTAGGAAAAATGCTGCTGATAAAATCCTCTTGAACTTCAAATGCCTGCATGCTGCTTTCCTTGCAGGATCTTAAGCTAAATAATCAGGAAATTTCAAACTCATTGTTTAGTTGTACTACATTAGCATCTAGATGGATATTACATCACTTCTGTTTAAGCCATTCTCTCTTAGTGAAGTCTTTAGGAGTTCATGACTGACTTATACCATTACATAAAATAAAAATGATCTGGTCTTTGCTTTGGTGAAAGTAATGGAGTATCAGCATTTTTATAAACTTTTATCAAATATTCTCATTTTCCAAAGCATGGACTTAGAATAAATATATATTTTCAAAAAGAGGTAAGTCTTTTAATCCTGAGGATGAACTTTATTAATAACTAACATTTATGGCATACAGTAGTCCCCTCTTCTGCACAGGGAATGTGTTCCACGACCCCCAGTGAATGCCTGAAACTGCAATAGTACCGAACCCTGCACACACTGTTTTTTTGCTATGCATAAAAACCTATGATAAAGTTTAACTTATAAATTAAGCACAATAAGAGATTAACAGTAACTAATAATAAAGAGAATAATTATAACAATATGCTGTAATAAAAGTTGTGTGAATGTGGTCTCTCTTTCTCAAGATATTATATACTTGCACTCATCTTTCTTGTGATGATGTGAGATAATAAAATGCCTACATGACGAGATGAAGTGAGGTGAATGTTGTAGGCACTGTGATGTAACATTAGGCCACTATTGACATTCTGAGAATATGTCAGGAGGATCATCTGCTTCTGGACTGCCTTTAACCATGGATAATGGAAAGCATGGATAAGGGTGGGGTACTACGGTATACTGTTAATAACATTTTAGTTTCCTCATTTTGGAGATAAGCCTTATGCAACTGTTCTTTAACAGCATTCTTCTGAGTAACATTTAAAGAGTATGGCAAATTTGCAGGGGAAAAAAAAAAGTCAGAGTCCTAGGCAGAACTTCAGAAAACAGGCTTGTGCAAAATAATAAGAGGGGAGAGTATATTTTTACACCGGGGCAGAGCAGCTAAAATAAACTCAAGCAGGCAAAATACTGTCCATTTAACTTGACATAATAAAGGGAGTAGATGTCTAATAATCTTTAGAGGCTAAAAATATATAATTGCCTTTTTAACAGTGAAGAAAGAACAGAAGAAATGGGAATAATCCTTTTGAATTCCTAACAGTGTTAATTCTATGAAAAAAGAAAAATGGAAAATAATGAAATAATGCAGGTTATTTAACTAATTAGTAGAACATCTAATAACTGTTCTTTTTTGATGTATTTATAACAATATGATTTGTGAAGGAGATAATGGTTTTTTATTAAAGAATACTTTCTATCTGATTGATATCCATTCTACTTGTAAAGTCCCTTCCTCTTTCTTTAATTTCTTTGAGCTTCTCTTTTTTCATCCTCATCTCAAGGAATAAATAAATAAATAAATAGATAAATAAATAAATAAATATTTAAAAGGCACAAAAAAATGATGAAAACCCAGGGAGTAAATGCTAGTCTTAAATTATAGTAGCCTAACACGTATCCACAGACACTTCCATAGTAAAAAATCCTTATATCTTTCTCACATGGTCCTGTTATTTTCCAAATATCATAGAATTATAGAGCTAGAAGGGATATTAAAAGCAAATGCGTCCCAACTGCTATACTTACAGAATGAAGAAATAGAAACCCAAAGACATAAAATTGGCTTGTAGGAAAATAAAGGACATAATCTTGAACTTCTGATTCTAGCTACAGTGCTCTTGCTAGCATGACACCAATATTTAATGTTTTTTTTTTCTTAAATCATTTTTGTTTTTTTAATTTGAGAGAGAAAGAGAGGATGGAGGGAGGGAGGGGCAGAGAGAGAAACTTAAGCAAGTTCCATGCCTAGCACAGAGCCTGACACAGAGCTCGATCTCACCACCCTGAGATCGCGACCTGAGCTGAAATCAAGAGTCGGATGTTTAACTGACTGAGCCACCCAGGTGCCCCTTGATATGTGATTTTTGAATGTAGGATCTTTACAAATTTCAGCTTATAAAATATGTGATAATCTTTTATCCCTTAAGGTAAGTGAAAACAAAACCAAAACATGGGTTAAAAAATAATGGAAAATAGACATTTTTCTATTTCAATGAAGAATAATGCCCAGGGTAATTAAATAAGTCATACAAATTATAAAGGTTGTAATTATTTGATTGGTATGAAAAATAGATAATCTCTAAGCAGGTGAGTTTTCCACACGTTACCACTATGGAAGAAACATTTTTTCCAAGTAAATTTTAACTAATATAGAAAAATGATTTAGCAGCAGCTCAATGAGGGTCATCTCGATTGGTTATAAAAGGAATTTCCTTGCTCTTTCCAGTTCCTCAAATAGGAATTATCTATAAGTCATAGTGTATAATAATGATCAAAGGTAACTTGAACATGTAATGGAAAACACTAACTCAAGCATTAGCAGACCTTGTTCTTTAGTAGGTTTTACCATGTAATTGCCTTACAAACATGCAAGGGCATAGGCTCAAATTTCATATCTACAAAACAGTAAAAGTAGATACTGCTGTGCTTACTTCAGTCAATTGTAGTAAGGATCAAATGAAAGACTATATGAGTGTTTATAAATAATTTAGATTGATATGTCAGTGCAGGTTATTAGAAATCAAGGAGTTCCAACTTCTCAGTTTTCAGATAAATAAAGGAAGATTCTATAAAAATTAATGACTTTCCCAAAGTCATATAAATAAATAAAAGCAAAACCACAAACTTTTTTATTGTTATATATCCCTTTCCATTCATTTCTGAATTGCATTGTTCAGTCATCATTCTCTTCAGTGTCACCTTCTTCCAGGGAATGTCACTAGAAAAAAAAAATAAAACTATATACTATCATACATTATAAAACATTACCTTCCAGTTTTTTAGTGTTACCTTTTGTACTTCTGAAAATTGAAATGTCACATTTTTGCACGAGTAAGGTACTTACAGCATATTAGTTTGATAAGGAAAAGTGAGAAATTGTTTTGCCCGTAATAGATTTCCTTTACCAATTAGTATTCAGTGCCTTTAAAGATTAATTTTTATTGATTTTTTCATTTTTTCATCTTTTTACCAAGACAAGACCTTTCCAAATACTCAGGACATAATTATTCCAGAAGCTATATTTTTTTTATATACTTAATAGCCTTTGTCTTTTTAGGACCTAACAAACATCAGTCTGATTACTTACTTCAGGGGCAAGTCACAAGATAGGAACTGCTATGGTCTAATGAATCATGTTATATAAAAGCATGGATTTTGTATTATTGGAATATGGAATGGCACAAACATACTAAGATGATTAGGTAAATATATAATCAATGCAATATTACATAATTTGAATATATGCAGCATAAATATCTATATAAATCACTAATCAGGGAAATGCAAATCGAAGTCATGATAATACCTTACACCTGTTAGTATGGCTATTATTAAAAAGTTAAAAGATAAGTGTTGGTGAGGATATGGAGAAAAGGGAAACTTTGTGCACTGTTGGTAAAATGTAAATTGCTATAGCCATTGTGGAAGACAGCATGCAGTTTCCTCAAAAAATTTAAAAGAACAGAACTACCATATGATTCAGCAATCCCACTTCTGGGTATATATCCAGAGGATTTTAAATCATTATCTTGAGACGTCTGCACTCCCAAGTTTATTGCAGCATTATTTACAATAGTCACAGTAATGATGCAATCAAAGTGTCCATCAGAGGTTAAAGGATAAAGAAAATGTGATTAAATGTGATAGATACATTGATATAGAATATTATTCAGCTTTATAAAATAAAGAAATCCTGTCATTTATAACAACATGGATGAACCCAGAGGACATTATGCTGAGTGAAAGAAGCCAGACACAGAAAGAGAAATACTGCATGATCCCATTTATCTGTGGAATCTAAAAAAGTCAATTGCATGGAAACAGAGAAGAGGATTGGTTACTGGCGGATGGGAAAATGGGGAGATGTTGGTCCCAAGGTACAAATTTTCAGTTATAAGATGAATAAATTCTGGGGACCTAATGTGTACAGCATGGTGACTGTAGTTAATAATAATGTAGTGTATACTTAGAATTTGCTAAGAAAGTAGATCTTAAGTGTGTTTGCCACCAAACAAGAAAAAAAATAATAATAATAACTGAGGTGATGGATATGTTAATTAGCTTGGTTATAGTAATCATTTCACATATACATATATATATATATATATGAAATCATGTTGTCTACCTTAAATGCATACAACTTTTTTGTCAGTCATACTTTAGTAACGCTCTATTCAATAAATCAATGCAGATTTTGTATTATTGAAATAATGCAATGGCATAAACAAAATAAGGTAATTAGATATAGATATCATTAATTCATTATTATATAATTGGAATAGAGAACAACATAAATGTTTACATAAATGTATTAATGGTTGTGGATAGATACTTCTAAATTCTTTAAAAAGTAAAGGTGCAGTCCGTTTTTCGAGTAATAATGAAATATATACACATGTAATAGTGGAGGTCAGTGATTCTTCAGAGAAAATAATCAATCAAGATCAAAGTGTTACACAGTTTGAAATTAAATAAAATTAACCAAAGTTTTGTCTTGTCACATATAGCTTCCAAAAAAACTGAAAGTAAAGCAAGGTAGAGCACTACACTCTAGACAACTTAGCAGTCTCTCTGAAATATTAAAATGGATTATGAGTTCATGTCGCTTGCACTGGTGCTTGCATTTCTTTGTCTAAATCCAATTGCGTTCTTAATATTCTCCACATGGAAAATGAAGCATCCCCATTTGCATTTTAAAGGAATGTGGCATGGTAGATCATGCCCAATGCCAAAGCTGTTATTTCTTTAATACGGTTATGGTGTAATCCACCCCAGATTTATTCAGATATACCCAGAATCCTAACCCTGACCTTTCTGAATTCAATATGGTGCTTTATTAAAAGAATATATATAATTTTTCAAGATGGACAAAAGAGATTTTAGTGTGATTTCACTCTTTCCAGGTTCTTGCAATATTTAACCCTTTCATGTTTAAAGATTTGTTCTTTTTTTCCCCCCCCACTGTTGAAGAGAAAATAACTTAAAACTATAGAGACAAAAAGTACATTAGTAGTCACACAGACCTGGACGGGAAGTTGGGGAAAAATAGAAGTGACTGCCAGAGAGTATGAGGTTTCTTTTTGGGGAGGATGAAAAAATTTCAAATTGATATTGGTGGTGATTGCATAATTTTGTGACTATAATAGAAAAATTGAATCATACACTTTAAATGAATAGTTTGTATGGTATGTAAAGCTCAGTAAAGCTGTTAAAAATTTAGCCTACAAAAATACGAAAATCATATTTCCTTTCAATAGTGATTTAATAAAAGAGAAAATTTCACATTTACAGGATTGCTCTCAACCAAACACATTTTTTGACTAAATTCTGTCTTGTTGAAAATCCAAGTAAGGGGAAAATACTATTTGTGTGGAAGTAACAGTTTAACTAGTTTGTTACGCAGAATATTTACTTTTCTGTCCAAAGTGTTCCAAGTGATCAAAGCTAAATCTATTATTGACAATATTTTAAATTCTTTGTGTATACTCACGTAATCCTCATCATACTCTCTGGGGTATATAATGTAATTATTCTTATTTTAAAGTATGTTAACTTGAGGCAGAGAGAGGTAAGTAGCTTGATTTGTGTGTCAAAATTATTAAGTGGTAAATCCAAGATTTATAAGTATGAAGTCTGACTCCGTAATAGCTTTCAGTTATTATGCTCAGTGTCTTGATAAGATTTGAAAGTACTTGCTGGCTTGGCAGGGTAATACTGTGCTCATATTGACTATGAAAATAAAAGAAATTCAAGTAGCAAGTCACAAATAAGCACTAAATTGCATATCTCTTTTTGATGAATAAGGTTTTATTATAATGGTAGTAATAAAAATACTTAATATTTATATAGTATTTGATCTATGTAAGAACACTTTTTAAAAAAGAATACCTTAAAAAATTATAATTTTCATACCAAAGTTTAGGAAACTGAGATATAAATGTGTAAAATAATTTGACAGTCATGCAGCTAGACATTAGTAGAGTCCAATTATTTATTCTCTAATATAAAACATAGAATTATGGAGAGCCAAGAGGAAAGATTATATATGAAACTTTAATCTCTTCTGTAAGGAATCTAGACTTTACAGACTTTGTAGTTAGCACTAACCAGGAGCTCAGCAATTATTGAACTACCTGCCTCTAATAAGCTTTTCTTAACTTCCCACTAGGAAACTCATTGCCTAAAGACAGGTAGATGTGCCTAGGCATGAGCTTATTGACCAATAGGCCAGTTAGCCATAGGAAAAAATAAAGATAGTATTAAGTATTATTTATGAGTCTATTAGGGAGCTCAAGTCAAATGAAAGCCTAGCTATGTTTGTGGTAAGAAATCCAATAGAATTTTACTGCATTCCTGATACATACTTCATGTAGTAGCAGCTAAAGAAGAATCATTGTATAATTAGAAAAGAACATCAAAATTAAAAAAAAAAGGACATCAACAGCAAAAAAACAAAACAACAACAAAAAAACGCTTTCCACTACCCAGTTTAATAATTAAAATACGGTAATGTGGGGAGTGCAAATATGGATATGTAGGGGAAAAATACAGTGAAATGTAGTCTCAGGAGATCGGGCCTTGATGTTTAGGCTACCCTTCAGAACCTTTTTTTTTTTTTTTTTAAATGTATAACTATTTGAACCTAGTACCACTGTCCTATCTCTCACTGTCTCCATTAAAGTTGATTTTCTTGAGAGACTTATCTGTACTCCCCATTCATGTTTATATATATACTCTGAAAAACCCACACCAATTTGTCATCTGCTACCATTACTCAACAAGAATAGCTCTCACTATGTTCAGTGAACTTACGGTCAAAGCCAATGAATGTTTCAGAACTCATCTTACTTGACCCAGTGACCTTTAAAAAATTACCGTTCTTCATATTATTTTTTTTATCTCTGTGACTTCTGTGATGAAATAATCTCCTGGTTTTCTTGCTGCCTCTGATTTCATCTTCTCTCTTGCTTTATTCTGCTAGTTTTCCTATATATTTGTATTAACTGAAATGTTTCCTCAAGGTCCTGTCTTGGCTTTCTTCCCACTCCATATTCTATCACTACTTTTCCTGTATTTTCTAAAAGAAATATCACAAATATGTAAGATAGATAAAGCATTCTAATTTACAGAAAATAGATTTTCCTTGTTAAAGAAAACCAAGATGGCCGCTTTTGGAATGGCAGAGTAAAAGCCTCTGAAAATCCATGTTTAACTAAAAGCAATAAGAACTCTTGCAAAACTCAAAAATTAACTTCCTTAAAACTGGAAATAAAAAGAAAGCTTATAACAATCTAAGAATTGTTCATTCAAGAAGAGTTGCTGAATCTGATAAGAGTGACTCTTACTGTGTTTAAACTTTTCCTAATCCCATCCCTCTTTGTCCAACTCCCTGTTAGCCTTGGAAACCAACTATAGTCTCAGAACTACAGTTGCTGTCAAAACAAGCAGGATAGCAGCCCTTGGAGTAGAAAGAAAAAGCTACCCAGTAGCATCATCCCCAGAGGACTTAGCACTATTTAACCTGTCTTGCCCACAGTGGCAAGCTCCATTCCCAGGTCTTGTCTTTGACAAGCTCACTCTTGGCAAACAGCATTATCCACAGGGCATTTGTAAAAAATTATCAGGGGCAATTGTTTAACCTTGCAGCTATCCAGTATAGAAGTACAAGTAGGGCTAACGAAAGGCTGACAAAAAAACTTAAAGGAAAAACTGACAAATGAAATATTCATAAGGAGATTTATAAAGTTTAACATAGTCATGGGAATCTAGAAGGCTACACACATATATAGGGCTGTGCACATGCCCAGAATAGACCTTAGAAGGCCCCAGTCTCTCACTCACTACTGACTGAACTTGAGGCTCCATAAAACCAAAAATTGAAGACTAAGGCAGACTTGTAATTTGCTTGAAGTGCATGGTCGATGTGTCTACACACAATGAGCCTATCAGCAAAAGCTGAGAAAAGTACTGATTCACATAATTTAAGGAAATCTGTGTATAATCATTAGCTGACTACTAAGCCAACCAGAGACTTCATTGCCCTCACATGATAAAAAATAAAGACAAGATAGAATTAGTTGAGGAAAGTCACTAATCAAATGTTAACAACAAGAAACACAATAAACCCTGGGTGGGGAGGGATCTAGTTTCTATAATTATCACATTATATAATTTAAATTTTAATTTGCTCAAAAAATTGCAAGTTACTCCAAGCAAAAGGGAAGTATAGTTATCTATATACTGAGAAAACAAAAAACAGTCAAAGCCATTCTCAAAGAACTCCAGATGTAGGCTTACTGGATAAAGACTTGGACAAAAACTATTATTCATATGTATTCGTATGTTAAAGAACTGAAGAAAACTGTGTTTAAAGAATAAACAGGAAGTACAAGAATGATGCCACCCCAAATCAAGAATATAATAAAAATAAAATTAAAACAGAAGTTGTATTATAACTGAAATAAAATACTCTCCAGATGAGTTCAACAGTAGTAACAGACAAAATAATCGGGGAACATAAATACAGATCAATTGAGATCATCCAGTCTGAAAAACCAAAAGAGTTATAAAAGCATAAATGGGGGCACCTGGGTGGCTCAGTCATTAAGCGTCTGCCTTCGGCTCAGGTCATGGTCCCAGGGTCCTGGGATCAAGCCCCGCATCGGGCTCCCTGCTCGGCAGGAGACCTGCTTCTCCCTCTCCCACTCCCTCTGCTTGTGTTCCCTCTCTCGCTGTGTCTCTCTCCGTCAAATAAATAAAATCTTTAAAAAAAAAAAAAAAGCATAAATGTTAAAGAATTGAAGTCATTTGACATATGGTCTCTAACCATATGCAATAAAAGTCATTAACAGAAGGAAACAGAAAATTCACAAATATGTGGAAAATAAATAACACACTCCTAAATGAGACATGAGTCAAAAAAGAAATCACAGTGGAAGTTAGAAAATACCTTGAGATGAATGAAAATGAAAATACAAAATATAAATTCTTATGGGATGCAGATAAGTCTATTCTGAGGGAAATTTAGAATTGTAAACATAATGTATATTTTTAAGATTTATTTGAGAGAGAGAGGGCGCACAAGCAGGGGGAGCAGCAGAGGGAGAGGCAGGCTCCCCACTGAGCATGGAGCCTGATGCAGGTCTCGATCCCAGGACCCTGGGACCATGACCCAAGTCGAAGGCAGACACTTAACCGACTGAGCCACCCAGGCACCCCTAAACGTATATTTAAAAAGGAAGGAAGATGTTACATTAATAACCTACCATCTTAAGAAACAACAAAATGAAGAACAAATTAGGGGCTTCTGGGTGGCTCAGTTGGTTAGATGACCAATTCTTGGTTTCGGCTCAGGTCATGATCTCAGGGTCATGGGATCGAGCCCCGTGTTGGGCTCTGTACTCAGTGAGGACTAGTTCTGTCCCTCTGCTCTTCCCCTGCTCGCTCGCTCTGTCTCTCAAAGAAATAAATAAAAATAAAAACACTATAAAAAGAACAAATCAAAAGGCAAGCAGAGGGAAAGAAATTTAAAAAGACGAGATCAGATATAAATGAAATAAGGTAACAACAGTAGAGAAAATCAATATATACAAAAGCTGATTCTTTAAAGAGATGAGCAATTGACAGATTTTTGGCTATTCTTACCAAAAATAAGAGAAAAATATCAAATTACAAAAAATCTGCAAATGAAAGAGAAGGCATTACTCTAAGCCTTATAGAAATGAAAAGAAATTGCAATACTGAGAACAATTGCATGCTAATAAATTAGAAAACTAAAGAAACTTGTCAGATTCGTAGAAAGACACAAACTACTTAATCTCAACTCAAAATTAGAAAATCTGAATAGAACTAAAACAAGTAAAATAATTAAACATGTAATCAAAACACTTTCCATAAACAAAAGCCTGGGACCAGATGGCTACACTGGTGAATTCTCTCAAACGTTTAAGGAAGATTCAAAAATCATTCAAAAACTCTTAAAAAAATAGAAGTGTAGAGAACACTTTCCATTCATTCTGTGAGAGTCAGTATTAGCCAGATACCAAAACCAAGCAAAGATAACACAAGAAAATGAAACTGTAGACCAATATCTCTTATAAGTATAGACAAAAAAATCTTCAATACTAATGCTAGCAAACCGAATTCAGCAACACATAAAATGCCATGGCCAAGGAGGATTTATCTCAGGACTGCAAAGTTTGCTCAAAATGTGATATTCAATCAATATAATTAATACACCATATTAGTATAATAAGGGGCAAACCACATGATTACCTCCATAGATATAGAAGAAAAAAATGGGTAAATGCCAACATCCTTTTTTGATAAAAACCTCTCAATTGTGAATAAAAGAGAATTTCCTCAACCTAATAAAAGCTGTAGATGAAAAACCCACACTAACATATTTATTGGTAAAAGACTAGATGCTTTCTTCCTAAGATCAGGAACAAAAAAAAAAAAAATCTGCAGTTGGACTTTTATTCAACATTTTTTCGGAAATTCTATCTAGGGTATTTGGCAAGAAAAAGAAATAAAAGGAGTACAGATAAGAAAGGAAGAAGTGAAAATATCTCTATTTTTAGAAGACACTATCTTCTATAGAAAAAAACGAATGCACAAAAATGTAATTGGAATTCAGTATGTTCAGCATAGTTGCAGGATCAATGTACAAGAAAAGTTGTATTATACGCTAAAAATGAGGAATGCAAAAATGAGATTAAGAAATTAAGAACAATTCCATTTACAAAAAAAAATCAAACCTTAAATGATTTAGGAATAAATTTGACACAATAATCACAAAACTCGTACACTGAAAAGCATCATTGAAAGAAATTAAAGGAGATATAAATAAATGGACAAACCTCCCATGTTCATGGATTAGAAACTTAATAGTGATGAAATAGCAAACTTCTAAATTGGTTCATTGATTCAACATACTTCTTACCAAAATCTCAGCTGCATTTATTTTGTTGTTGCATAGTCAAGTTGATCCTAAAATTGTGAAAATGCAAGAGATTCAGAATAAAATAATCTTGAAAATGAAGGAAAAAGTTGGAGAATTTACAGTGCTTGATTTTAAATGTGACTACAGAGCTATGATAATCAAGATGGTGTGGTAGTCTCACAAGGATAGAAATACAGATCAATGGAGGAAATTACTGTAGAATGAACTTCAGACAATCAAAATAGAGACTTTGACATAAGGGCTGGTGGTGAGCATCAAACATATGCTTACCTATAGAGCCGTGATTAAATTTGGCTTTATAGAAAGGGAATCTGCTATAATGGCCATATGCCATATGTACTAAGTACACTATAGATAAGGAACACCAAACAAAAGGGAGAATAAGGATAACACAGGCAAAGCACTATTTCTATTTTCTACCAGTGGTAATGAGCAGTGACAGCAACAGTATTGTTTTCTCTGTAAGACAGGATAGATAGCAAACGAGTAACTCTGACATACTTTAATTATGCCATCACCTGTGTTCTTGAAAACCAGAATTTTTGGAGTGGAAAAAAAGAAGATCCAGATGTAACACAAATCATTGTGGATGGGGGAGGAGATATAGATGTAATATAAAAGATTAAGTAAACAACCAGGAGTCCCAAATTTGAGTCCGCATGGCAAATTTTATCAGCTCTCTCTACATCTCTCCTTTTTACCTTTTCCACTGAGAAGGCCTAGAAACAACCACCAATCAAATAGTGAACCATGCTAGTGAAAAGATTTTGGTCTTGCTGGACCAAAGTTTCTAAAGTTAATTTTGCAACTATAAAATATATGGCTGCTTGGGGCACTGGGTGGCTCAGTCGGTTAAGCAACTGCCTTGAGCTCAGGTCATGATCCTGGAGTCCCGGGATCGAGTCCCGCATCGGGGATCCCTGCTCAGCGGGGAGTCTGCTTCTCCCTCTGACCCTCCTCCCTCTCATGCTCTCTGTCTCTCATTGTCTCTCTCACAAATAAATAAAATCTTAAGAAAAATTTTAAAATAAAAAAACAAAAAATATATGGCTGCTTATTCACTTTCAGTTTCTAAACCTTGTGGCTAATACTAACTCAAAACTATGGAAGGAAGGGAAAATGAGGAAAGATAGTTCCAGTTCAGCTAAACTGGCATGGTGCAAATCCACCACATACAATGTCTGTTTATGCATTAGTGGGTGACAAGATTATAAAAAATCGTAAGGAAGTAATTGATAAAAGAGTCAGGATAGAGTTTATTTGTAGAAGAGGGGAGGGCACTGTGATTGAAATAGGGTAAAAGAGTTTCTAGAGTGGATAGCAAAGTTCTCTCTTGACTTAGGTTGTCATTACAGGGTATTCACCTTATAATATTATTTGGTAGTCCATACAATGGTTTTGAATGGTTTTATGTATCTGTGTTTTATTTTACAATAACGTGATTTAAAAAAGATTAATTTCTTTTTGAGGTGTCAGTGGGATATTCAAAGAGACAGTGGTATACTGTATTTATGTTTGGAGTTCAGGAATGAGATTAGAGTTTGAATATAGATTTTTGGTTTTTTTTCATAGTGTGGAGTTATAGGAAGTTGAGAAGTATAAAAAGAAAATACAGCTAAGACTAGAGCCATGAAGCAGGCAAAGGGAGGTAACTAGGAATAATATTGAAAAAAAAAAACAAACAGCAGAAGATGCTATTTAGTGATCTATACACCAACTAATTACTGTTATATGAAATGTTATATGTAAGTGTTTTCTGAAATAATTGTTCTCATTGTCAGGGTGAATACACAGAGTAAAGAAACAGACATATGCCAGTAGGCTTTCTAGAAGCCAACAAGCTCTTCTTGCTCTAAACATTTATAACAAGTCAAGTCCTTAGAAAAACTGTTGGAAATTATCTTTTTTTTCCTTAGGGTGTCAAACTTGATATTTTGGTACAGGTTTCATTACTCTTATAATATTCCCAGTTTCTATAATTCATCACTTTTGTTTTATGGATCTGCTAAGGATGAGAAGTTGTGGCATGAAAATTTGGCTGTTTTTTCTTACTTTTTCTGTGCCTAGAAAGGTTTTGTATTTTATTTTATTTTATTATTTATTTTATTTTATTTTATTTCAATTTTATAATTTGGATTACGAAACATGGGGCTTGAACTCACAACCCTAAGATCAAGACCTGAGCTGATATCAAGAGTCAGATGCTTAACTGACTGAGCCACCCAGGTGCCCCTAGAATGGTATTTATTTTAAAATGACTACTTTTAAATTTTAGTTCATTCATTCTTAAATAATGTGTTATTTACCATCTTAGGCCTTTTTTTATTTTCTTAAGTGCTCATGGCAGTAATTCCATTAGATTTCCTGTAAAGCAGTATAGTAAATTTCATTCTTGGTATAAACAATACTTTGAATATGTATACTTTAATCTCTTTATAGTTGAGCAATTTATTTTATTATAATCAAATGTTTAGTTTAAAAATCTGAAAAGCATCAGAGTTAAGTAAAACGTCTACCAGATCTAAAAATAATTTTCATATTTGGTAAGTCTTGGTGGAACACTTGAAATAAAACCGAAGTGCTCTTAAGTATATCCTGCATGCATTTTCAAAAATTTCATAGGTTTGGTGGTTCTAAGAATGATAAAGAGAGTATAAGCCATAGGATTGGATAAATCCAGAGCCCAGACTGCCTTTTACAGCCACGATAGCCCATTAGAGATATGTGTACCTTAATTCAGGTGGGATTTCCTTATTATCATGGACTGTAATAAAAAACGATGACAAATCTTTAAATGAATATTTGGTGTTCATTAAAACACAAGACAAAAACAGCTACTTCCCTGAATGGATTGGTTTACATCATAGCAATTATAGTAAACCAGTGTCTTATATGATAAGAAAGCAGGACTGAGGCATTATTTTATATATATATATATATATATATATATATATATATATATATATATATATACATCAATATATACTATACTCTTTTTTTTTTTTTTTAAAGATTTTATTTATTTATTTGAGACAGAGAATGAGAGAGAGCACGAGAGGGAGGAGGGTCAGAGGGAGAAGCAGACTCCCCGCCGAGCAGGGAGCCCGATGCGGGACTTGATCCCAGGACTCCAGGATCATGACCCAAGCCGAAGGCAGTCGCCCAACCAACTGAGCCACCCAGGCACCCCAATATATACTATACTCTTAAACGGCACATAAGAAAAAGAAATCTGTTACCAAACCTCTTTTGAAAGGATTTTTCCACTCTTCTGTATTTTAAAAACTAATTATCAGAGTCAACTACATATTTTCTCATCCTTAGAAAAGACATGACAAGAAGCGAAGAGGTATTGTCCTAGTGCTACTTGAAGTCTGCCATCTGGTATAGATTGAGATGAATTGTAATGTGAACTCATTTAATATATCCTCATCTCATCTAAAGCATGAACTTCAAAGTCATACAGTGCCATCATTTTGGTCATCAAAATGATAAGATTCCAAGTACTAGTTTTCCATTAAAATGAATAATTACACATTAAAATTCAAAATTAAATCTGAAAGTGTTTTTAAATTTTAAAAAATCTGTAATTTTCAAGGGAGACAAATAAGACATTCAAATGTAAAGACTTCTCCAAAGCCACATGGTAGTTGATTTTTGAACTGGTTTTAGAATGCTGATTACCTAAACACCAATTCTGGGCTTCTCTCACAATCTCTGGAGAATGTTTTCTGCTCTGAAACATAGAGTTTGGTGGGGATATTTTGGCTTATTTATATTATGAAAGTGACAGGATAGACTTTTTGAATCTATTGTATTCTCTTTTTTTTGTTATGTTAATCACCATACATTACATCATTAGTTTTTGATGTAGTGTTCCATGATTTATTGTTTGCATATAACACCCAGTGCTCCATGCAGAACGTGCCCTCTTTAATACCCAGCACCAGGCTAACACATCCCCCCACCCCCCTCCCCTCTAGAACCCTCAGTTTATTTCTCAGAGTCCATAGTCTCTCATGGTTCGTCTCCCCCTCCGATTTCCCCCCTTTCTGAATCTATTGTATTCTATTGAATCTAAATTTAATAGATTGTTTGAATGTCTTCAGAAGTAACTGAATCAACTTATTACTGGTGTTTTTGTTTTTGTACAGAGCAAAAAAATTGTATTCATTCAGTAAACATTTATCTAATTTTCTATCTGCTAAATACAATGCTACATCATGTAGATATGAAGTTGAAGAAAAGTGAGACCCTTTCCTTAGAGTGAATTCCTGTTTTCCCTGAGAGATTTTGAAATGTTAGTATAATATAAAATACAGAGGTCATAATGCTTTCATCAAGTATTCTAATTCTCCTTTCATCCACTTTTCTCCTCCCTTGAATGTGCATATTTCCAGGACCTCATTTGGCTGGTAAAGTGTAGGCAGAAATTTAGGTCGCTTCTAAGCAGAAGCTTTATTGCTCCTTTGTGACTGCCACATTTTCTTTTTCTTGGCTTGAATATCATAG
This sequence comes from Leptonychotes weddellii, assembly GCF_054177405.1. NCBI lineage: Eukaryota > Metazoa > Chordata > Mammalia > Carnivora > Phocidae > Leptonychotes > Leptonychotes weddellii. The sequence goes on along the minus strand of NC_138381.1, from coordinate 38,406,419 downwards.
AAACAAAAACAGAACCTTCTCAGTTGGAGTAGAGCCCACCTGAGAGGAAAAAAAAAAAAAAAATTGTTTTTAAAAGCTACTGAAATAGTGGGGATTATTTGTTATATAGCATAACCAAACCTATTCTGGCTGATATGCACTGTGTTAAGTATTGTCAAGGTCCTAGCAGGTTTCAGGTGGCACTCTCAAAGTGGGAATTTAAGAAGATTTTAAGAAAGGAACCATTTACAATAATGAAATCAAGATGTAAGGAATTACCAGTAATGGTGCAGTAGGCCAGGGCTAAAATATCTTTATCATCAATATTCTCAGACCTGAAAACACAAGCAAAGGGGTTATCAGGACCTGAAGAAAAAAAAAAGAATGTGTTCTTTGGATGCATCCGTATCAGTGTACCTCTACAAGAAGGGAACAAAGACATTTAATGCCCCAACCTCATTCTCTTCCCTTCCTCATACGTGCACCCAATTGGAAGTGGTAGAATAGAGGTCAGCTTCCCAATACGTACAGTACGTACATGAATTTGGAAGAGAATTTGAAAGATATTCGACATGAAACAAAAATTGACCCATGTACAGAATATTATAGGAACACATGAGATAATACATGGCATAGAATAGTCAAAACATGAGGCTTTTCAAGACAGTTCTGGAGGAATACAACTTGAACTGAATCTTACAGACATGAAAGAATTACTTTAGACAATTTTTAAGGTCTTCTAATCCAGATATTAGATGAGAGCCCAAGCAAGGACAGTATTTGCAGAAATAGAATAATGATTTAATATCAGGCCTAGGATAATGAAATGATAAAGCTGAAGATAATGCAGTGGCCAGAACAAGGAAGGCTTTATATGTTATATTGAATAATTTTGACTTTACCCAGAAGACCAAAATCTGAAGGATTTAAAAACAGTGACATAATCAAATTTGTAATTAAAAACAATATGGCAGTAATAGTAATAGCTTACATTATCGGATGATTACAATATGCCACATCATGTTTTGAACACAAAAACTCCCCATGAGGCAGATACTATTATTGTCCCTATTGGGGGAATACTGAAACAGAAAATGGTTGTTCTAGATGACATAATAGTAAGTAAATGGAGTGGAGATTTGAAACTAGATCTCTGAAAATAAATGAGTATGAGTGCAAGCCTGAGGGCAGGAAACCATTTACAAAACTATAGAAGTTATTCAGATAAGGAACAATACCAGAGAGATCATGATAATAATGAAGAGAAGAACCATTCCAAAGTTTAAACCTGTTGAATAGGTGTTTGACTAGCTATGCAGAATGAAGGGGAAAAAGATGTCAACCACATCCCACCATATTCGTAACTGAAAACAGCCAATTTAAACTTTTGACAGTTACACAACTGGCATTTTCACTTTGAGCAAAACTATTTAAAATTAGCACAGTATATGTAGATTCACAGATGTTATTAACATACGCATATATGTGTATATATATATATATTTTTTTGGATTGTTGAATTTATTTCAGATCTCTGTACTAAAACAAAAACAGTTTAATATTGAAAATATTGTCTCTTAAGGCTTGAAAATTAAAAAGTAAGTGAAAAACAACAGGAGAGTTAAATTTGGAGTTTGCTCAGTCATTAAATTCATAAAGCTAGGGTAAATGTTACTGGGCCTTTGTGATACCTCCCTAAATAGATCTGTGTCATCTGAGTATTTAAAAAGCTGATTAAAACAGCTACTATAGTTTCTTAACTCCATCACCATCTCACTAATTTTGTAGGACAAACCTATTTTTATCTTCATTAAATGCTTAACTAGCTCTTATCTTCCTCTAAGGTAATCTAGGATATTTTTGGTTGTGGTAAAATTTAGTGAGTTGTAAATGAATAATTTAAAGAGTTTTAACTTTAACTAAAGTCTTTCTTTTTTTTCTTCTTTTTCCTATATATCTTGGCATGTAAACTGATTACATAAAGATTGTCTAAGGATTTATTCTGTGACTGAAAACAATCATTCTTTCCAGTTAATACAGTATAGAATTTTATCTGCCTCTTACACACACGCACACACACACACACACAGACATCTTGTACCTCAAATAGGTACTATTTTACAAGTAAATACAACTTTAAAATTAGAAACTATCAGTGCGTATGTTGATCAAAGTGGCATGTTATTATATTAGAAAATACATAATCTACTAATCAGTGGAACAGAGGCTATGTTATCTTCCTTTAAAGTATAAGAATGTTGCAGAGAAAATTATTATTATTAAGGAAAATTCATATGCATCATATTTAGATCTGTGAAAGCATTAATGGAAAGAATAAGGCATAAATTATTAGTCACATGTATAAGCTGAAGGGACTAGGTATTTTAGCATATATATTAGTTATCTATTGTTACATTAAAAAAGTGCCATAAAAACTATCCACACAAAACAAACTTTTACCTCACAAAAATAGGGGAGGTTTAACTGACTTAGGGTCTGTCATGAGTTTGCAGTTCTAGCAGTTAGCTAAGGCTGCAGTCAACTGAAGGATAATCTATTTCCAAGATCACTGATGAGCTGTTGATAGTAGCCTTCATTACTGCATTCTACTGAAAGCTTGACAAGAGCTGGGTGATCCACTTCTAGGCTTATTCATGTGGTTACATGATTGGAGCCTTCAGTTCCTCACCTTGTGGAGACGTGGTAAATGGCTTTTCCCAGAATGTGTGATCCAAGAAGGAAATGGTGGCGTATATGGAAGCCACAGTATCTTTTATGACCTAATGTTGGAAATAATATACCATTACTTCTGCCATCTTCTGTTGGTCACATTGAAAAATGTTGATGTGATGTAGAAAGGGAATATATGAGAGTGTGACTATCAGGAGAATTGAGGGCAATTTTGAAGGTAGGCTGTCGTAATGTGTTATAATGTCTATGTAGTAAACAAAGGAGAACAGGGCAAATTATAGCCAAATAATTCTAAATAAATAAAGAAGAAATAAATTAAAAAGTGGGGTTAAGCCAGTAGATTAAGGCTCAGTGTAGATATAAAACAAAAATAAAAATGAAAAAATAGTTATTCAAGTTACAGAACAGGAGATTTTCTGAAGAGGATTTAGAAAATAAGGAATAGAAGATGATTAATGATAGCACTTTATAAAAACTGCGATATAATCACATAACATGAAATTCACCCTTTTAAAGTGTATAATTCAAATTTTAATATATCCATAGATATACAGCCATAAACATTATCTAAATTTAGAACATTTTTATCACTCAAAAAAATAAATAAATCCTATTAGTAGTCACTGTCTGTTTTGTCATAACCCCAGCTCTGGCATCCTCTTACCTACTTTCTATCTGTGTGAACTTGCCTGTTCTGGACATTTCATATTAATTAGTAATTAGTAGACTTCATATAATATGTGGTCTTTATGCCACATTTTGATCATTTGATGAATATTTGTTTTTTTCCCACGTTTTGGCTACTATGAATAATGCTGCTATGAATATGTGTGTATAAATACTTGTGGGGGGGTGCCTGGGTGGCTCAGTTGGTTAAGCGACTGCCTTTGGCTCAGGTCACGATCCTGGAGTCCCGGGATCGAGTCCCGCATCGGACTCCCTGCTCGGCGGGGAGTCTGCTTCTCCCTCTGACCCTCCCCCTTCTCATGCTCTCTCTCTCTCTCTCATTCTCTCTCTCAAATAAATAAATAAAATCTTTAAAAAAAAAAGTCTTTAAAATAAATAAATAAATAAATAAATACTTGTGGGGACTAATGATGTAATGTATGGGGATTAACATAAGAATAAAAAAATTAAAAAAAAAATACTTGTGGGGATATGTTTCATTTCTCTTGAATATATACCTATGAGTGGAATTGTGGGCTATAGGTTATTGTATTTAGCACCCTGAAGAATTGTCAAACTGTTTTCCAAAGTGGCTGCACTGTTTTACTTCCCTATCAATAGTGAATGGAGGTTGCAATTACTCAACTTGCCATTGTTGGAGGTGTACAGAAATACAATTGATTATTACATATTGATCGCACATCCTGCATGTGTGCTGGACTTATTATTAGTTCTAATAGTATTTGTTTGGAGGTTTTCTTTGCATATGAATTCCTTAGGTTTTTCTATATAAAAGACCATGTCATTTGCAAATACTGTTTTCCTTCTTTTCAAACTGGAATCCTGACAAGAACCTCAAGTACAATGTTGACTAGAAGTAGTGAAAGCTGATTTTAGTGGAGATGGATTCAGTCAACATAAAATGTGATGTTATTCTAAGTATTATTAAGACTTTTTTAGAAAAATTTTAAATTGTCAGCAAAGCTAAGGGGAAGGTACAGAGATTTCCTATATACCTCTGAACCTTTATATGCATAACTTCCACCAGTATGAACATCACTCCACAGAGGGTATATTTGTTACAACTGATGAATCTACATTGACACATCATAATCACTCAAAGGTCATAGTTTGCATTATTGTTCACTCGGTGTTGTACATTGTGTGGGTTTGAAAAAATGAATAATCACATGTATCCATCATTATGGTATCATGCATAGCATTATCACTGCCCTAAACATCTCCTGTGTTCTGCCTATTCATCCCTCCTACACCTCAACCCCTAGCAAGTTTTTATTATCTCTGTAGTTTTGCCTATTCTGAAATCTTTCTTTTTAAAGATTTTATTTATTTTAGAGAGAGAGCAGGGGGAAAGGGCAGAGGGAGAGGGAGAGAGGGGATCTCAAGCAGACTTCCCACTTAGTGTGGAGCCCATCGCAAGGCTCAGTCTCACCACCCTGAGATCATGACCTGAGCCGAAATCAAGAGTCAGATGCTCAACCGACTGAGCCACCCAGGTGCCACTGACTTTTCCAAAATCTTATATAGTTGGAATCATATGGTATGTAGTCTTCTTAGATTAGCTTCTTTTACTTAGTAATAATGCATTTCAGGTCCCGCCATATATTTTCATAGCTCGACAGTTCATTTCTTTTTAGCACTAAATAATACTCCTTTGTCTGAATGTACTACTGTTTATTTATCCATTCATCTACTAAAGAATTGTCTTAAAAAGGAGGGGGGAGGTACCTGGGTGGCTCATTTGGTTAAGGCTCCAATTCTCAGTTTTGGCTCAGGTTATGATCTCAGGGTTGTGAGATGGAGCCCCATGTTAGGCTCTGCGCTGGGTGCGGAACCTGCTTAAGATTCTCTCCCTCTCCCTCTACCCCTCCTCCCCCTCAAAAAAATAAAAAGAATTCTCTTATTTGCTTTCAAATTTGAACAATTATGAATAAATCTGCTGTAAACATTGTGTCTAGGATTTTGTGTGGACATAAGTTTTCAGCTTCTTTGGGTAAATACCAAGGAGCACATTTTCTGAATCATATGGTAAAAATATGTGTAGTTCTCCAAGAAACCCACAAACAATTGCCTTCCAAAGTAGCTTTCCCATTTTGAATTTTCACCAAAAATGAATGAGAGTTGCACATCTTTCCCAGAATATGCTTTTGTCAATGATCTAGAATTTGACCATTCCAGTACATGCATAGTGGTATCTCATTGTTATTTTAATGTTCATTTTCCTGATGACATTGTGTATGGAGCTTCTTATCATATGCATAACATATCTTTGAAGAGGTATCTGTTAAGGTCTTTGGCCCAGTTTTCGTAGGTTGTTTATTTTCTTACTGTTTAGTTTTAAGAATTCTCTGTATATTTTGCATAACAGTCCTTTATCAAATGTGTCTTTTGAGAGTATTTCCTCCAAGTCTGTGGCTTGTCTTCTTATTCTCTTGACTTTGCTTTCACAGAGTTGACTTTTTTTTATTTTAATGAAGTCCAGCTTATCAATACTTTCTTTCATGGATTATCTATTGTGTTGTAATAACCACACTGTCTTGAATGCTATAGCTTTAGAGTAAGCCTTGAAGTTAAGAAATGTCAGTTATCCAACTTTGTTATTTGTCTTCAGTACTGTGTTGACTATTCTGCATCTTTTGCCTCTCTATATAAATTTTAGAATCAGTTTGTCAATATCCACTAAAAAACCTTTGGGATCTTGATTGAGATTGAGTTGAATATTTCAGTCAAGTTGGAAAGAACTGATATCTTGACAATACTAGTATTTTTGTCCATGAACATAAATTATCTCTTCATTTATTTAATTATTCTTTGACTTCATTCATCCGAGGTCCAGATTCACATAACTAAGTTAAGATGATCCACTTAAAAAGAAGTTTTACTCCATTTACTAAATTACTACTGTTTTTCATAAGATTATCATATAGGCTCAAAGAATTGAAATTTGAGATTAAAAGTCATGAAAGTCCCTATATATGTTAGGCAGTTCTGTTCTTAGTTTTCTAGACAGGTTATTATCAGTCCTTTTTAGACATACCTAGAATATTCTGACCCCAAATACATTTTATAATACATAATACTATGTGAAGTTATACTTTAGTGTATTCCATGCAATTATGCAATGCCTGCAGTTCTCAGAAGACATTGATATTGTAAACATCATGAACAGAACAGTGAAACACTGAAGCAAATATTTTTCTGAAATTTTATTTTTTTTATTTGAAAACTAAAACTTAGAGGAGTTGCCTGTGTGCTGGGCATCCTTTTCCCACATTCACATGTCCCAAGGGTTGGATGGAGGGTTTCTCCTTGCTTGTGCAGTGGCAGAAGAGCAGAGTACAAACTGCAGAGAACTTAAGTCATGGCAAGACAGGCATCTAGGAAGTTTCTTCCTCTCTTTGACCAAGTTGCAGTTGAAAGGAGTACAGGCAAAACTGTAACCAAGGGAGGCATTATGCTTCTAGAAAAATCTCAAGGAAAAGTATTGCAAGCAATAGTAGTAGCTATTGGATCAGGCTCTAAAGGAAAAGATGGAGAGATTCAACCAGTTATCATGAAAGTTGGAGATTAAGTTCTTCTCCCAGAATATGGAGGCACCAAAGTAGTTTTAGACACAGAATTATTTCTCATTTAGAGATGGTGACATTCCTGTAGATTGTGTGATTGAAATAAATCACTATTGAAATGGCATCATGTGAAGCTGCCCATTCCACTGCAGTTTTGAAATTTTTCATTATGTAATAGTTTCCAAGTCTCTCATATAATTAATGATATCCAAACTAATGCTATCCAATGTCTGTAAAATTTAGGTTCAGTGCAGTGATATAAACATTACCAAATAAAAATACATAAATGAGAAAAAAAATTAAAACTTAGAGAAAAGTTGTAAGCACAAGTATGGCAACAAAAAACACTTATAAAACATTTGGTCCAGGTTCATATTATCAACATTTTACCACCCATGCTTTATCATTGTTCTATTTACCTATCTAACCCTTTCTTTCTTTCCCTATCTCTCACCTATCTAATTATCTCTAATTTGCATATATCATTGCCCTATCTCTAAAGACCTCAGTGTGTTTTTCATGAGAATAAGGATATAATTATATATAACTAAAATATAATTAATTTCTGACTTCAGTAAATTTATCATTGAGATAAAATACTTATCTAATCTACAGTTTTTATTTCAAACTTGTCAGTCAAACCAGTGTGCTTTATTACATTATTTTCCCCTCCAGTTCGGGATTCTAAATAGAATTGGGTCTTGTATTTAGTTGTCATATTTTTTTAATCTCCTTTAATCTAAATCATTTCCACATTATTTGTCTTTTATGTCATTGACATTCTTGAAGAAGACTTTTTTTTTTAATTTTTGATAAAATAGTTATTTCAGGTCAGTTAACATTTTTTCGTAAGTAGATTCCATTTACACATTTCTAGTGAGAATATTATATAGTTGCTGTTATGCTTTCCTCAGGTATCACATCTGGAAGCACACAATTTCCACTTAGTCTTAATTGATGATCCTAATTTTGATCACTTAGTCAAAATTGTTGTCTGATTTCTCTACTGTACATTACTATTTCTGATGTTGCAATTACAAAACGATTTGTGAGTACAGGCATACCTCAGAGATACCGCATGTTTAGTTCCAGACTACCACAATAAAGTGAATATTGCAATAAAGCAAGTCAGATGAATTTTTTGGTTTCCCAGTGCATAAAAAAAATTATGTTTACACTGTACTATAGTCTACTAAGTGTGCTATAGCACTATGTCTAAAAAATGTACATACCTTAATTAAAAATACTTTATTACTAAAAAATGTTCACCATCATCTGAGTTTCAGCGAGTTACAGTCTTGTTGCTAATGGAGGGTTGCCTCTGTGTTGATGGCTGTTGACTTGTTAAGGTGGTGGTCGGTGAAGGTTGGGGTGCTGGTGGCAGTTGCTTAAAATAAGACAACCATGAAGTTTTCCACATCAGTTGATTTTTCCTCTCACGAATGATTTCTCTGTAGCTTGTGATGCTGTTTGATAGTATTTTAGACACAGTAGAAGTTCTTTCAAACTTAGCATAAATTCTCTCAAACCCTGTCATGTCTTTGTCAACCACGTTTACTTACTATTCTAAAAACTTTGTTGTCATTTCAGCAGTCTCTATGGCATCTTCACCAGGAATAGCTTTCAACTGAAAAAAACATTTTCTTTGCTCATCCATAAGAAGCAACTCTTGATCCATTTTAATTTTATCATGAGATTACATGATAATTTCAGGCTCCACTTCTAATTCTAGTTCTATTATTTTCACCACATCTGCAGTTACTTCCTCCACTGAAGTCTTGAACCTTCAATTTGTAAAAAACACAAAATCTATGAATGGTAAAAAAGTGAAGCAAAATAAAATGAGGTATATCTGTATATACTTTAAAACCATGCCAGTATTTCACTCCTCATCAAAATTTCCCATGAGATTTAGCATCCACTCAAGATTGCCAGAACCAATCTTTAATTGGTGACAATCTTTAAGATGCTGGCAAAATGTTGATTTTACAATTTTAGTACTCTCTCTACATTTCCCGGGTACCACTGACCAATCAGTAGCCTATAAACAAGAAGCTTTCCTTTGGCCTATTAATTTTACTTATTTATATCTTTATGTATACATGTATGTATGTATGTATATATGTATATGTGAATGTATTATTAGGCTGTGGGACCTTTTTCAAGCTCCTATGTCCTTATGACACACACCTATTATTTTTAACCCTTCCTTAAATTCTGGCAAAACAAGATATTCGAGACCATACCTACCCTGCCCAGCCCTGCCCAGCCCTGAAATTAGCAAATTATCCAAGAAACTCTGGGTTCTTTTTAGTGGAGAATGGCACCAGAAACTAACATCTGGGCAGTAGCTATATTTATTGCTATTAAGGTTTCTTTGCTTCTGATCCTTGCAACAGATAGAAGTACAGAATGATTGCTTGTACATACACATATACCCATAACATTCACAAATTCATACACATATAACATACATGCATGCGTACAAATGTAACAATGAGGAGGTCTATATATATCTGTATATATGTATTTTTTTCATTTTGTAATGTAGAATATAAATCTGTGTATTTTATTTAGCACTCATTTTCAAGTTACAATTATGCCAAAACAGTCTGCTTCTAATGAAAGAAACCTTAATATAAACCTAAAAACATGCATATATATTTAGTAGGATCTTCTTCATTTCTAAATAAATTTTATGTCTGATATACATTAACAAAGAATAGCAATATTAGAATTCAGGATATTTATTTTTTTGCATGGAGACTTAATTACAGTACAACACATGCACACAAACCCACAGAGCAATGATGTGTAATAGGTAGTGAGACACACCTAAGCATATTTAAAATGCTTACAAACAGGCCTTTTTTTTTTTTCTTTTTTTTTTTTAGGCAACAAAATATTTTCAGTCCTTCTCACCTTCTGACATTCACCTAGCACCATAGATGCAAGGACTTACAATAAACAGTCTCATACTTAAAATCATAAAGCATATATTGAATAGAATTGTTGAATATATAATATATAACAAATATAATAATATATAATCAATTTACATAGATAACACTAGTTAAAACTGCAACTGAAGAGTCAGTGTTTTTTTTTGCCTTTCCAGACTCCTTATTTGTATTTTCCTTCTTCTACACTGCAGATTCTGGTTCCTAATAACAGAAATGTGTTTATTCGTTTTCTTAGTACAGTAGTGTCAGAATTGCTTTAAGCATACCACTGCAAATAAATAAGCATACTAAAAAGAGAATTCAGGTTTCTTTCTTTTTTTTAAAATAAAGATTTTATTTATTTATTTGATAGATCAGAAACAGAACTCCCATTTCTTTATGTATATATTATTGTGTTTTTTTTTAAGATTTCATTTATTTGTTTGACAGAGAGAGAGCGAGCACAAGCAGGGGGAGCGGCAGAGGGAGAGGGAGAGGGAGAAGCAGGTTTCCCACCAAGCAGGGGAGCCGGACATGGGGCTCCATCCCAACCCTGGGACCATGACCTGAGCTGAAGGCAGATGCTTAACTGAGTGAGCCACCCAGGTGCCCCTTTATGTATAGATTCTAACATAGTTGTATACTTTTTAATATTAGTTATTCTAATGGTTGTGTAGTGCTATCTCATTGAGATTTTAATTTGCAATTCAATAATGATTAACAATATGGAGCATTTTTTAATATACTTACTTGATGTTTGTACATCTTCTGTTCAAATAGTTTTGGTTAAGTAGGTTATCTTAATGAGTTGTAAGGTTTCTTTTATTGTTTAATATTATGTATTTTAGTAAAATGATACACACATATTATTTTTCCCATTCTGTAGCTTGTACTTCATTTTCTTAATGATGTCTTTTAAGGACCAATAGCTTTTTAAAAGATTTTATAAAGTTCAGTGTTGCATCTTTTTTCTCCTATGCTTTTTTGTGTGTTATTTAAGAAATCTTAGCCTACTGCAAGTTTATGAAATATTTTTCTAGATATTTTGTGGTTTTAGCTCATTTTTTATTGATTGTCATAAGTAATAATTGACATATTATTTTCCTTTAATCCATTGGGATATCCAGTTTTTCATTATTATTTGTTTCAAAAATATTTCATTTTCCTCTTGTTTTGTCTCAGTAGTTTTTTTTGGAAATTTATTGATCTTATACATGCAGTTCCATTTACTAAAGTCTCTATTTTGTTCCATTAAACAGTAGGTCTGTATTTCACCAATACCATGCTGTCTTGATTACTCCAGCTATATAGTAATTCTTGGAATCAGGCAGTGTAAAGCTACAACTTTCCATATCTATACTTCCTAAGGAGATTTTTTTGAATGGTTGATATGTTCATTATTTTGGTTTTGCCACTGTATACTTATGTCAGAATTTACCAAATTATCAAGTTTAAGTATGTGCATTTCATTGAATGTCAACTGTATCTCAACAAAGATGTTAAGAAATGTGTTTGTCATAGGAGTAAGAAAGGTAGAGTGGATGCAGATGGCTTAACAGAAAATATCTTTGTCCTTAAAATAACTATATTACAGGGGCACTTGGGTGGCTCAGTCGTTAAGCGTCTGCCTTCGGCTCAGGTCATGATCCCAGGATCCTGGGATCGAGCCCCGCATCAGGCTCCCTGCTCCACAGGAGGCCTGCTTCTCCCTCTCCCACTCTCCCTGCTTCTGTTCCCTCTCTCACTGTGTCTCTCCCTGTCAAATAAATAAATAAAAAATCTTTAAAAAAAATATATATTACAGTTTAAAAAAAATCATCATTTCAAAGGCAAATAAAGTATTGACCTATTTCCCAACCAAATACAATACTTTCTATATCCGGTCTTTGGATTAATAATACTATATTATGACTATTTCGTGTATGATTACGAAACCTGGACATTTCTTGCAGACTTAAGTTTCATCTAATCTGGCGGCACTTCAGCCATTGTGCTGGAACAAGTCAAGGTTATGTATTCCTGACTTAAAATTTAATTATTCAATGTTGTTGATTCCTGGATTGCTCTTTACTCACCTTTGCTTTCGGGACTCTTATTTAATTGAGATAAACCTAGAACCCCTTCAGTATTCAACTGCAGCAATTAGAATGGAACAGCTTAATGGAGACAAAGAGGAGATGATAAAATATAAGAACAAAAAGAAGTTCCTTACAGATGTTTCTAAGTTTTGATTTTGTTTTTAATGTTGAGGGATGATTAATAGGTGTGTATTTCTGATAGAATAAGGGCTTATGAAAAGGGACTCTCCAAAACTTAGTTATGTGGTATATTAATCCACATAACATGTTCCCATCCTTTCCTACTCCTCCCCCTCTCTTGCCCAATTTTATCCAGCCACAGATAGTCTCTATTTTTAGTTTGAACATGCCAAACTCATTCCCTCTGACAAGAAATCTCTAATATTAAATGCTTTGGTTTAATCCTTATATTTCATTGAGGTCTCAGCTAAATATGTCAAATGTAACTACCTTCAGAAAGAAGCCTACTTTTATTTTTTAGTTTTTTCTATTTTTGAGAAGCCTACTTTTTTTTTTTTTAAGATCTTATTTATTTGACAGAGAGAGACACAGCGAGAGAGGGAACACAAGCAGGGGGAGTGGGAGAGGGAGAAGCAGGCCTCCCACAGAGTAGGGAGGCCGATGCAGGGCTCCATCCCAGGACCCTGGGATCATGATCTGAACTGAAGGCAGATGCTTAATGACTGAGCCACCCAGGTGCCCCAAGAAGCCTACTTTTAATAACCCAATGTAACATAATTCCCAGCATCCAGTATAATTTATTTGTGTATATCTGGAATTATAAAATTATATTTATTAAATAATTAAGTCGTGGCACCTGGATGGCTCAGTCGGTTGGGCGTCTGTCTTTGGCTCAGGTCATGATCCCGGAGTCCCGGGATCGAGCCCCGTGTTGGGCTCCCTGCTTGGCAGGGAGTCTGCTTCTCCCTCTGCCCCTCACCCCACTCATACTCTCTCTCTCTCTCGAATAAATAAATAAAATCTTTAAAAAATAATTAATTAAGTAATTTATTTTGACACTGTCCACATCCATATTTTTTCAATAGAATGAAAATTCTGTGAGGCAAGGATCTTGCCCAACTTGTTTACCACCTATATGAAGATCCTTGAAGAGTATGTACATATAGTATCCATTTAATAAATATTGACTAAATGGAATATATGACAATTGAAAATCATGTGGCTTTACTTTCTCTAATATCAGTTTTTCTTATATAAATGGGAAATATTATAATTGTCATGTATATACAAGATGCTTTGTAATGAAAATAGTTAAGATAGCAAAAGCATCCTTTACTGTTGTAAAGGGATATAATTATTGTGCTATTTATTTCTCTTGAAATGTATAGTTTTATTCTCTTGAAATGTATAGTTTGTTTATGTATAGTTTGAAATGTATAGTTTATTACTAAACTGTGAAAATTGACTCAATATTCTTGCAAATTGAATAATTATGTATTCTGCTTTTAAGAACATATGATTACTGCTCTTTTTAAGGAGGCACATAGTTTGTAGAAATCAGCATCTAACTAAAGGATTCAAACAAAAAACTCAGAACAGAGAAAGGCTGTAGCTATGTATGTAATTGATTCATTGAATATGAAATTGTTTTATTTTCTCTAATTACTGTTTCATGTAAAAAATCTTTCCACTATGTGTATTAAATATATTTGCAGCAGATCTCATGGTTTTTGGTTGCTGATAGTTGTTAAAAATCCCACTTCACTTTGTCACACTGATTCTGTCCAATAGGAGGGCCTTTGCAAATATGGTGGTCTCTGTTTTATGATTTATGTGTTTAAAAATGATCATGTTCATGAGTAACCTATATGATGAATTTATGAATGAAGGGGACTTATTCACAGCAGGTAGTCTATGAAAATGAGCCTGTAGATTAAAAAACAAAAAATGAATGTTCATTTTTAGAGATCTAGCTAATTTTTAAATGTATAAAAACCTGCTATTGCTGGTCAGTAAAATTAGTAAAATCATAAAGATGCTATGCTCAGTCACTTTTCTTGAGAACCTATTAATTTGATGTCATCACACTGGGATAATACTAGTTATCAGTTTAATACAGCTTGATAAAAGCAGAGCTATATTTAAAGTGAATTTTAGGGATGCCTGGGTGGTTCAGTCTGTTAAGCGTCTGCCTTGGCTCAGGTCATGATCCCAGGGTCCTGGGATTGAGTCCTGCATCGAGCTCCCTGATCAGCGGGAAGCCTGCTTCTCCCTCTGCCTGCTCTGCCTGCCGCTCCCCTTGCTTGTGTGCACTCTCTCTCTCTCTCTGAGAAATAAATAAGATCTTTAAAAAAATAAAAATAAAGTGAATTTTATGTTTGACTATATGCAATATTACCAACAACAGAAAAGAAAAGAAGAATGCCTAAAGTTTGCAGGGAAGTATACTTTCAGAGAAGTATATTGGAAAAAGAAACAGAAATAGCAAAAACAGATACTACCTATATTTTATTTTTAAAGATGACTTTTTAAAGTCAGTCTCTCACTGATGGAAGAGGGAAAAAAAGTAATCCTTAAAAATAAAATATAGGTAATACCTGTTTAATTAGCTTTGTTGTATTTATATTCTCCTTTAAAAAATCTTACATGTATGTATTTTTTTGAAGTACACAGTTGTCTATACAATTTGAATATATAATAGCTTTAAAAGGTGTTAAATTGTTTTATCAAAAGAAAGAAATATAAAATGTTGCAATATTTTTCTCATACATATTTTTAAATAATCCTACTAGTAATTTCTACTGATTGTCACTGTTAACTAGTTTGTGTTTTTTTGTTTAAATAATAGAATTTATGTAACAAAAATATAGAATAACATAATTTCAAAAGAATATTTTCATATTTCATGTTAATGTAATTGCACATATATGTTTATTACATACTATATCTTTGTGGTTTTTGGACAAAGTCAAGTATGACTGTGCCTCTGGTTGGTGTCTGAAAAGTTGGTCACTGTACCCCTGATGCTGACATCACAATCAGAAAAACTTCTCTTTTATTTATTTATTTAGCCTTTGTAGCTCTTCATTCAAAGTGCCTTACCGCAGAATGTTTAAGTTTTATATAAAGAAGAGTACTCTGGTTCCCATTAAGGCTCTAAAGTTGGAGATGCTCCAAACATATGCTAGGAAAACTTAAAAATAAAAAAAAAAGAAGAAATTAACATACAGTGCAGGAACTAATATTTGTGATAGAAAACCATTTCTCAGAAGCTCGTCAAATTCTTCAATTTCACTTTTTTATTATTTAATTCAAGTAAACTTTACTAGTTTCCAACTAAATATAGAATGTATAATGTCACCATTTTAAAGATTTTGTGTCTATATTTATAGACTATCCTGTCACTCTGTCTTTCACATATGAAGTACAGAATGTCTGAAGCCCTGTTTGCCATGTATTAACACTAATTGTTTTGAGGTGAGGGAATTTGAAGTAGGTTCCTTTTTCTTCTCCATACTACTTGAATTTGTAATAATAAACATGGATATTTATGAGAGAAGCCATAAAAATCATTGATACTACCCGGAAAGATTAAAAAATATTGCACTCATAAATGTTGACAGTTGTGTAAATTGATAGAACTGCTATTGGTAGTAATGTCAAAGTAAATTAATTTTTTTATCTTTGATTTAGCAATCCCACTTCGATGAATCTAGCCTGCAGAATTTAAGAACAGTACATTAAGAAATTTCAGAAATACATTTACAACTCCATGGTTGGCAAAAGCAAAATATTAGAAAACTTCTTCATTTCCTTTAATTGAAGAGTAAGTATTTAAATATAATTCTTTACTCTGGGATACTCTGCAATCACTAAAAATAATGAGGCACATCTATGTGTTCTAATTCAGAAGACCATGGTAGATTGTAAAGAGAAAAAAAAATAAAATAAGTTTAAAATGTGCTAGAAATTTTGGTGTCTGGGTGGCTCAGTTGGTTAAGCATCTGCCTTCGGCTCTGGTCATGATCTCAGGTTCCTGGGATCCATCCCCATATCAGGCTCTCTGCTCAGCAGGGAGTTGACTTCTCCTCCTCCCTCTGTGCTCTCTCTCTCTCTCAAGTAAATAAGTAAAAATCTTTTTTAAAAATGTGCTAGAAATTGTTGTAGCAATTTACATATATGGACTTAGGTACTTAGAGCATCCCCATAAAGGTAAGTCTCTTTTTTACCCCCAGTTTACAGATGAGCATACTAAGTAACTGAGAATGTAACTTGCTCCTTTGACAGAGATGCCAAGAACAGTCTGGCTCCATTGCTGTTTCTTATAACCCTTTGTTGTAACACTTGTAACATCAGAGCTAATGTATACAGTATAATTCCACTTTGTGTGAAGGAGTGAGGGACAGCTGTGTTTAGAGACACAAAGAGACAGGGACAGAGAAGTCAAGATCAAGGTCTATTTACATCTACAAAAGAAGCATGCAGCATTTGACCCAAGTCAGCCACATAATTATCTGAAGAGAAGGAAAATTCTCCTTCTTTCTGTATGATATTTTGTAGGGTTTTGTTTGTTTCTTTGTTTGTTTGTTTGTTTTACTTCTCTGAAACTTTCAGTGAGAATAAATCATTAAATAAAAATGAAAAATATGTTTTCGTGGGTCGTAGTATCCACCTGAGTTGAAAATTAAGTTCATAACACAGCAGCTTCTAGCTGAGTGATAGATAAGAGGAGACCGTATCAAAGTTGGCAGGTAGTACCTTGCTTAATCCTTCAAGTATGCTGAGTAAGCAACAATATGTGTTTTCTTTAGATTTTTCTCATGATATTCCAATATTAATTCTGGGCATTTTTTTCTTCTCATTTAGATAAGGCCCCAGTGCACAATATTGAACTATCTTCTACCTTCACCCACTCTCAAAAGAACTACAGAGGAAAGGTTTTAGTGTATTCATCTACCTGAAAAGAAGACCCAGTATTTCCTAAAATATTTCTATGAATTTAGAAAATATTTTATTGGGATTTGTTTCCTAAGTATTATAAAGGCCTTTGGAGTTATGACCTATAATCCATTCCAAACCATCCAAAACCACAAAAGCAGTGTAATATCATGGCTCTTGACATAGACTTTGGTGATAAACAGGCTTGGGAGACAATTCTAGGTCTGTTCTCACTACCCATGAGACTTGGGCAACTTGTATTTTTAAGTCTAATGGACATAATAATAGCACCAATCTCATTAGTTTGGTGTGCAGATTAAATGAGATTATAAAAGTTTTAAGTGCAGTCAGTTCCTGGTAAACAGTAAGAGGTAATACCTAGCTTTATTGATGATTGTATTCATACAAAGATTGTTATGCACAAAGCATATATATGAGAACACATACACGATTAAGAGAGTAAGATGAAAAGGAGACAAAGTAGTGTAGCATGTGTCAGTCTAAATAAAAAGGTAAACTGAAGCAAGCTCAAATTACCAGAAATTGAATTTATTGATGAAATTCAAGAATAGCCAGAGAATTGCAGTTTGGGACATGCGAACAGTAGCAAGCTACAGGCAAGTCCTTTGAAGGTTTGTGATGGACTGTATTTATGGGCAAAGAATACACGGTAGGAGGTTGAGGGAGGGAGTCTAGCCAGAGTCCAAGCAGTGAGTTCATGAGCTTGAAGATAGAGAGAGATTCTTAATGGATGTTTCTGGGTCAGGAGATAAGTTTTGGTCTTCTTTAAATCAGGCATTTACAGGAAATCAGTCTCTCAGTTCTTAAACGTTTTGTTTTCCTGATAGTAGATGCATGAGATTTTTCTAGTTCCATTTTAGATTGAAATTCTTTCACACATGTTAAATTATTGATTCATTCAATAGCCCACTGGTAGATACCAGAGGAGATCCCAATTTTATAAGTGAAACAGACCAATACAAAACATATACAAAGCACATATATAAGTGCCATAATAGAATCATAGACATGTTTAGAGCAGAACCACATAAAGGACTTAAACTAAACTGGAGTGATTAGGAAAGATCTCTTGGGGCTGCTGGTTGACCGAGCCTCTGTGGACAAGTAGAGGGAGAAGGTATTTTATGCAAAGGGAACAAACTGCCTAAAGGCAAGAGAAAGCATAGATGCCTGGGGATTGGGGCATAATTTGTTTTTACTAGAAGGTAGGGATACCAGTGAGAGAAATGCAAGAGATTCAGATGAGAAAAGTAGTCAGAAGATGAAGGGCCATTATGCAATGCTGAATTTTCATTTGTATCCATTAGATGATGGGGAATAATTTGGCAAAACCAAAATGTTTGTAGTTTTTAAGCAAGAACTAATTCGGTATATATTTTGGAATGCTCACTCAAAAATGGGTTGTAGGGTCATACTGGGAAGCATAAATCCATTGGGGGGAAAAGTGGATTCAGAGGTGTAA
Organism: Leptonychotes weddellii; assembly: GCF_054177405.1. Lineage (NCBI taxonomy): Eukaryota > Metazoa > Chordata > Mammalia > Carnivora > Phocidae > Leptonychotes > Leptonychotes weddellii. Next base: position 38,388,094 of record NC_138381.1, on the reverse strand, counting down.
GGGATTCAGCTTTTAGTTTTGGCTTATGCATTAACCAGTTGGCATGAACTCAATCAAGTTTTTACTTCTTTGTTCTTCAGTTTTATAAAAATAAGGAAAGGTATTAGATAACTTAAAAAGTATTGTCAAGCACTGATATTCTTTATATATTGTTATAAAACATGGAATTATCTTCTCAAATGGCAAATTCTTACCTCAACTAGCAATTTCTGGGTAAATAGGTGTTCTGACACTCAATTCCATTCCACTACAGGGAATGAATTCCACCCACAGAACATTAAGCAACTCTCCAGACACCAGCTATGTCCTACAATTTGATTCAATTCTGACACGACCTACCAGGAGACAGTATCAGATTCCACAGGTTAAGGGTTCAGTCCTATAAGACTGCCTTGTCCCCCCAATCAAAAATCCAGATTATTATCCGGACTTCTGACTCACTGGCTACAGACTGGAGGTTCCAAAGACCTCCTCCTTGGGTTTGATTAACTTGCTAGAACATCATCTTTGATTTGCTAGAACTCAGAGAAACATTTTAATTACCTGATGGTGGGTTTATTATAAAAGAATGTAACTCAGGAATGGCTAGGTGGAAGAGATGCATAGGACAACATATGAGGAAAAGGCACAGAGCTTCATGCCTTCTCCAGGTGTGCCACTTACCCGGCATCTCTGTGTCCACCATCCCAGAGCTCTTTGAACCGTGCATTTTGAGTTTTTATGGAGGCTTCATTAGGTAGTCATGACTGATTAAATAACTGACCACTGGCAGTTTATTCAGCCTGCTGCTCCTCTTCCTTCCCTGGAGTTTGGGGGTGGATGCTGAAAGTTCCATCCTCTTAATGATGTGAGGTTCCTTTGGCAACCAGCCTCCATCCTTAGGTCACCTAAAGGCTTTCCAGAAGTCACTCATTAACATAACAAAAGACACCTTTATTGCTCTTATCACAGGAAATTCCAAGGGTTTCAGGAGCTCTGTACCTGGAATACGGTTGAGGACCAAATACATTTATTCGTACCAGAACTAATTCTATTTTGAAGGCCCCCCTTCTTTTCTGCCTTGAATTGTTTGAAAGTAAGGTAATCTGTACTTAAGAAACCCTGACCTACAACATAAATCAAGCTGTGTCAACATTCGCTCATGTAACTGAAACACAGTCTAAAGCTTAAACTGTATCCAAGACAATAATACTGTTTAAAGCTCTATAGGGAACTAAAAGAATGCAACTGACACTAATCCAAAAGCACAAGACAGGGGCGCCTGGGTGGCTCAACTGGTTAAGCATCTGCCCCTGGCTTAGGTCATGATCTCAGGGTCCTGGGATCCAGCCCCACATCAGGCTCTCTGCTCACCAGAGAGCCTGCTTCTCCTTCTCCCTGTATATACAGCTCCCTCTGCTTGTGCTCTCTCTCTCTCCCCCTTTTTCCTCTCTCCCTCTCTCTCTGTCAATTAAATAAAATCTTAAAAAAACAAAAAAAAGCACAAGACAATCATGTGACCACAACCAGGGACTTGATCAAGACAGACAGATAACCACAACTAGAGCCTCCAAGTTCCTCTGAAGAGTTATAATTAACCTTTGATTTCATCTGTTTAACCCTTGAGACTTATTTCCCCTTCCTTTCCCCCTTTAAAATCTCCTGCCTGCACCAAGGTGGTAAGCTGGTTATTTGACACATTAGTCTGCCATTTTCTCAGGTAGCTAGCTTTCTGGAATTAAGTTGTATTCTTGGCTTTGATAACTTGTCCCTTTGATGAAGTTTCAGAATATATCTGAGGTTTGGTGGGGTGAGGTCCGGAGCCGATGACCAAGAAAGAATTCTTGAGACTTTTTTGTGCAAAATGGTGGCTTTATTAAAACATGGGGACAGGACCCATGGGAAGAAAGAGCTGCTGCACTGGGGTTGTGAGGCGTGGCTGATTATATACTCAGGAGTTGGGGAGGTGAGGAAAAAGGGGGTGTCCAGAAGGACTGTCATATGCTAAAGACTCTCAGGATACAAGAGGCCTGGTTATTGTCAAGCCAAGGCTGTTTTTCCCTCTAATGAGGCACTAACATGAACAGTTGGGAGTTTCCTGGAGGAATATTATATTCCTCCTATCACACATCCTTGTTAATGAATGAGCTTTAGGTTTAGAAAAAATTCAATTTTATTTACATTTCCTTCTTCCTCAGCCTTCCTCAATTTTATGGAGGGGAGGCTGATGTTAGGGCTTCAGGAAACTGAGTTATAGGTCTCTGGAAGTTAGGCTATTGACAAGAAAGCTTCTTCCTTGTAAATCACTAGGACATTTGTAAACTGAGGGAGACTCCTATCCTGCAGGACTGTAATCTCTATCCATTTGTTAACCATTTGTTCTTCCTTCAGGGCAGCCAGGAGTGCCTGAGGAATGTCACGCATATCCCATGGGGGGAGGGGCGTGTTGCGGGGTGTCAGCTTCTGCTTTGTCCTCAGCTTGCCTTCTGTTCCCTCATCCCCTTGACTTACTGAACTGACGTTTGGGAAGCAGATTGAACTTGGGTTCAGTAACACATCTCAATTATAAATCACAATATCCTACTTGGTTATTCAGTGTGTTAGTCTTGTTATCTGTATATCTATTTTTAAGGTTAAAAGCAATAAATTCACTTTTGTGAATTAAAAAAATCCACAAAATCAGCTAACTTTAAAAGAATCAATGAACCCAGCTCTAGTTGATATAACTATAGAAACTCAAGTTTCTATACAAAAATTCACTGAGTAAAGATCTAATTGACTTTATTCGATGATTCATGAATCAGACAGCATCCCACCTAACAAATGGAAGGATGCTATTGTACAAAGAGGGAGGATTTTATAGACAGAAAGGATTGGGACAGGAAGTTATTAGAAAAAGAAAAGAAAGGATTATTTCAGGCAAGGTCACCTTCCTATAGGGAGAAGGGCTGGGGGGTTTTATCAAGAAATTCCAGACTGATTGGTTTAAAATTCCACCCCTGGGAAAGGCTGAAACTGCAATTAGGTTAGGTATTAAGTGCTGTTAGGGCTTAACATAAGTGACTCTATTTTGGGTCTGTTTCTTTTTAACAGAAGAAATTCAGAATCATCAGAAAGACTAAAAATGTCATCAGTAGGGTTCATATATTTCGAAATGTGTTTTCAGAAGTAGAGAGAAATGCTGCTTTTTATTTACATTCATTTGTAAAATATTAAGTAAAAGTGAATATGTCGCCACTGAATTTTCATTATCATAGGTATCATTTTTATCTCACCTTTAAAAAAAATTTTTTTTAAGATTTTATTTATTTATTTGACAGAGATAGACATTGTGAGAGAAGGAACCACAAGCAGGGGGAGTGGGAGAGGGAGAAACAGGCTTCCCGCCGAGCAGGGAGCCCGACGCAGGGCTCGATCCCAGGACCCCGGCCCGGATCATGACCTGAGCCGAAGGCAGACGCTTAAAAGACTGAGCCACCCAGGTGCCCCTCACCTTTAAAATGTTTAAAATCTAGTATAAAATTAAGCTAATATTTGTGCGTAGTATCTTTTTATCAAGTACTGAAATAGTATATTATTAAGTATACATTTAGAGAACTATAATTAATCAGTATAAATTCTCAGCACTTTTTGTTTAATTGATAGGAACCTGTGTTCTGTATGTCCCATGTCAGAAAATACCAGTTTGTTTGTTTTTATAGTTTAACTGTGAAACAATATTTTACATCAATATCTGATCTGTAATTTTTATCTAAATCTTAGTGGAAATTTATCCTGATATTTTTAACATAAAAAAGCATGCATTGCATTATTTAAAATTGACCATATGCATCACAAATTTACTTGATATTTGAATTTCCCCCCATCAAGAAAGGTAGGCAAAACCACAAAGAGCTTTTCTCATTTTAAGTGTATGTGGTTAATGTCCGATAGCTGATACAAAGGACATCCTTGATTTTGGAGTCAGACCATTGTTTGGGGATCTCTGTCTTGTTCCCTATTAACCAATGATCAATATCAAGGCAATAAATTTTGAGGATCCCAAATTCTTCTGTAAGTAAAATAGGCAATGAACTGACTGCCTTCCCAATCATATATGGTTTGTTGTAAGGATCAATGAAAATAATATGCATAGAAGAACTTTAGAACTTATAAATCACTCCTTAAATACATGCAGTTATTCTTATTATGAAGTACATAATTCTGAATGATTTATTGCTGGTTTTGTATCACGGTGCATTAATATGGAGGTAGAACTAATACAGCAAATATCAAATGACAAGCATTTTGAAAAGGTAGGAAATGTGTAAAAGGATATCAATTTAGAATGGAACCAGCAGATATGAAATGGACAGTCTCATGCATGTACCCTCAAAAGCACAGAACTTACGAACTGAAAGACTGATTTCCTGTAAATGCCTGATTTACAGAAGACTAACATTTATCTTCTAATCAGTGAATATCTGCAAGAATCTCTTCCCATCCTCAAGCTAATGAACTTCCTGCTTAGAACCTGGCTGGACTCTCTTCTCCGCCTTTTGTACTTCTTGCCCATAAATACAGTTTACCGCAAACCCTTAAACGACTAACCTGTAACTGGCTACAGTTTGCATGTCCCAAATTACAATTCCTCTCCTATTCCCAAATAAACTCAATTTCTGGTAATTTGTGCTTGCCTCAGTTTACTTTCTTTATTTAGATTAACACATGTAAATAGTTAATCACTTCTATATATATGTATATATATAGTCATTAACTGTGATGATTTGAGAAATCGGTCATTACTACTAAAGAGAAAACAATGATTGCTATGGCTATGCTGTCTTTTTTGAATAATTCTCTAATGATACTGATACTAAACTATAGGTTTATTATTTAGCTATAGGTTAAATAGTGTTAAGAATGCTATATTTGATATCAGAATTGTTATGCAGTTTGGTTTGCTATTTTTGTATTACATATTGGCCAAAGAATTGTTAACAGAAATGAAATATCTAACTGTAAGCAATTATAATTTAGCTGGTTATATATATTGGTCAATTTATGTTGAATCTGTTGATAAAGCAGAACTTGTTATTTTAAATGACTAATATAGGGCATAGGCAATTTTGGCACTCGATAAGGGGAATTCAGTAAAGTAAACTTGCCATTTGGATAGAGATAGATGGAACAGCATGGAGTTTATATTTTAATTACTTCAATATCTCACTGACATTAAAATGTTCCTGTTGGCAGAGGATGGGGTTTTACAATGCACTTGTAGAAAGTAACATACCAGTTGCAGATCCAGTATTTATTTGAATTGAATGCAGTTTACAGGAATGAATGCTGTGGTACTTTTCAATGAAGAAATAAATATTTTTGTGGGGGGAGAGGATTTGCTTTTTAAAAAAAAAAAATTTTATTGTTATGTATGGTGATTAACATAACAATAAAAAATTTTAAAAAAAGAAATAAAATCATAATTTCTTAATCATTTCCCATCTGATAGGTAATCTGCTGGACTCTTGCCAAAACTGACTTGTTGACAAAGGGAATACTTCTTTAGAAATTTATTATTTGAATAGAAAGTGAGATTGGGCAACACACATTTCCTTGGAGAAAGTTTGCTGATGACAGAGGATTGACAAAGTGCCTCTTTCACATTTTCACCAAACACCTTCTGCTTACACCTTCTGACCACTTGTTGTACTGTTTTCTTTAAGCATTTAACTGTCTTTTATTGTTTAATTGTGAAATAATTTGACAATGATGTCTGAGTTGTAATTTGCCAGATATGTGAAAATGTCAATGAAAACTTTTATTAAATAAAATTTTTAGCATAGAAAATTCTGTGTTATTAAAAATTGATACTATGTATCATGAATTTATTATGTAAGTTTTATGATAAAATTAGGGAGAAAAACAAAAACCTAATTTTTAAAAATGGGCAAACGATATGTACAGTCTAAAGATACATGCTGGCAGTTCAAAGAAAATGAAATATGAAAAGATAATGTCACACATAGTAAGACAAACAAAAGCTACTAAAACAGCATTTTATATACATTTATATATATACATATATATGTAAAGATACGTATGTCTATTTAATATATATATGAAGGTATATATGAAACTATATGGTATGGTATGAAGTATGGGCCAAAATTTATTTCTTTTTCTTTTCTTTTTTTTTTTTGGATATGGTATCCAATTGTCCTAGCAGCAACAACAACTATCTTTTTTTTTTTTTTTGAGATTTTATTTATTTATTTGACAGAGAGAGAGACAGCGAGAGAGAGAACACAAGCAGAGGGAGTGGTAGAGGGAGAAGCAGGCTTCCCACCGAGCAGGGAGCCCAATGCGGGGCTCGATCCCAGGACCCTGGGATCATGACCTGAGCCGAAGGCAGACGCTTAATGACTGAGCCACCCAGGCACCCCAACAACTATCTTTTATTCATTTAATTATCTTGTCAAGTTAATAGAAAATCCATTTCTAATACATTCATACATATACATATATCCAAGTGTATATATGTGCATATACATATATATATATATATTTACACATACATATAATATATATTGCTCTTAGACCTTTGGTCTCAAGATAGGATTTTGCTGTTTTTCTATAATTTTGTCTACTTTAGGGTAGGAGTGATACTCTTTCCAGCTTTCTGCACCAAGTCTCAATATTCCCAACTCTTTCGGGAGTGAAAGAATTTCTTTGTTCTTCTAGTTTATCTATTTGCTCTTCCACTTCGTGCAATCTAGTTATGGAAGATTTTACTTAAATTTTTTATTTTTATTTTAAAGAATGTAGCTTCCTTTTTGTAATATAGATGCAATAACATTCCTTTTTGTTTGTACATGTTTAAAGTTTTGTTTTACTAATTTTGGTTCTTGTTTTACATTATTTCATGTAGGTATTACTCCTTAAATACCTGATTTTCTTTTTCTTTTTTTTTAAGCAGTTTTGTTTTGGAGTTAAGATACGCTGCATAAGCATATAAACTGTGAGCAGAAGAATCAGAGATTTATACTTGAATTGTAGCCCTTCGTATTCTAAACATGGTCTATAAACCATCATTAGCATCCTCTCAGAACTTTATAGAAATGCAGAATCTCAAGCTCTATTCCAGACCTACCAAATTAGAATGTGCATTTTAAACAAATTTCCCAGTGATGCATATGCAGGTTATAGGCGAGAAGCACTAGCTTGTTCTATTTTCAATAACAATGGAAAACCCAAGAGATGGGAAATTTCCAAACTCTTCTTCTAGGTTTGCTTCCTAATCTCGTCTTTTTCACTGATTCGGACGCTTAAGTAGTGATTCCAGTTTAAAGTCACTGAATTTTGGGACGCCTGGGTGGCTCAGTTGGTTAAGCGACTGCCTTCGGCTCAGGTCATGATCCTGGAGTTCCGGGATGGAGTCCCACATCAGGCTCCCTGCTCAGCAGGGAGTCTGCTTCTCCCTCTGACCCTCCCCCCTCTCATGCTCTCTCTCTATCTCATTCTCTCTCAAATAAATAAATAAAATCTTTAAGTAAGTAAGTAAATAAATAAATAAATAAATAAATAAATAAAGTCACTGAATTTCATACCTCTAAGAAGTGCTGTTTGTACTGTAATCTTGGAGTTGTGCTTCAAAGAGTGCTCACAGAGAAATACCTTATAAAGTTGTGAAATGGGGAAGCACTGAGCTATTCTGCATTGTCTTTGCTATAATTACTGAGGAACTGACCACCATGATTGCTCTTGCTATGATATCCTGACTAATCTGATTATTTCCTCCTTGGCATTTTTGTTCCTGTATTCTTCCAGCTCCAAATGCAGCTTACCTTTGGAGTTTGCCACCCACATTTTAAGTGTGCTCTTTTGGACATCTTGTGTTATAATCTCCCTCTTGAGCATGACTATTCCTTTTTTTTTTTTTAAGATTTTATTTGAGAGAGAGAGCATGAGTGGGGGGTCGAGGGTAGGGGCAGAGGGAGAGGGAGATGAAGACTCCCCGCTGAGCAGGGAGCCTAATGTGGGGCTTGATCCCAGGACCTTGAAGTCTGATCTCTGCAGAAGGCAGACAGCTGCTTGACTGAGCCACCCAGGCACCCTGAGCATGACTGCTTCTGCTCTTTGGTGATTTCTATTAGTTTCACAAGCTCTCTAAGAATGTTTCTTCTTTTACAAAATAAGTATGGATTTTGTTGTATGTCTTTAATATATATTAAATGTATTTTCTTATTTTGGTTCAAGGGAGTTAGAGTGTAACATGTCCACTTTCAGTAATTTTGAAATCAAATGCAGAGCTGCATCTTTTTCTTAAAACTTTTCAAACAGGTCATTCTGAATGATTTCTTAACTTTGTTATGGTACAGGAGAAGCATTTGTTTAATTTTCATGATGATTTTATTTCTACTCTGTCATAATTTTATGCCTATTTTTCCCCCATCCTTGTTCTTGTTATACATGTTTTCTTTTTCTTCTCTTCCTCCTCCTTCCTCCTTTTTTTTTTTTTAATATTTTTTCAGTATTTATGGATGAATCAAGCAATGCTGGTTGCTTTGTGATTATTGTTAATCCATTCCAGGCATTTGCTTCTAGCTTTAACTCCTCTACATAAGTTATCACCATGTAAGCAGTTAGAACTGTGGCAATTATCTCACTGTCCCCGAACTGAGAAAGCATGCTAATCTCTTTGTTTCTATCATTAGTCACTATTAGATGTGTAGAACACATTTTTCAACATTTGTACATTTGTGATTTGTGACTTGGCTCTTTTCTTGTTTTAATGAAAATTGATATTTCTTTTTTATTTTTTTTTCTTTTGATAATTTTCTATATTTTCAGTGAGTTACAAAAGAGGGGAGGAATATAAAATTGCCTTTTTCTTTTTTTTTCTTTTTTTTTTTATTCTCATGTTAATCCCCATACATTACATCATTAGTTTTAGATGAAGTGTTCCATGATTCATTGTTTGTGCATAACACCCAGTGCTCCATGCAGAACGTGCCCTCCTCAATACCCAC
>NC_138381.1:38329108-38378604 GCF_054177405.1 Leptonychotes weddellii | reverse complement strand
TTAGTTTAGAGATTAAAACATACACATAGGGCGCCTGGGTGGCTCAGTTGGTTAAGCGACTGCTTTCAGCTCAGGTCATGATCCTGGAGTCCCTGGATCGAGTCCCGCATCAGACTCCCTGCTCAGCGGGGAGCCTGCTTCTCCCTCTGACCCTCCCCCCTCTCATGTGCTCTCTCTCTCTCATTCTCTCTGTCTCAAATAAATAAATAAAATCTTTAAAAAAAAAAAAAAACATACACATAGATCAGTGGAACAATAGAAAATCCAGAAATGAACCCACAACTATATGGTCAACTAATCTTTGACAAAGCAGGAAAGAATATCCAGTGGAAAAAGAGTCTCTTCGGGGTGTCTGGGTGGCTCAGTCGGTTAAGTGTCTGACTCTTGATTTTGGCTCAGGTCATGATCTCAGGGTCATGTGATCGAGTCTGATGTCATACTCCATGCTATTCATGGAACCTGCTTAAGATTCTCTCTCCGTCTCCCTCTGCACCTCCCCACACCCCATCCCGCACTTGCACGCACACACACGTGCTCTCTCTCTCTCTCTCTCTAAAAAAAAAAAAAAAGACAGTCTTTTAAACAAATGGTGCTGGGAAAGCTGGACAGCAATATTCAAAAGAATGAAATTGAACTGCTTTCTTACCCGTACACAAAAATAAATTCAAAGTGTTGAAAGACAGGAAACCATTAAAATCCTTGAGGAGAACACAGGCAGTAAACTCTTTGGTATTGGTCATAGCAACTTCTTACTGTGTGTGTTTCCTGAGGCAAGGGAAATAAAAGCAAAAATAAACTATTAGAACTTCATCTAAATAAAAACTGATGCAGAGCAAAGGAAACAGTCAACAAAATTAAAAGGCAACCTACAGAATAAGAGATTTGCAAATGACATATCTGATCAGTATCCAAAATCTATAAAGAACTTATAAAATCCAACACTCAAAAAAAAAAAATCTAGTTAAAAAATGGACAGAAGATAGGAGAATAGACATTTAACCAAAGAAGACATCCAGATGGCTAACAGACACATGAAAAGATGCTCAGCATCACTCATCATCAGGGAAATACAAATCAAAACTACAGTGAAATATCACCTCACCTCATACCCATCAGAATGGCTAAAATTAACAACACAAGAGACAACAGGTGTTGGTTGGCAAGGATGCGGAGAAAGGGAAACCCTCTCACACTGTTGGTGGGAATGCAAACAGGTGCAGCCACTCTGGAAAACAGTATGGAGGTCTTCAAAAAGTTAAAAATAGAACTACCCTACAACCCAGCAATTGCAATACTGGGTATTCACCCAAAGGATACGAAAGTACTAATTGAAGGGATACATGCATCCTGATGTTTATAACAGCATTATCAACAATAGCCAAATTATGAAAAGAGGCCAAGTGTCCATCAACTGATGAATGGATAAAGAACATAAAGAAGATGTGGTGTGTGTGTGTGCATATTATATACAAATATATATATTTATATATAAATTTATATACATATATATATAATGGAATATTACTCAGCCATAAAAAGAATGAAATCTTGTCATATGCCACAACATAGATGGAGCTAGAGAGTATTATGCTAAACAAAATGAGTCAGTCAGAGAAAGACAAATATCATATGATTTCACTCGTAGAATTTAAGAAGCAAAACAGATGAACATAGGGGAGGAACAAAAACAGGCAAACCATAAAACAGATTAACTCTAGAGAACAAATCAAGGATTGCTGGAGGGGAGGTGGGTGAGGGTGATGGGTTAAATGGGTGACAGGCATTAAGGAGGGCACTTGTTGTGATGAGCAGTGGGTGTTGTATGTAAGTGATGAATCACTAAATTCTACACCTGAAATTAATATTACACTCTATGTTAACTAACCAGAATTTAAATAAAAACTTAGAAAGAGGGGTGCCGGGGTGGCACAGTTGGTTAAGCGTCCGACTCTTGGTTTTGGCTCAGGTTAATCTCAGAGTTGTGTAATGGAGCCCCACATCGGGCTTCAAGCTGAGCGTGGAGTCTGCCCAACATGGGGCTCAATTTCATAACCCTGAGATCCTGACCTGAGCCAAAATCAAAAGTCAGACCCTCAACCAACTGAGCCACCCAGGAGCCCCAATTTTTAACATTTTAATACATTTAATTCAGAAAATTTAAAAGCCAAAACACAAATGCCAAAGTATCAGGGCCCAGGATGACCTCTGCTTGGTGAGGAATAAACTTCAGTTGCTTAATGTTTAGGTAGGATCCAGCTAGACACAGGATGACAAGCTATTACAGCTATTCACTTAAGAGTGTGGAATTATTTCAGTGTTCTAACTGGTATAGCCACATAAGCCTCGAGCTAGGAAAATTAGTGGTTCTCTATTGGAAGAAATGTCAATGTGTGTAACTTGGGACCTACTTACGAGGAGTCATGCTATATTTACATTTAGAGAGACTCTCCCTCCTACTTCATCCCAAACTGCTAGCTTCACTGCCCATAATATCTACATGCACTCATGCCCGGCACATACGGGCCCTCCAGGACCCCACGCCAGTGCTACCTAGCAGCATCCATTCTGGTTGTTCAGTGCTTGATTTTAAATATTTTGATGATCATCCATCCATCAAACAAAAAGCAAAGGAATAATAGCACTAAATTCAACATAATATTTACCTCTGGGAAGAAGAAGAGAGATTGAATTCAGGAGGGATTGTAGGTTCTTCAAAACTTCAGGTAATATTCTATGTCTTTATATAAATTGTTGGCATTTTGTTTTGTTTTATTAATCTTTAAATTAGGTATATACATATATATCACATAATCTTTTATATATTTCAAGATTGAAAATATATGAAAATATAAAAAGTAAGTTTGGCAACCTCATAATATTGAAGTCTAGATAAGTGTCTCAAAATATACTTGGGCATGAATATATGAGCTTGAACTGCTTATAATAAATGAAGTTGTCAAAGTGCCAAATTATCTATGCATGGGAAAAATCTTTTGTTTTCAGTAAGATAATTCTGTTTCCTCTGAATATAGTCACCTATCCTGGCTTATAGGTAAGGCATTCCTTAACCGTTGCAACCTAGTTTTGCTCTGTGCAGAGGTAGATTTCCATTACAAGACCACGGATCACCTAAGCCACTTCTGAAAAATACAGTTCTGACTAGTGTCAAGGCCAAATGTATAAGAATATCTGCATTGGCCATGCAGGAATTAATATGTGACAAAATTTCTATCTTGATTCTGATGGACACTTAGGTTTTAGAGCCAGTCTATGTTGTTTTTGTGGAAGACTATATTTTTTTTCTTCCCTATTATATTAGAAGATTTCCAATTTATTTACGTAATAGTATGTCCTAGTCTTAACAGTCATAATTTAATCCAGAGGACTGATAGTAAAGGTGATTATGCTCTTTCTTTAAAGGATTAAATTATTATATTGGCCATCACATAATGCAACTATATTTTTTAGGTTTCTAAACTGTTTAGAGAATATTAAGATTACAATAAAACATCTAGCAGTAGTCATATTATTCTAACTTTTAAAAATTTTACACCAGATAGTGCTGCATATTATTTACACAGCATCATTGAAATTGAAAATGCACTTGTTCTATTTCAACAGAATTTTCTAAATGAAAATAATGCATAATAAAAATATGTAAAGTAATTGCCTCCAAAATCACTCATATTGCCTTTATCACATTACATGCATAAAGCCATAATCATTATCTCGATTTCATTACAGAAATATATTCAGTTTATACCTTGGCATTATTCTGAATACACAAAGTCCCATTAAAATTAGTAATGAGCAAAACCGAAAAGGTATGGATATTTAAGCTGTATGCATATGGTAGCTTTTCTTAATGGAAATGTATTCAAAATGTGTAGTTCTTTGGCCTGGGAGGTTTGCAAATGTGTTCTGAATTGGGGGCTAATACGTTTATGTTTTCATTTGGCTTGAGAGACTTGGCTGACATTCTACATAAAGTCATATTATTAGTACATAAGAAACTACAGTATATGCTAAGGGAAACTAGGAAGGATATATATGCTGATTTCTCTCATTGTCTCCAAAACTCCAAAGCAATATAGACAGTACAGATGGATAGGTTTAAGAATCATTTGTACTGCGCTACCATCTTCTGAGAACTCCAGAAATTTCTGAGAAAATGGGTATCCACTCAGAAATGTTAGAGCTACAGGGAATTCATAGAGCTCTATGAAATTTACTTCTCATCTTGAGCTGTCTTTAGTGATGGAATCATACTAGAATGTATCAATTCTTTGTCAGTTCAGAGGAATGCAGTCTGTTCTGGAAGGATGAGTGAAGTGCACATCACATTCTGATTTTAATTGCCAGCTTTCAATACACACTACATAGAGAGGCTCACACATCAAAGGGAAATCATAAGGATCTCTCTTGTTACATATACTGTGCTTTTAGAACCAACCCAAATCCAAAAACGAAACAAACAAAACTAGCCATCCCTCAAACTTCATCTCTTCTTTCTCCAATATAAGTTTATATTTCATTTCCCAACTGAGATAAATATATAGTGAATGCAAAAAATGATTTTTTTAAAGGAACAGTTTACCCAGCAGTGACTAAATGGCACTTTTGTGTCTATATATAATATAGTAAATGCTTCTAGCTCTTGGTAAGCGATTTTCAGAAATAAGAGCCAAATGAGTATTAAGCACCTTTCACATTCGGAGAAATTGGGCTAATGACAGAAGGAAACAAAACATTATACAGTATAGAATAAAGGATGGATGGATGATTTAATGTGTTTCTTAAAATTATACACAAGTATTATGAATTCTTTGTAAAATGACCCAATTCTGTATATCTCCATACAAAATACATAATATAAAAGACATGTTTTCCATAATAAATTTATTTGTAAGTGTGTGTGTTTATGTATGTTTATGTGTATATATATATATATATATATATATATATAGTTTCAGGTTTTCATTCATATTAATGGCATTCCATTATATACCATGTAAAATTTGAAGAGAAATTAAAATAAGATGGTTTTAACTCTTTATATAAATTATGTTTAAAGAGAAATAATGGTAATTTATATCAATATAAAAAAGCAGAACTATATCTTGGAATTTAAAAATATCTTGAATTTACATATTTATATTTTATTATTATTTACATTTTTTAAGGTATTGAGGGTGAATGGTTTAAGCAATAATTTTGTTGTATATTTTATCAGAGTGCCACAGTATTGGACTAGACCTAGCACATTTCCTCTGAAATACAATAAATACTGAACAATATTTTGCAAAATGAATAAATGGACAATTGCATGATAACTCTACCTTTAGAAATTATTTTAGGCTCGTCCTCCAAGATCAATTAGATTGACTGTTTACAAGTTTATCATCAAGTAATCAATTAAATGCAAATGGGCTAGGTGATTCATGCCTGTTAAATTGCATGGATAACTGCTAATTGAATCAGGTATCAAACATTTAGTGAATATTATGATAGATGAGCTAGCCAGTTTGACATACAGACATTTAAACCAACAACCACATCATAACTATGTAATTATCTGTGTTCATAGCTATGTATTTATATGGTTTACAAAATGTTCACATCTATTATACCACTTTTTAAAATAAGGAACCCAAAGGGCGCCTGGGTGGCTCAGTTGGTTAAGCGACTGCCTTCGGCTCAGGTCATGATCCTGGAGTCCCGGGATCGAGTCCCGCATCGGGCTCCCTGCTCGGCGGGGAGTCTGCTTCTCCCTCTGACCCTCCTCCCTCTCATGCTGTCTCTCATTCTCTCTCTCTCAAATAAATAAATAAAATCTTTAAAAAATAAATAAATAAATAAATAAGGAACCCAAAGTCAAGCAGTATGACTTGGGCTATATCAGATACATAAAGAATTAGCATAATCAGAATTAGGAATTTAGGTTTGTGTCTTTAAATCTAATGCCCTTTTTACTACATAAGTGATTAAATATAGGTGTAGGCATAGATAATAAAACCACACACACATAAATATACAAACTGATATATATCAGTATACTTACAAACACTATGATACTATATTTGCCATATTTAAAATCATAATAATAAAAATTTTAAGTAAATGCTAACACTACTATTTTCTACATTTTGCTTTTTACCTGTGAAGTAATTTGGGTGGTCTACTCTGAGAAATTTCTTAAGTTTTGGATTGTCAGAATATAGTGCTAACAGCAAAGAGGAAATGACAAGTACAAGGAAAGTTAGAAAAAAATCATAATACTTTGCTTAAAATGAGGGAAGAGATAAGAAACTATGACAGCTGATCTCACACATTTTAAGAACATTCATGTGAAAGTAAACAGTTAGACTTCATGGAATACCATCATTTTTGCCTGAGGAAGGTTCATCTAGAGTTTTGGACATGAAAGTGCTCCAGCCATATAAGCAGATGCTAATGCCCAAAGGAAAGTTGAGTCATTATTGTGCTCACACTTGATGCACACACCAGTGCCATACTTTTTTCTCTGTAGAGATTTGGACCAAGTGGGCTGATTTGATTTCTTAGATTAATTAATTCCCTAGGACAGACTGTTCCCTTAAAATCTGAAAATTCTTGTTGCAGACAGTGAGTTTGGAATGCAAAAGACTTGTCATGGCTTACAGCTGTGAAAGTTAAAGGGAAGAAACATGATTCAGTTGGGGGAGTCATTAGACCACGATGCTGATCTGATAGTTTCTACCAGCTCAGTGAGAAGCTCTGGAACAAAGATTGCCCTTTTTAGAAATGTCTCCTGTTGGATGAAAATGACTAGGTCCCTGAATGACTTTCTCACTCCTTCCCCGGAAGCGGCACCATCACCTTCTTGAGCTCTTCTGCTGGATCCATCCTGAGAAAAGCATAACGTTGGCTTGAGAGCTGAAGCAAACCTGAAGGATCTAGAAGCTGGCAGCCGTCAGCTAGCCATTTTCCGCTGAGCTGGATGGACTTCCTCTCTTGAAGGGGTTCTGAGAACATATTTGTACCCCTGCCACACCCTACCCTTACCTGCTCCTATGACAACCTTCTACGTCGCAGAAACTAGCAGTTACACAGGATAAAAAACTCGGAGTCATTACTCTCTCTTCTCTTTAACATCCCCTGTGTGATCTATCAGGCCTGTTGATTCTCCTTTCAGACACTGTTCGTGTCACTGCCTCCACACCTTCTGCCTCACTTCAACCCTTCATAATCCTTTTTCCTGGATTACTGTGATCGTTTCCTCACCAGTCTTACTGATTGTAAGCTTTCCTCTATAGTCTGTTCTCTACACAGTATATTATATCTCCTTCATGTTCTCAAATCTTGCTGTCCATATCCCTGGGTCCTATCATATCTTTCATTTACTCAGACTCTTTAATGATTTCCCTTCTTACTCTTAAGTAGAAGAAAACTACATGATCTAGTCCTCTTATTGTTATTATTATTAATCTTTATTCTGACTTCCTCTAATACTCCACTTATTCTGTTCCAACCTTAGTATTCCTTAAATATGCTGGGCACCCTTCAGCCTCAGGGCCTTGAACTTGCTCTTCCCTCTCCTTTCATACATATTCAGGTCTTTGATAAAGTATCATCTTTTTAGAAAGCCTTTCCCTGACAACTCTATTAAAAGTGCAATTCAAACCATAACTCCAGGTTGAAACATGGCACTACCATTTCTCCATCTTTTATTTTTTCTTCATAACACTTATCAGCAAGTGTCAATTACTATATCTCCAGGATCTAGACAGATTCTGGCATTTGGTATGTTTTTAAATGAATATTTGTTGAATGAGTGAACTACCAAAAACTATCGCTTTCCTACTTTCACTCTGTGATGGTAATAGGAACTGTATATTTACACATTTTATGTGGTTATCAGTGAGTGACTGGGTTGGGCCTGATCCAAAAATAGCCAGAAGATTATTAGGAACAAGACAATAACATATAAAGAGATCCATGACGGGGTGCCTGGGTGGCTCAGTCAGTTAAGCTTCTGACTCTTAATTTCGGCTCAGGTCATGATATCAGGGTTGTGAGATGGAGCCCCACGTCTGACTCTGCACTTGGTGTGAGCCTACTTGGGATTCTCTCTCTCCCTCTCCCTCTGCCCTTCCCCCTCCCTCCCTTGCTCACACAGGCACTCACTCTCTCTCTCTCTCTAAAACATAAATAAGCAAGTAAATAAAAAAAGAGATCCATGACATAAGAAATGTAACTCCAAGTAATGTTAAATGCCTACTCTGTGACTGGCACATGCAAATCATTAATAATTTAATTAATTTAATTATTTAATTTGCCCTTAAATAGGTATTAATATCATCTGGTCTACTGATAGAAATAGGTTTAGAGAAGTACTTAACCAAGTCTCTCTTCCATGGAGAAGTAAAGATTATCTTTCCCATCCCTTTATCATTTCTACTGCATCGTGAGAATTAAGTACAATAACCATTTGTCAGGATTCATGCAATAACTTCATAAATTTCACCAAAAAAATTCTGCATTTCCTAGTCTTTTATGGACCTCCCTCAAATGCACATTATTTTTTTTATCCCAGCCTTGATTTAAATATATAACTCAGTGTTAACATAGATTTTTAACTCTGTAATCTCAGATTTTTCACAAAGTAGCCTTTACTCATTCATTGACAATTTTGTCCATCCATCAATTAATTCAATCATGCATTCATTCACTTATTAGATTTTTTAAATTGTGCAATCCCCTTATGGTTTGTTTGCAGGTCACAAAGACAAAGTTTATACCTTCATGGGAATTAAATATTTATAAGCATTTTATATAAGCTAAGTGACACTAGTATTAAAAATAAAATTTTCAGTCAATGGGTGCAGACATCATGAAGATCTAATTTAGTTTAGAGATTAAAACATACACATAAACCACCACATATACCAAAATGAAATAACAGCATCTTAAGAATGTGGTCTTGATGGAGCAAGTGAAGAATCGTTTAGGACTATTCCAACCCAAAGGAATTGCCAAAGTCAAGAAAAAATGGGGGCATATTTGAAGAAATGTATTATGCTTAGCTGAGCTTTCTAAGCTAAGTATATATTATCTAACAGAGAGAAATTGGAAGCCATGAAAGTATTTTAACTGGATTACTGAAGTTGCCAGAATTGTATAATTGAGGAATTACTCTTATGATAATAGGGAAAAAGGATTGAAAGGGAGCATCTGCTGGTATCTGGTTTCCCATGCCCTGATAGTTGAATGAAACTATTTTCACTAAGTTTACCGATGACTACATGTTGCTAAATATCATTTATATGTCTTATACCTTTATCTTGTTTGACTTCCCATTATCACTTAGTATTTACATAGTAATGGAAAGTAAGCAGCAGGACAGAAAGGTTAAAAATTCAAGTGAGATACAGAATGAAAAATAGAAAAGACCCTAAATGGGCATACTGGGATAGATTTAGAACACAGCAAGATTTATCCTTGATGCAAGTAGGAATGAGTGTGTCATGGGGGAAAACAGCTCGAAAAATGTAGACTTGATTTGAATTTGGTCATTTTGGAGAATGGCATTAGAAGTTGATTACTGAACCATATGTAGGTAAACCTAATGGGATTACTGGGCCATAAATTATACTGACACAAATCTTGGTTTTCATGCCATTGTCTCCTATAGATCTCAGCTAACAGGTGCAAGAACCAAGTCCTAACCATTGGAATCCATACCCCATTCTGGTTTTGACAGACAGGCGCAAAGAAGGGAAGAAAAGGTAAGAGTTTGGTATGCTGGCAGTAGGGTGACTGAATTTGGGCCCTGACTTCTAGTAAAGTGAAGAGATTGATTAGAGTTAAATGAATAATTATTAAGTAAGTGTTGTTCTAAGTTGCCATGTACAATGAAGTAAAGTTGATATTTCATCAATTATGTAAGTTTCAAATTTTTCTCTGAAAGCAAGGTTACTTAAGTAAATTGCTGAACTTGTCCAGAGTAAGCATGTGCTTAACCTATGTCATTCTAGAATTTTTCAGCCTCATAAGCTGCATTTAACTTGTTTTTGTTGAGCTAGCAGAATGTTAAAAAAAAAAGTGTTCCAATATCTTTAGTTCTATAACTTCATCACAACTATTGCTTTATACCAACCTTTTAATCTGTAAATGAAAATTGCTTACCCTCTAAAGGCATTTGAATTTATAAATCAAAACAAAACAAGCATATATGTACAACATGAAATATAAAGGCAAAATATCAAGATAAGGTGTTTTCAATAATTAAATATCATTATTCATATAGCTTGTATTCTTGTGAGATTTTCAGACAAAAATAAAGTATCTTTAAGCACAGCATTTTTAAAGAATTTTGCTATATACTAAGAAATAATGCAAATGTATCTAAGCTGTTCCTTAGGCAAATGTAACCAATTCTTAGAGCATGCTCTCAAGGATTTTAAGATCTTTTAATGACAAAGAAGTGAGAAATTCAAATATCATAACTGTTTCGTTGTAAGTATGCCTCCATGTTATAAATTTGTCTTCTTCACCCACTCCAAACTTCACACCTCATTTCACACAACCCTATATACTTGGAATAGCATTCTGATTAATGTTCACTCTTCTCCCTCTGTCTGAAATCATTTTTTTTCACTCTTTCTTAAGCCCATCTGTTTAGTGGCAAACCCACCTGCTTCAGTTGCTCCTTTGTCTTTTTAATTTTTCTTAGCAACCTCTATAGTTGCTGATAAAAACTCTCTCCATGAGAATTGTGAACTTATTTGAGTGAGAATTCGAATGTGCTTGACCTGTTTTCCTTCCTACACATTTTCATATGAAAGCCAGGTTCTCATAAATAATATTAGGAGTAATAATATAATTGAAAATATTAAACAAAAGATTTATCCTCTCCAATCAGTACGGATGCATAAAACTCTGAGATTTACTTTTCTGATTTATATCTAAGTGCAGAAAAATATTTGATGACATAACACTGAACATATATTAAATATAGCTCACCTATAGGATAGGATAAAATTTCCACTTTCCTTTAATGACAACTTTATTTTAGAGTATAATTTTAAAAAAATCAATATTTACAGTGTATGTTGCTGACATATGTTTTATGCTATAAATGCCAAAGTATTGAATTATAATATTTCCACTTTCTGTTTGTTTAATATATGCTTTTTCTGTTAAAACTATGAAAAGTTGATCATTTTGAAGACTGTCCTTTTTCTTCTCAACATCATATATAGGTTTGTTTTTTCTAGATTTTATTTATTTGAGAGAGAGAGAAAGAGAGAGAGCAGGGGCAGAGGGGGAAGGAGGAGAGAATCTCAAGCAAACTCTGTGCTAAGATCATGACCTGAGACAAAACCAAGAGTCAGATGCTTAACTGACTGAGCCACCCAGGCACCCCTCTCAACATCATTTATAAATTTTTTTTTCCATAAAAAGCCAAAAAAAAATGAAGCTTGACAAGTACAGATCCAACTTTTCAAAGACTAAGTCAGAATGTTTTTATTAAGAAGTACAGCTGGATTCATATATGATATAAATTCATCATTTACATAATAACTGAACAAAGGCAAAACAGAATGGTTTATTAAATAAATAAATAAATAAATAAATTTTTTCCCTCAACACTGAAAAGAAAGGTGTCATAGGTTTTATTTTTAAGATATTAATAAAATTACCAGGGCCATTTATTGTTGAGACCTACCACTTTAGAAGACTGAAGTTTCTTAATAATGACTTTGTGATTGATTATAGGGTTGCAGTTCCATTTATTACACTGTCTTGTCAGTTTGTGTTTATTATATAGTAGAAGTCTCGTGGAAACTCTGAAATTTCTATCTTATAACTGTCCGGAAAAATATGTTTTTGTTTTTGTTTTGTTATTCCCATACAGTGTGTTCTCAGGATGACCAGATGTAAAACATATTTATTAATTCACAATAAACATCATATATAGATAACTTCATGTTTTTTTCATAGCTGTCTGTAAAACGGAGACTTTGGTGACAGATCTATTCCATATAGATATTATTTTTTCCCTCCCCTGTGTTTAAATAGACTTTTGTGCTTCTATGATAGCACTTATTCTATTTGTGTATTAGGGCTATGTGTGCATTTATCCACATTTTAAAGTATATTTAAAGAACTTAAGGTAAGGGATAATTTTTATTTTCATCTTTGCATATGCTGTAATACCAGACAGAAAACTTTTGTACATCAATACATATTTATTGAAGTAACTACTTAAGAATACATTAAGCATTCAGTTTTTTTTAAAAAAAACCTAACATGTGGATTTAATAATTTAATTTTATTATATTTTATATTAAAGTTTTTTTATATAGCAGTTGTAATAGTATATATAATACATTATCTTTCAAATGTAAAACAGATAAAATTGCTATAGAAAATATAATGATCACTATGGTAAACATATCATATATTAAAATGTATAACATTAAAATAATGTATAAATTATCATAGTTTTGTTTTAAGAATTACTTAGTGAACTATCCAACCCTTAGCTATTTGGGAACTTTTCCATTAAAAGAACCATTTCACGTTTCACAGGTCAAAGCTACCATTTAGAGAAACATGCATTTAGCTTACAGCAAAATTCTGAAGCTCTCTTGGTGAGAAGTACTTAGATATAATCTGTGAAATGAAAAGAAAACTACACTCATTTTCCTTAGCCGGTAACATGAGGGTTCAAAAGGGAAGAAGCACTTCTCACCAAGAATAAACTGTGAAATGCATGGGAAGTTGTTGGAGGCTGTGCTAGGGGATTTGTAGGAGCAAGTACACAGAACTTCACAACTATTAGTGGTTAATTCAAAGGTACTTAAATCAGCAGTGACTAAATGGCATTAATGATACATCAACAAAGTGAACTGCAAAGATAACCATCCTCAGTTTTTCTGTGGGGAATGATTTGTGTTTAAAATTAAGTATATAAAAGTCCTCATTATAGTTGTCATTGCTCCAGAAATAACTTAAAAGAAGCCTTTTTTTTTTTCTTGCTAAGACTACTGCGACATTCACCAGGTCATCTATTCAAAAGACAGTTGGCCTGGTATTAGAGTTTTTAATTACAAAAACTAGATACTAAGGCAAAATAGGGATTATAACTTGCTCAAACTCTCAGTCAAGCATAGAAACTAATAACCATGGATTATATTGATCATATTTGATTCAGTTATTGAAGCTGAAAAAATTGATCACCTTCTATTTCACAAATTCAAAATAATACTCTTAAGACTAGAAGCAATCCTTTGTAGCCACAGATTATCAATGAAAATATTTGAAACTTCCATCTTTTATTTAAAAATGGTCACATGTATGCAAGTATGCACATATGGTTCACCCTAAATATGTATAGCTTTAGAGCATTTCAGCTGCAGTCATCCAAGTAGAAATGTGTGAAGAAAAATATCCCATTTTTAAGCATACTAATATATGAAAATGTTATTTGTAAAATAAAGCACAGATGAAATACAGTAAATATGTGTTGGATCTGTTCAATGAAGTAAGTGGATTATATTTTAAAGTTGAATGAAATAATCATAACTCATCAGTAAAATGTGAATGTGACCCTTGATAAAATTCATCACTTTTTGTCTAATTCAGTGTGGTTATTTCTAAGGTATTTTTGCTCATTCCTCAGTATGAAAATCCACATCATTGAATTACTCATAGAGGATCATATGTCACTTTTTTAGAACCTTATCCAAAATGTCAATTTAATCCTCAGCATTAGTATATTCTTCAAAACCTGGCATGCTTTACTTTTTTCTACTTTCTTTAAATTGTCATTAATGTAGTTTAATACACTTCATTAGTAAATCCCAAAAAGAAATCAAGAATAGATTGTAAAAAAGAAAAGTTCTTGGTTCTCTGTGTATAGACAACTGTCTAGCTTAGTATTTGAGTAATTTATTCAGTAATAATTATTGAATCCCACTTAAAACAAAAATTATTATCTTTTACTATAGAAAAATCCCATACATAGATTAATTTACAAGTGGAAATTGGCGGTATGCTTTCATAAGACAAAATTGTTGGGATTTAAAGTATGACATTTTATATGATTTGATATTTATCAAATCTGAGAAATAAAAATACATTCTACAGATAGTTTTTAAATTTGCATTTTCAAGTTAATATTTTCAATGGGATGTTAGACTTAACCACAAGAGTAGATTTGTGCCGAGAGTGTTTTCATATCTCTGCCATGAAGTGCATCCTTAGTCTAGAACTAAATGAACCAAAGTGGCTCACATTACCTCTAGATACAGACTGAGGAACTACTCTCTGTTACAGGTTACTAAATGGCTTTCTCTGGTAGGCAAGCAGTGTACGGCAAATTCCTGTGCAGTCTGAAAAATTCCTAGAGCTGTTTACATATAAATTGCCTGTTTTCAACTGAAAAGCAAAATAATTCCAGTGGAGAAATGTTACCATTTATGATCAGAAAAAAGGATGGACTAAGCTGCAGAACTGCAATACCAACTAAATATTTGGTAAATTAAGCAAAAGAGGAGCTGAAAATCAGTTTGAAATCCATATGTAATATGCGGTAGGCATACATGATATTAACTGATGGTATAAATATATGCAGTGGAAAACTTAACTAAAAATTCACCATGAGACTAGAACAATGCTCTTAACTTCCCAATCTTTGCTGGCAGTTTTGAACAAAAGGAAGTTTTGGTTTGGGTTTATGCACATTACCATCATTTAACAGTAATGTCCTCTTCATCATTAACGCACTCATTCTCATCCTTATTTTCATTGTCAACAAAACTTGCTACCAAGCATTGTTTTAATAACTATATATATATGTTAACTCTGATTTCACAAATGAGAAATTTGATTCTTATAGAAAAGTTTTAAAAAACTTACCTGAGGTCATGCAGTTATTAAATGGCAGTTGGGACTTGGACCTGTGTCATCTGGTCCCATAGTTCACTTCTCATGTTGCAAAAATCATATCCTAACATTAAATGTAACTTGGGAAAGAACATATTTTCTAGGTTTCTCATATGTGGGGGAATGATTAGAAAGTGACTCAGGATACTAAATTTCATGTAATTGGGTTACATTGCAGGTGAAACAAAGGTCAAAGACAAAGGTGCCTTTAAACATGGAGACACAGTTAATTAGATTTTTTACAGTTAATTAGATTTTGATTGTTTGTTTCGAGTGAGGTGGTTCCACAGTGAAAGCAGTGTTCTTACTATTAACTATTCCCCAGTGACCCACTCCCTGTATCTATGCTTTGTGTGGTCCCCTCATACATTGACTCTAGGCCCGACCTTGTGACTTTCTTTAGACATTTAACAATAGTAAGCATCACACAAATAGAAATTTTATAAACACTTGCAAATTGTGCTGTTCTCTTGTATTATAGTTACAATGTAAAGAAGCCCAAGTTATCTATAGGCAGACAGCAAATGTAGACAGAGGGAAATGTACAAGATTTATCTGGATTTTCTAGCCTAGCCAAACCAACCATCTGAAAGCAACCTAGTAAGCTCAGTCACCTCCATATAAGCAGAATGGCCAAGATGAGCTCAGTCAACCCACAAAATCGTGAGAAATAATAAACTGTTGCTATTATAAGCCATTAATTATTGGAGTAGTTTGTTACACAGCAATAGTCAATCAAAACACAGTCTTATTAAATAACTTTGTCAAGAATCTTATTTCAGCAGAGAAAGAATAATTTACATGAACAAACTGGAATCTCATCCACGTATTTAGTAGGTTCTCTGAATATCTTATACACATATTTAGTAAGATCTATAACATGAGTGAATATCCCATACACATATTTAGTAGGGTCTAGGACGAAATGTATAATCAAGGGATTATGTAATTCTCAGCTATTTTATTGATAGAAATATCATTTATTATTTTTTTACTGCCACACTTTTGATGCTATATAGTCAATGAAATGATAGTTTCTTTCCAAATACCTTTCATATGTATGTTGTATATGTGTGTATACAAACATATATATGTATATGTATACAGTATGCATACACACATATATATATACATGCATATATATATCATTGCCTAGAATATATGTAAAATGTGGTTTTAATCAGTTTAAGTAATAATGAATTAATATAATTAATATAAAGACATTTATTTTTTTAATTTTTTTTTTAAAAAGATTTTATTTATTTATTTGAGAGAGAGAGCACATGAGAGGGGGGAGGGTCAGAGGGAGAAGCAGACTCCCTGCTGAGCAGGGAGCCCGATGCGGGACTCGATCCCGGGACTCCAGGATCAAGACCTGAGCCGAAGGCAGTTGCTTAACCAACTGAGCCACCCAGGTACCCTATTTTTTTAAATTTTTATTCCAATCTGATGTCTGTGTTTTAATTGATTAGTTCAACTCATTTATATTGATTATGAAACTAAAATTTAATCTTATTTTTTATTTTCAAATTACTTTCATTTTTTCCCTTTTTTGCTATCCATTTTTTAAATGAAATTTCTTCTGTTCCTTACATTTTCTTCCGTCATAATTATTTTCAACTGAAGACATAAGCACATGTTTCTCACCCTGCTGATTTCTTTATAAAGATGACTAACATTATTTTTAAGATTTATTTATTGATTTGAGAGAGAGAGAGCATGCAGGGGGGTGGGGGAAAGGCAGAGGGAGAGGGAGAGAGAAACTCAGGCAGATTCCATGTGGAGCGCTGAGTGCAAAGCCCAACGTTGGGCTCCATCCCAAGACCCTGAGATCAGACCTGAGTCGAAGCCAAGTGTTGGACGCTTAACCAACTGTGCCACCCAGGTGCCCCAAAGACAACTAACATTTTTTTTACCCTCTTAACCTCCTCATATTCCCTCCTCTTCATATTGATATTATTTAAAATTTTAATTTTTTATTGCTATTAATGTACTTTTTTAAAAAATTTGATCTTAGCCTTTCACTCTTTAGATATCAATAACATTTTCCAAGACTGTTGGTTACCCTTACATCCCCTATTTCTTAAGCTCATCTCCTATATTTGTGTTTCTTCTTAATTAAGATATACTCTAAAAATGTCATCAATATAAAGTATTTGTTGATTTTTTGCTGCATACAAAACTCTAGGTTAAATATTCATTTCACTCCTTCTTTAAAAAAAATAATGAAAAAAAAATAATAATGTTTACTTCTTGCTTTCAGTGTTGCTCCTGAAAGCCCTGACACTTTTTTTTCCTTGTAGGTAACATATCTTTCCCATTTAATAGCCTTTCCTATAGGGAAGATCTTTCTTAATACTTTCCTAAAGGGAAGATCTGAGCTAGGTCTTGTGGATCAATGTGGATAGTCTAATAAAGAAGTAAGGGCAGGACAAAACAACTGCCTGACAAACGTGTTTTATAAAATTGGGATGTTTCAAAATATTGATATGTATATATAAAGCTTTCATGATAGTAGGCAGGGAAGGAGTAATTTCTCTTCTTTGTTCAGCAAATGGTCACCCCTCATGGAGAATGAATAATAAGTGATTCTAGTGTGTGAAGAAACAGACGTTGTCATGGGGATAAACATTGCTTCTCAACAGTAGTTCATTTCTAGTACCTGAATTAGAGTGAATTGAAATAGTCTAGTTCAAGTCTTGGGGCATCTTCTCTTCCCACTCTGTTTGTATTAATTCTTCCAGAAGAATTGTTATTTTGGCTGTTAGGAACAGTTGTACCACTTATACATTGTTGGTAAAAACAACTTGGAAAATTTCTACAGGGAAAATCCCTAGCTACATATTCAATAGAAATGATACATAATATATTAAATAGGCATTCAATGGCTAAAGATATAGTATTAGTAGTCAAAAAGAAAATACAACATTCATATTCTGATTGAGAAAATTAAAATTATTGTATATTCAAGGAACATATTTAAGAAACTTTTTTTCTTTTAGATTCATTTTAATGGATACAAACTATAACTAAAGTAACTTTCCTTGAGAAATAGTGCATAAACTAAACAATAAGACTTTTTCCATGGTATTTAAGGCTGTTTTTTTGAAGCCTCGTATTATGTTCTACATATAATGCAATGTCATGTGGAGTGATCTGACATCAAAAAGCCCCCAACCTCTAGTAGGTGAACCTTCTCATCACTTTCATGTCTAAGAAAAATTGAGCTCATGTTGGGTTCTCAGAGACAAAAAAGAAATGACAATTCTTTGTTCACTTTAGTTTGTTCTAATTCCAAGAGACTAAAAGCTTAGTTCTGAAAAACTACATTTCAATTCTGCTAGCACTCTAGGGCTTTAGTGCCCATTCCTGAATAGTAATATTAACATCACTAAATTTGTTTTCTTAGTTCACACTACATATTTACCTTTTGTGATTCTCTGAACTACTTTGACTCAATGATTATTTTTAGTAGTAGTTCTCATTTTTTAAACCTTAGACAATGTTCCTGTTATGGTCATTCCATATAAATTATATCCATTCAAATGGATAAAGTTACATAATGATTTAATATAAAAATTCCCATACATTTAAGTCCTACTGTTAAATTTGTCCTAGTGTTAAATTGAGAAGGGAAAAAAATGGAAATTTCGTATTTGATAAGATATTGATGTAAATATACTACATGCCAAGTGTACTCTCTCTTTTTTCTGTCTGTCACACATGCACACATGTATGCACATCATTAATTTAAAAAATAAAGTGATTACTTCTCTTTCATATTCCCTCATAGAAGAACACAGTAAAGCAAAGAATCGCAGCTTAATTGAAGGAGATGAGGGATAAGAATGTCACAATCCCCTGGGGAGCTTGCTATCATGCGGGGTCCTATCTCTAAAGACTCTGATGCCGAAAGTCAGTCCTGAGAACCAGTGATGACTCTGGTGTAAACTGTGAATGCCTACTCTGTGAAATTTAGCTATACTGGAGTAGAGATGTTTCATTTAATCTTCCACTAAAAAAAAAAAAATCACAAAACTATTCATGGTTATGGCTTGCAACGGTAAGCTTAAACACAAAGGAATAGTGGCGCATTTCTTGTGCTTCTACTTCCTTAAGACATAGCCAAGGAGCACGGTGTAACTATTATTTGGTGTATGGACCGTGTTAAAATGATCAAAATCAATCTGAGGAATGAATCCTTAATAATTTTAGATTACATGAGAAAAATACCTGGAAAGATGCTCTTTCAACTGTCACTGAGGCATTCATATTCTTAATTCTTAATTGTGAAATCCTCTCTAATCTCTGCTTAATTGTGAATCCCTTAACTAATCATTTGCAATGTGAACAATTCTATGTAGTCAGTAAAGAGCTTCCTGTTAATACATGTGTCTATTGATCCCTGTTTCCTTTTAAACAGAAATCTACATGATACACTCTCATGAGCTGAGTCATTTAATTTACACAGAAACCCTGGATATTTACTTTTTTAATTTTTTTTAAATCAATTTACAGTGAAGCCCAGTAACATGTTAAGGTCATATACCTTGAGGGCCTGAGAAAAGTACATGATCCCAGATGATTCTTCTCTCTGTCTCTTCCTCACTCTCTCTCATTCTCTCTCTTTTTTTCATCAGCAGTGTTCTTTTCCATCTATCCATGGACAATTATTCTGCTCTCTGTAGTAAAACCTTTAGTTTGGGCAAATAATAAAAATATAAATGATAAGACAATGTAACAACAGTGAGATCGAATGTCCCTTTCTGTGTAAAGTTACAAGAGCAATAACTGTTTTTGAGGTGGAGGTATTTTTGTTTGTTTGCTTTGTTTTGTTTGGAATTGGGGAAAGATGAGTAATAAGTATTAATTTTCTTTTGGTAAGCGTTATCACTGCCATTCATGTTGTTAGTGCCTTAGGCACTAGAAAGTCTAATATGTCAGTGGTATGTTAATAAACCTACTTTGTACATAAATTAATTACAGATTTTTCATGGGTATGCTGCCCTTTGTTTAGAGGTTTCAGCTTTTATAGGAAGTCAGCAAATAATTCAAAAGTAGCTTATTTTCCAGTGAGTAAATAGGTGCATGGAATGAGAAAATTGGAGTAGGAAGAAATTATATGGCCCAGTTTTGCCCAAAATATTTGTAATACAGAAAATTTGAACATCTGTGGTGAGCCAGGCATGATCATATAACTTTGTATGTGGAAAATGTATGCATAGAGTTGAATAGAGTTTTTAATCAAGGATGAATGGTATAGTATATGAATGTTCTTTATTATTCTAAAGACAGAAATAAATTTTTACTAATGAAATATCTATAAATGATTTCGATTCCTTTCTCAGAAATTAGTGAGGTGGGAAAATAAAAAGAAAATTAACAAGCTTAAAACAGAGATAACTTAATTTGACAAAATTAGTGAGTGAACTTCAATGAAGGAGATAGATAAAGCAATAAAGATAGAGCTATTCTAGGTATAAAATTTGTTGGCAAAGTGTTTCTCCAAGAGACATGGTCTTTTACAGAATACTCAGTTAGATCATGACTCATGTGTATTAGCTCGTCTCATTTATCTGATCACTCCACATCCCAGATTGAAGGCCAAAATTTGGCTTCTGTATGTCCATACTTGAAGCAGAAGTTATCTACCAAGCTTTTTACAAACCTGTCTATACTAGTATACATTTTAGCTTCAAGTGGTTTATTTATATGTTTTGTTTTAGTATTTATGTTTCGTGTTAAATGGAATTGACTACACATTAATTTTTGGCTTTGATGTGAAGGCAATTAGAATAATGGGCAGATGAAACTAATTTTGGAGCAATCAACTTCCTGGAGATAGACTCAGTGATAGTATAAGTATATTTTTTTAAAATGCAACAATTATTAAGCATTCAACCCCCAGATGTCACAGGAGAGCTAATACACCCATGTATTATAAAACATCACCTCCCCAAAAAAGAGTAAAGAGTAAATTCATTTATGAAGCATTAAAATTCTAATTTGAATATGATACTTAAGTTATATAAGTGTTTCCATATGTAAAGATGTATACATCTTTATACCAGTGACAACTTTAATAATGTTATCATCCTATTTCTTAACACATGAGGGCTAAAAAGTTTAATTTTGGAAAACCAATGCAGAATGTTCAATGTTTTAATTTATGTTGCATTCCAATATCATTTTATTATGGAATAAAACAAAGTAAAACAAAAAAGGACATACTATGCCAGACAAATTGCTAGATGAAATATACATGACAAGTTCATGTACCTGCCTTGGACTTTGTATTAAGATCTGGCAAGGCTGTCATGTGAAATTTCCTATTTTACCCTCTTCTCCCTCATCCATTCCATTACGTCTGGGATCTTAGGCTGGGTCAGATCTTCACTGATTTTAACTTTTTCATATGATTACTTTAAATGCTTCTGGGGGGAAATCGGAGGGGGAGACGAACCATGAGAGACTGGGGACTCTGAGAAACAAACTGAGGGTTCTAGAGGGGAGGGGGGTGGGAGGATGGGTTAGCCTGGTGATGGGTATTGAAGAGGGCATGTTCTGCATGGAGCACTGGGTGTTATGCACAAACAATGAATCATGGAACACTACATCAAAAACTAATGATGTAATGTATGGTGAGTAACATAACATAATAAAAAAAAACTACTTCTGGAGACACAGAATTGATAGAAATTGAAAATGAAAACTGAACCTAGCTTGTGGTTTAGAAGGCTATGGGTAGCATCATGAAATCCAAAAAAAAAAAAAAGATTTTCTAATGTTTCTCAGAGATCTCCTGTGCAGCATAGCACCCATAGTTAGTACATATATGTATACCTAAAAATTTGCTAACAGGGTAGGTCTTAAGTTTTGTGTAGTAATAATAATAATCATAAAAATAATAGAGGGCAGGAGGAAATTTTGGAGGTGATGGATAGGTTATGGCATGGATTGTGGTGATGGTTTCATTGTGTATACTTATCTTTAAACTTGTCAAGTTTTATGAAATGCAGAGACATTTGGAGCTACATATAATTTTATTCTTCCATGGTGAGTACTTTTTATCTTTATAGAATTGAATTTTGTAATTTGATTTTTTTCTTTAAACACTACTAAACACCAAAGTTTAAGATTTTTCATTTGAAGAGTTATGGCCAGTAAAAACGTCACAGAGTTGACATGATGTAGGAGACTAAAGTGAAGTGGGGAAAATGTCAGGGGAATGTGAAACTAGGTTGTTGATTTGTAATCCATATCCATAATATATAAGCTGGATGATGGTTGATGTTTCAAAAGATTAGGGTAGAATGGCCTAGATGTCCAAGGATTAAAGTGTTGAGGAAAGGAAACTTACGGCATATTGAAATGTTATGAATTTCAAAAGAGAAAAAATTTTTACCTAATGATGGAAAAATAATGATTTGCTAATGAAGATCAAAGACTATACTTAATTGTTCACCATGCAGTATGAGAGCAAACCTGACAAGTTTTGTTACCTAACAGGTGGAGCCCTGTGCAAAATGAAAATATGGGGTCCTCATTCAAAAAGTAGGTGGAAAGTGCTATTAAAGGTACTAAAATACAAAGCTTTTGTTTTCTTCTGCAGTCTCCTTCTTGATGGTTTTTCTTTGTTTGTTTTTGCTATGTAATATTGTTCTAAGTAAAGAAACATTAAAAATTTTAATTATGAACATGAATACTACTGTTCATCTATATATTTTGCATGCCAATTTTTAATGCAAATATGAGTATTTAACTCATATGTAGAATCACTAAAGTTAAGCAATTTATATTTCTTAGTTTGTATATGCATATATATTTTGTTCTTTTTTTTTTTAAGATTTTATTTATTTATCTGACAGAGACACAGTAAGAGAGGGAACACAAGCAAGGGGAGTGGCAGAGGGAGGCGGAGGAGCAGGGAGCCCGATGCGGGGCTCGATCCCAGGACCCTGGGATCGTGACCTGAGCTGAAGGCAGATGCTTAACCATCTGAGCCACCCAGGCGCCCCTATTTTGTTCTTATTAGAATAGTGGGAACACTGCACCAAACTGACTTCAGTCTTTTTATTTTATTTTTCGATATGCACACATACTACTAATGCTCTTACCTTAGGCTTACTAATGAATAAAGTTTAAAAGAAAAAGAACAATGGGTTGGCTTTCTTTTCCTTTTCTTTTTGTGTCTTCATTTTCAGCATAAATGGTTGGATAAATACAGAGAAGCAACCATGAATACAAAAGGATATGACACAGTTTTTTGGTCATTTATGTCTTTGAATGCCACTGGATTCTTTTTGGATTCAAAGCAAGTTCTACTTTTAATATAAAGTGTGGCCTTTTGGGCCTCTTGGGACAGTCAGTGGCCTGCTTACTCAGTTGAAAGTAACACACTAATCACTCATTTTAGTCTCACCGAACTCCCTACATCATGAGTCCATTGGAATTCAGTGTTCCTGAGAGATCACAAATGCTATATACAAATGGAATGACAGGGAACAATAGGAGATCCCGATACTGCATGTATCTCCTCTGTCTACATCTATACTCCATTGCACATCAGACATCACATTAAAAAAAAAAAAGATCAGAGATAATATTGAGAGTATCACACCATGCCAGTATTATATTAAATCAAACCTGGGGTTCTTCGGAGCACAGGGCCCTGTGTTACTGCACAGGTCATATGCCGTGAAGCCAGACCTGGGTTGAAGTGATAGGGAATTCTAATGGGAAGGCCCGGTTACAGGTAGAACAAAGCAATGAATGTAAAGTCCCAGGAAAACATTCCATATATAGAATACAGAAGTCCATTTTTCTTAGAACAAAGTTTCTGAAGGACCTGATTATAACATTTAAGAGAGAGAAGAGCAATCAGAAGAAAAAAAGTGAATATAAGGTTGTAGGAAACAGATGCAATGAATAAAAAGTCTTACTATATGAGAATTCAGCAAAGATGAATGGAGACATTGCTGGCCTAAAGTTTTCCAAGTGAAACACTGATACAAAGTTTAGGAATAGTCACAGAGCAACATAGATTTGTGTGGGGACTGTCTGGGAAGGTAGATATTGAATGGTGTCACCGCAGTCTGGGGACATGTTCCAATGGTATAGATTTCCATAATGGAGGCTTCTGGGCATATATTTTAACATTCAGTGAATTGTGTGACTCTTGCTAGAGACAGATTATGAAGAGGGCTTCCAGATCTAGAGCTTGATAGAGTCAGGAGAAGAGGTCAATTCAGGTCTCATGAGGAATTTTTTAAAAGAACACTTCAAGGATTATCTTGTCCCAAGACAGATCTGAGATCACAGACTTCTTCTGAACTTTAACATAATATACACACAGTATTTTATTCTTTGAAACCATTACATCTCCTCTGGCAGGCTTAAAAAAATGAGAATGACTGAACTTTTTTCATCATTAAAGAACAATCCTGATAGTTTTAGTATGGGAGGGAATCTTAGCATTTTCTAAATTACCAGTGGTGTCCAAACACTAGAGTACAAAGAAGAAAATTTGAATGTCCTGAAATCTCCATGATTTTTCTGAATAGATAAGAATCATATTTTATTCTTACATATTCATAAAACCATGAGTTCTGTGTAAAATTGATAGGGGGAGCTAAAGTTTTACTGACTGCTATTATATTATTGGGGTAAATTTTGGTAATTTTGTCTGAGATAACATTTCATACCACGAGGTAAAGCTTCTAGATTCCTCAAAATGTGTGACGAAAGAGTTGAAAGAAATACCCAGATTGTCCATTTTTTTCCTCTTCTCTCCAACCTAATAGGTAAACCTAGATGTGTGAAAAGGGACAATATCCAATTTATTAATATCTAATTTGGTTATTTTGAGGGTAATTAGTACATTATCTGTCTACTCAATACAGATTTATAATTCTGTAACCACAGTAGATCATAGTTAAGATAAATTATACTTTATCTGTAGATATTTTAATATTAACATTTTATGATTTGTGTCCTGTGTTATTTTTAAAAATTCTTGCTTATTTTTGTTTGTGTGTTTGGTTTTGTTTGGCTTTTTAAAAATGTATGCATTACTGAAGACAAACCATTGGAAAAGTGGATTCTTGCGAGGATGAGTATAGCTCAAAATAAATTGCTCAGAACTCAGAATATATGACATATGACTTCCAGAAAGAAAGCAATGTGTGACAGCTAAGAAAAAGAAAAGTAGAAAGCAAACAAGCCATATAAATCAAATCTGTCACTTCTATTAAAGGAGTTCTGTGTATGTCTAAGGCAAATTATAGGCAAAAATAAAAAGAAGAAAGAAATGGAAAATAACCAAAAATTGAGAATTCATATTAAAAATGTGACACATAATATAAAAGAGAATTGTAGAAGTGAATCAGAAATAAAAGTTCAGGGAAATACATTGTAAATATTTGGAGAGCTGGTTAAAGAACTTAGTCAAACATGAGAGAGCTATCTATCACTTATGCTTTTCTCAATGACGAAAAAGGAAATCAAGAAAGGCATACTAGAGGGTATTATGCTAAGTGAAATAAGTCAATCAGAGAAAGACATGTATCATATGACCTCACTGATATGAGGAATTCTTCATCTCAGGAAGCAAACTGAGGGTTGCTGGAGTGGTGGGGGGTGGGAGGTATGGGGTGGCTGGGTAACAGACATCAGGGAGGGTATGTGCTATGGTGAGTGCTGTGAATTGTGCAAGACTGTTGAATCACAGACCTGTACCTCTGAAACAAATAATACATTGCATATTAAAAAAAAAAAAAAGAAGAAGAAGATAGGAGGTGGGAAGAATGAGGGGAGTGAAATCTGAGGGGGAGACGAACCATGTGAGACTGTGGACTCTGAGAAACAAACTGAAGGTTCTAGAGGGGAAGGGGGTGGGGGATGGGTTAGCCTGGTGATGGGTATTAAAGAGGGCACGTTCTGCATGGAGCACTGGGTGTTATACGCAAACAATGAATCATGGAACACTACATCAAAAACTAATGATGTAATGTATGGTGATTAACATAATAAAATAAAATTAAAAAAAAGAAAGGCATACTAAGAGGAAGAAAAATTACCTACAAACAAGTTGTTGAAGGCAGTTAAGGATAATAACAATGAATAGATAAGGACAGAATAAAAATCATCAACCGGTCTCAATTCTATGGGCATGCACACTCAGTTCTGAAGAGAGCATCTGCTGTTACTACTGCTACTACTTCTGGTAGCAGCTGTATTAGTTAGAACACTGTAAGAAAGACAGTGTTTAAATTCACATATGCATTGGACTTTTATTTGTCTGGGACTTACTGTGGTCATCTAGAACAGGCCCTTCTCAGAGTTAGGCTCTGCCATAGTCAGTGTGGCAGGGATGGTTCCCCCAGTGGTGGCAAGAGGACTACAGCAGTGCCTAGCCTCAAGTCTTCACACAGCTTCCAGCCGGAAACAGGAAGGATAGGCTAAAGATTTGGGTCCTTTTATTCTTTTTTTCTCTTTCTTGCTAGGAGGAGCAATATTTCTTAGAACTCCAAATACAATTCCTTTATATTCTAATGGACAAATTAGGTCATATGCACAGTCCTGAGTGAATCTATAACAAAAATGGTACAGAAATCCACAAGTGGGTAAGACCAATTTTGATTCTTCCCTTGAGGTTTTTTTTTTTTTTTTAAGATTTTATTTATTTATTTGACAGAGAGAGACAGAGCAAGAGAGGGAACACAAGCAGGGGGAGTGGGAGAGGGAGAAGCAGGCTTCCCGCCGAGCAGGGAGCCCGACGCGGGGCTCGATGCGGGGCTCGGTCCCAGGACCCTGGGATGATGACCTGAGCCGAAGGCAGACGCTTAACGACTGAGCCACCCAGGCGCCCCTCCCCTTGAGGTTTGATTAGCAAAGGGGAAAAGTAGGCTGAAGTGGGAAAGGCTGTTGGGACATAGATGTTGCTATAGTAGTAATCAGTATTGATTGCAAGTTTTCTACTTACAAGTATGCTGTATACATTTCATTTTCTAGTCTTGTTATGTAGTTCAAGCAGTTCTGTACCCATTTAACAAATAAAGTTGTAAGACCAAATAGCATAGATTAACAAAATCTGAGATAGTGTAAGATAGCATAGTTAACAAAAGGACACAGGATTTATACAAATTCTCTTTATCCCCCAAGTCTCTAAATAGCACACAAAAGTTATAAGACACAAACTATACATTATAATGAAATATGAATTCATATTTTGAATAAAATATTATGCAATAAATTAAACCTTTGAAGCTTTAGAAGAAGGGTATACAGTTATGAATTATGATATAAAAAAAAGTTTAACTCATTCTATAGATATGTGTAATTGGTTAGTATAGTTCCTCAAAGGGCTCAAAGTCAGGAAGTTGAATACCAAGGTCCAAGGGTCATTAGTATGTGTATGCATTTGTGTGCCATATACACACACACGTGCACACACATATATACATATACATGTACACACACATATATATACATATTTTAAAGGTAAACAAAATCTGATTTAAGTAATGAGAAAAATAAAATAATGTTCATATTAAAATGATAGATGATAGATAGATAGATAGATGATAGATAGATAGATAGATAAATGCATAGAGTAAAAAGGTAATTGAGACAGATGTCAAAGAGAAGTAAGAAGTTTAAAGTTCACCCTTGGGCAAAATAAAGGATTTAAGGATTATCTCCTGCTGTGTGGCACAGAGTACAAAAAGGTAATTTAAAAATGTTCCATTAAGATACAAACCTGAGTGACCTTAAGGCCTGTAATCACAATCTTGTGTTTTAGGGTGGGAAGCAGGAAAATACTCCCAATATACTTGGCATTTTTCCCCTTGTTAATTCAGACTAGTCAAAAAAACTCAAGGTAAATACTGAGTTATCCTATGTTCTGCAGAAATGTTAATTTCTCAAGAACAACAGGTTTTGTTCCTCGGATACTTAACAAATGATGTTCCAGGTGAAGGCAGGTCCTACTGATAAACCTTATTTCTTGAGGAGTGAGCAAGGATAGAATCCAGTACGTAAGAATACATATTATATTTGGAAAAGAGGAAAGATCCTTATCTATGAAACTTGAAAGAAGAGAGAAGTGAGTAGGTTGTAGATATGCTAAGTAGTTATTACATAAATGAGCTAAAGATGGTCTTTATACATTGTCCCCTAGATTGGTCATCTCTTCACAGAAGGCTGAGACTCATTACCTCAAAAGCCTGCTGGTACTAAATCAAAATTTTTATACATCAAATTGTTTTAATATAGCCCAAATAAGATTTTTAGCCATCTTCAGTCTGCCAGCTTTGCTTATTCCACAAACCCACACCCACCATGTGCTAGCTATAGATAATATAAAATTTGAAACTATGAAGACCTCAAGCTGCTGCTGCCCTTCTGAGCTTTCTGACCCAGAAACTGTCATGTTGCTAATCAACATTTCCTAGACATGTTTTTTCCTCTGGTCCTTCGCTCCCCTTCTGGGTGGTGTCCCCAGTGCCTCCATAGCCCCCAGAAAGTCTCATGCTGTGAGAGACATCCCTACCTCCTCACATGTCAGAGTCTCACAAGCCAAGCTTGTGTGTGCTACTGTAAGTTTTGGTCATATCTTTTAAAAAAATTTTCAGCCTCCAAATCCTTTGAACACCCTACGGTAGGACACATCAGACAGAAATTAGCCATTATGGCTGCACTTATCTCTGTTTCACCGAAGAAATACATCTTCAGAAAGAAATGAAGGTGCCTGAGAAGGGTGATAAAAGATTTAGAATAGTTTGGCTGTGGAGAATTAAATGAGAAGGTACTAATTATACAGGTATTTTGAAGACTGATCAACTGATAATGGAAACAATGAATTTATTAAAACACAAACCACAGTTTTGATCTTTTTTGTTTTGGTTTTGCTTTGTTTTGTTTTTTCTCATGTGTTGTTCACCAGCCTTGGTGGCAAATAAAAGATGGAAATTTGCTGATACAATGTTGGTACTAATGTGAATGGTAAAATGATCAGCAGAGTCAAGATGTTGAAAGTGTAACTAATATCTATAGTGAAGGCCTATGAGATTTAGTCTATAGAAAAGCAAATAAAGATTGAGTAATAGATTGGAGCAAAGGAAAAAAAAATTTTAGAGCTAGGCTGTCCAATAGAACTTTCTGTAAAGATGGAAATGCTCTATAATCTGGGTGTCCAGTATGGTATCCACTAGCTCCATGTAGTTACTGAATACGTGAAATCTGGCTGTGGTAACAGAAGAACTGATTTTTTTTTTTAATTATTCTGGTAAAAAACACATCTAAAATTTTCTATCTTTACCAGTTTTTGTTTAGTAGTGTTAACTATATTTACATTGTGGTGAAACTGATCTTCAGAACCTGTTTATCCTGCAGAAGTGAAACTCTATACTTATTAAACAAAAACATCCCTTTGTCTCTTCCCCCAATCCCTGGTAACCACCATTCTACTTTTTATATCTATAAATCTGACTACTTTAGGTAACTCATATAAATGGAATAATACAATATTCATCTTTTTAGCTTATTTCACTGAGCATCATGTTCTCAAAGTTCATCCATGTTGTAATATGTGACAGGATTTTCTTCCTTTCTAAGGCTGCATGGTGTTCTATTGTATTTATATATCACATTTCGTTTACCCATTTATGTGTCAATGGATATTTAGATTGCTTCCACCTCTTTGCTATTGTAAATAGTGCTACTAGGAACATGAGAGTGGAAATACCTCTTTAAGATCCTCTTTCTAATTCTTTTGGATATATACTCAGAAGTGGGATTCCTGGATTATGTGGTGATTCTATTTTTTTTTTTTAGATTTTATTTATTTATTTGACAGAGAGAGACACAGTGAGAGAGGGAACACAAGCAGGGGGAGTGAGAGAGGTAGAAGCAGGCTTCCCGCTGAGCAGGGAGCCTGATGCGGGGATGGATTCCTGGGATCATGACCTGAGCCGAAGGCAGACACTTAACGACTGAGCCACCCAGGCGCCCCTATGACTTTTTTTTTTTAAGATTTTATTTATTTATTTGAGAGAGAGAGAATACAAGCAGGGGAGAGGGAGAAGCAGGCTCCCCACTGAGCAGGTAGCCCGATGCGGGGCTCAATCCCTGGAATGACCTGAGCCGAAGGCAGACACTTAACCGACTGAGCCACCCAGGCTCCCAACTATGACTTTTTTTTTTTTAATTTTATTTATTTATTTGACAGAGAGAGACACAGCGAGAGAGGGAAGACAAGCAGGGGGAGTGGGAGAGGGAGAAGCAGGCTTCCTGCAGAGCAGGGAGCCCCATGCGGGACTCGATCCCAGGACCCTGGGATCGTGACCTGAGCTGAAGGCAGACACTTAATGACTGAGCCACCCAGGCGCCCCTGTGGTGATTCTATTTTTAATTTTAATTATGTTTTTGATATTTTTAATTTTGTTTTTACTGTTTACCATAATGGCTGCACCATTTTGCAATCCCATGAATAGTGCACAAGAGTACCAATTTCTCCACATCCTTGCCAAAACTTATTTTATTTTCTTCTCTTTCTTCTGCTTTTCCTCCTCCTCCTTTCTCATCCTCTTCCTTCACCTGCTCCTTCTCCTCCTCCTTTTTTCAAATAGTCACCATACTAATGGATGTGACATGACATCTCATTGTGGTTTTGATTTACATTTCTTGCATGATTAATGATGTTGAGCATCTTTGCATATGCTCTGGTGGCCATTTGTATTTCATCTTTGGAGAAGTGTCTGTCCAAGTTCTTTCCCATTTTTTGATCAGGTTATTTGATTTTTTGTTATTGAATTGTAGTTCTTCATATATTCTGGATATTAATCCATTATTAGATCTGTGATTTGCAAGTATTTCCTCCCCTTCCATAAGTTTTCTATTCATTGTTTTTTTTTTTTTTAAAGATTTTATTTATTTATTTGACAGAGAAAGACACAGAGAGAGAGGGAACACAAACGGGGAGTGGGAGAGGGAGAAGCAGACTCCCTGCCGAGCAGGGAGCCCAATGCGGGACTTGATCCCGGGACTCCAGGATCATGACCTGAGCCGAAGGCAGTCGCTTAACCAACTGAACCATCCAGGCGCCCTGTTTTCTATTCATTGTTAATTGTGTCCTTTGATGAACAAAGGTTTAAAATTTGTCTGTTTTTGTTTTTGTTGCCTGTGCTTTTGGTGTCATCTCCAAGAAGTCATTGCCAAATCCAATGTCATAAAGTATTTCCCTGTGTGTTTTCTTCTGGGAGTTGTATAGCATTGGGTCTTAGGTTTAGGTCTTTAATTCCTTTAGACTTTGTTTTTGTATACAGTGTAAGATAAGAATCCAGTTATATTTTTTGGCATGTGGATATCCAATTTTCCCAACAAAATTTGTTGAAGAGATTGTCCTTTCCTCATTGAGTGGTCTTGGCATCTTTGTGGGAGATCATTTGACTACATATTCAAGGATTTATTTCAGGACCTCTATTTTATTTCACTGGGGTCTATATGTCTGTGTTTATGCCAGTACCAGAGTTTTAATTGGTAGCTTTATGATATGCTTTGAAATCAAGAAGTGAATCCTCCAGGCTTGTTCTTTTTCAAATTTGTTTTGGCTAGCTGGGGTCCCTTGGGTTTCCATATGAATTTTAGGGTGATTTTTTTCCCTATTTCTGCAAAAAAATGCCATTGAGATTTCGATAGGGATTGCATTGAATCCATAGATCACATTAGATAGTACTGATATTTTAACAATATTAAGTCTTCCAATCCATGAACCTGGATGTCTTTCTTTCATTTGTGTCTTCTTTAATTTATTTCAGAAATGTTTTGTAGTTTTCAGTGTACAAGTCTTTTACCTCCTTAGTTAGGTTTATTCCTAGTACTTTCTTCTTTTGATGCCATTGTTAGTGGAATATTTTTGTTAGTTTTTCTTAATTTCTTTTTCAGTGCATTTTTTGTGTATAGAAACACAACTGATTTTTGCATTTGGTAATCTGCAACTTTGCTAAATTTGTTTATTATATCTAATAGTTTCTTTGTGGAATCTTTAAGGTTTTCTACATATAAGATTATGTTATCTGTGAATAGAGATAATTTTATTTATTCTTTTGCAATGTCGATGCTTTATATTTCTTTTCTTGCTTAATTGCTCTGACTAGGACTTTGAATACTTCGTTGAAAAGAAGTGATGAGAGTGGGCTTCTTTGTCTTGTTCATGATCCTAGAGGAAAAGCTTTCAGTATTTCACAATGAATATGATGTTAGCTGTGGGTTAAAGAACTGAATTTTAACTGAATTTAATTCTAATTTGTTGAAGTATAATTTAAATAACATCATACAACTAGTGGCTACCATTTTAGATGGCACAGTTCTAAAGAGTTCAAAAGTGAATAAATGTTAGACTCATGGACAGATATGAGTTTAATATTTTTAAAACATAATTAATTTATAAGACATACTTTTAAGTAAGATGGCTTAGAGTCTTGGTAATGTGAGAGATATATATAAATCTGCATTGATTTTACTTAGATTATGTTAATAGGATTATGAAGTAACATAACAAAGCCCTATTGACAATCATACCAAGAATTATTAGGTAAAGTTTTCCTATTGACAGATAACTGAGATCAGTTTTCTGCTATGCTTTGGAAGGTAGTAAGCCCATACTGATATAGGTAAGAAGTGATGAGATTGCATACCACTGTTCCTTATGTAACACGGAAATCTAATCATAGTTGTAGAGTCCATTAAACTATGAAGAAGCCGTGGTTGCTAAAAGGAATTTATACTAGTGCTTGAAGGGGGGAAAAAAAAGGAAAAGGAAAGAAGGAAACCATGGAGAAAATTGAAGCATATGTTCTCAACAATAAAATGCTATATAATTCCATATTCTTGCACATCATCTCCCATAAACTATTTCTCCTGAATGATTTCTGTTTAGTAAATTCTTTTTTCAAGCTTATGCTTCTAATTTCTTCTAATAAATCAAGTCAGTATCCATTAGACATGAAAATAATTACATTATCTTTCACTTTGGTTTGGCGATTATATTCAATGAAGGCAAAATAAGGAAAACATGATAATCAGGTTTTCTCAATGAATACCTGACAGGATTTGAGGTATCTAAATTTCTGTGATCTCCAGTATGGATATTCACTCTACTAAAATGAGACCTGGCACACAGTGTTTGCAATTCCCAAGCAAAGTGTCTTCCTACAATCTTACTCAAACCTACATACTCACAGTACACACAGTAAGTTATTATTTCTTGTTCTTTAATGATTAGAGAAGGATGGGATCATACACAAGCATGTTAGGTCTTGCTTTCTTTTCTATATTAGACCACATAACTACAATTCTTTTTTTCCCATGTTATCTCTTAGTGTTAAAAGCTGTTATTAGTAAAATCAGTTGGATAATTTCTTGTTCAACATATAGTACTTCTTAGTTGTTTTCCTCCCTGAGGAAGAAAAAAAAATATTTTATTCAGGCTAATCTTTGATATGATTTGCAATTTTTTTTTTTTTAAATCACTGACTATTGACGTATTCTAGTTCTCTAAACCAAACCATGCCATCCTATTTGGAAGTTTTGATTTTCTATTATCTCTGGGGTTTCAATTGTTTTTATTTAGTCAATTTATCAGAATAGCATTGCAGATAATATTAGTGTCTGTTACCATTTTTGTAAAAGAAAACTTTCTAGAATTATGGCACATTTCAGTGGTATAATGACTAAAATTTATGGGTCAGCAAGAGTTCCTATATGACATTTAAGAGGTTATGTGCTTTCTGTTTATTTCCTAAGGGGTCGAGCTTATTAGATATACATTCACCATTATTGGTAGTATTGTCCAAGAGTCACCAAAAAAAATTATGCATCAGGGGTTGCTTATGCTGTGACTATTTCACACTTTAATAAATAGAAGAACATTTGGGTTAGTTCATAATACTCATTATAGCATCTCCATTGGTTATAAAAACAGGGTAGAGTCAAAAAATAGAAAATTTTAAGCAAAATCATAAATAAATCACACCAAGTTAAGCACCTTCTCAAGTCCTACATCCCTTGTTTAAAAAAAAGTTGCCTTGGGCTCAGAAAACCGTAAGATCTATACCATTTCTATTATTTTCTCTAAGTGAGTCCCTCACATAATATTAATGCCTTAAAATTCACAATAAGATATAACATGTTTTCAAGGTATTTTTGGTAGATTCTTATTTACAAAACTGATGCATTTTGACTCTTGAGTATTATGCTGTCCTGAATTCTAAAATACTGAGGTTCAATGAGGTCAACTATATTTCTAAGACAAAAAGAGAATTTAGTGGTACAGCTAGAACTTTTACCTTAGACTCTTGATTCCTAGTCTGTTTTAATTGCTACATGTCATTTCCCCACCCCCACTTCTCACCACTGGATGAGAACATTGTATTGATAACTAAACCTTTGTCTCACTGTTTCTTTTCAAATCAGAATGTACAATAGGTTGACATGCAGGAAAGAATCCATCAGCTAGTTTATAAATAGTTGGTAATTAAGACTAATCATTTACATTCCATCAAAATTAAAGCAAACAGCACAGAAGCAGAGTGAAAATTTGTTTGAAAATACATATTCATAGAGGAAATTTTCAAGCTCTGATAAGAAAAAATTGCTTCAATCTCAGATTTGCTTACAGCCACAGAATAGAAATCTCTAATAATAAATATTACAGACTCTCATATTCTGTAACTCTGTCCATATTTGTGAGTCCTAGGAGGTCTCATGGTTTATTCTTCTACCTATGTAGTGATGAAGTCTCAAATTCAGCATCACTTGCAAACTTAATCTGTGTGCTTGTTTAATAAACATCTTTCATAAGACAAGATCTGAAACCACTTTGTTTCTCATAGCTCAATTCATTGTCACTTATAATACTTAATTTTTAGTCTTTGAACCAGTTTTTCAGTGTATATAACAATCAAGGTATATAAACAAACTTTATTTTTTACCAAAGATTGCAAGGGGCCTATTAATATAATCCACACATTTTATAGGTTATACCTTTGTTCTTAATTTTCTTTTTCCTGAGAACAAAGGGAACTGAAGATACTGGTATGAAGCTGAGAGGTTAGTGGATCTTGAGGCTTTGAGGGGCAAACAAGGTATATAATAAAATCCAAAGTGGTAATTTTGGAAACATATAAGACAGAAGGAGAAATCTCCTACTAAAAGCTGTAACAGAAGTAACTGGAATAAATGGGTTTCAATTTTATGTTTTTTTCCTCCAGTTCATTTAGCCCATATCCATGCCCCTAACCACTTACGCCTCCTCCTTTGATATCTGATGACCCTTAAGCATGTTGTTTACAAATACACATTTGCCTGGGTTCAAATCCCAGCTCTGTCATTTATTAACTATGTAATCTTGGGCAAAATTGGTTGTACCTCTGTTTCTCTATCTGTTAAATGGGAAGGACATTGAGGATATCTTTTAGAAAAGTTCCTGACATGTTAAAAACACTTATTAAAAT
The DNA here is from genome assembly GCF_054177405.1 of Leptonychotes weddellii. Lineage (NCBI taxonomy): Eukaryota > Metazoa > Chordata > Mammalia > Carnivora > Phocidae > Leptonychotes > Leptonychotes weddellii. Next base: position 38,343,157 of record NC_138381.1, on the reverse strand, counting down.
ATTTATTATTGTTGTAATAATTATTTTTATTGGGTCTTCTCTGATATGATAGTCTCTTTGAACAGGAATTAATATTTCCTTTTTTTATTAAAGATTTTCTTTATTTATTTGACAGAGAGATAGAGAGCACAAGTAGGCAGAGTGGCAGGCAGAGGGAGAAGGAGAAGCAGGCTCTCCATTGAGCAGGGAGCTGGACGTGGGGCTCGATCCCAGGACCCCAGGATCATGACCTGAGCCAAAGGCAGCCACTTAACTGACTGAGCCACCCCGGCATCCCAGGAATTAATATTTCCTGATCAAAACAACTCAGCCAGGTATCCTGATTATCAGTAACTTACTAAGGACACAGGCAGATTTCTGCTAATGATATGACTAATCACCCACTGAATTTATAACAATTTCATCAATCAGCCAATAAAGGATCAGAGAAAGAGATTTAAGCCATAGAGATCAGAGAAAGAGATTAAGCCGTTCATTTTGGCTAGGAGGTTACTGTTCATTTTTTAGTTTGATTCTTAGCTTTATGATCTATCAGATGGCTAAAGGTGACCTTCCAAATTGTTTATTAAGAATAATTTCAGAAATTTTCTATTTTATGACAAATGCTTAACTAAAATATCTTTTTTTAAAAAGGCTACTTTTTCTTGAGTTTCTTCAATAAAATTTAATACACATACATAATTAAGCATCTACTGAAGTTTCAATTAACTTTTACAAAAAGACTCTAATAATGGGAATATCTAATATAGAACATAATCCTTACTAGATTATTAATTGTCTTTTCTATCTTGGAAATACTTATTAAAGCCTCCTCCTTAGATTATAAGTGGAGGTGGGAGGTATAGTTACACAAAATATTTTGATCAATTCTACTTTATAGATGAAAAATTGAGAAATGGTTATTCAAATATTCTGATATGTTTGTATTAGAATATATATTCAGAAAGATATATGTTATGTATCAAAACATACATATATATATATTTATATATAAAATAAGAAAGCCCTAACCATACAGAAGCATAAATATTTTCTCAACAGTCTTAACTGGATCCATTGTCACAAAAATGTAGCAACAGTCATAAGAATGAATTGTATCAGTTGACAATATATGACCAGAACAGAGACTAGTACTTTCCGAGATTTCCTGGCTTGCGAAACAGTTTTTCACTAAGTAGAACTGATTCATATTGAATTCCATGGGCATTTGAACAAGTTCTTGGTTTGAGTAGGTGTGTAGGAAGTCCTTTTTAAATTGTTTGAAATCAAGTTGTTGAAAACAGCGAATGTGTTATACAAGTGTGGTAAGCTAAACAATACAGTGAAATCATTGAGCAGTCGCTTGTGCGAGCATAAATCTTATGATTTAAAATCTAAGCTGAAATATTAATATAATTATTGTCACAGGGAGTGATGCTAAAGGCTAAAATAGATATTGTTTTCTTTACTTTTTTGCACAGAATATATATGATAAAATGAATTTAAAGCTTATAAATGAATGAGCACTAAAAACAAAAAGAAACTGAATTTAGGTCAATTGGAACAAAGCTTCCTGAAATACGTCTACATAAATATCAGTAAACTACAAAATAGTTTTTGGAGATGGAATCGTGGTTCCCTCCATGCCTTAATTTTTGCAAGCAGAGAAGTAAATTGTATTTGTGTTTGTTTTAGGTTGTCTGTTCACAAAAATTGCTTCTACAGAGATTCCTAATTGATATTCATAAGTGGAGTTCTGAGGGCAACATCAGTTATTCTTTTGGTCCATGATATTTTTTATTCTCATAATAATACTGACATATTCCTTTTGCAGCGTTTGGTTCCTCTATCTGGTCCTATACAATAGCGTTTATGGAAAGGGGAAACCCAAAAGAGAGTCTTTACTAATAGCTGGAGAAAAGCCAGTGTATTTCAGTAATTTTCTGTGTAAAATTGGGATGAGCAAATGAATTGGAAACATGTTAAATTTCACCACGTATTATCGCTTATTCAAGTATGTGTATGAGAAAAATGTACTGTTGATTTCTCTTATATTTGTGTAAGTTTTATATTCATAACTTGCTGCTGAAAGTTTAGGTATTTTGATCCTTTGAAACAAATAGAGGCAATTTATCAATGATCTTTATTAGTGTTAATATTTAGTGGACTTTTCTATACAGGCAGTATGTAAAAAAAATATTTTTAATTTCCTCTGTTACTGGCCCCAAGAAAATGAATTGCATGTTCTCAGGCAAATAAAAAAAGACAATTGTAGAGATAATAGTTACTCATTCAATAGTGAATTATTATTGACATTCAGGCAATTTTATCATTATTTTACTGTGGTTTCTGACTTGAACTTCAGTGGAATCATCATCATCTTTTTCGATGTGCATATTACTAATTTATTATCTGTAGGAGAAAAAAAAAAGCTTCACTTTAGTGCCTGAAGGCATAATTCCAGTATCTGACTGAACTCTGCAAGTGGAAAAACTGAGCCCAAGTGTGCAACCAAAGTTTTGTGAGTTCAAGTATTGAAAGGCCCTAGACCTGACACTAATTTTTTGAATTTATAGATATCTTACTTGACAACATAAACCCTTGGCTTACTTTGCTCTGGTTGTAAAATAAGCTGCTGCTCAAATCCCAGCAGAAGACTGTGGTCCATGAAAGTGTTTCACTGCTGAAAAAAAAAAGGATTGCCTAAATCTAAATTTCATATTAAAATTAAAATTATAATTATTATCAAATTATTTGGGCAGTACTTCTATTATGCCTTCATGTAATCCTTACTTTTTGTCATAGCATCTTTAAAAATTCTTCAATTATTTATATCTTTGAGGAATGGAAGAGTCCTTATTTATTTGTGTATCTCCAGCACCTTGGACAGTGCTTATCCTATACTACTTGTTGAATTTAACTGTTTTATGTACCTAGGGCAGTCAATAAAACACAGAATATAGACATAATGACCAGAGGTGGCTATCTGTCAAATATTTTTTTTGTTTCTACATCTTAATACTTTTTAATATGCATTTTTAAAAGTTAATCTGGCCATAGAAATGATCTAGTAATTCAACCAGATCACATTTAAATCAAGAAACAGACTTAGACATATCCTTGGAATAATATCCTATAGTTTAAGCCAAGAAAAATGTAAAAATACAAATATTTCCAGGTTCCATATCAAGAACATAGAATAAGTAATTGATAAACTCATAATGTGTCAAGTTGATCCTGGCCAAACACAGATCTTTGCCTATATGGATATACTTTGGTTCCCTATCAAACTAGCAAACAGGTAATACAAAAAATATAATATGTGAGATCTACATGATTCATTTTTTTTTAAAGATTTTATTTATTTATTTGAGAGAGAGAATGAGAGAGAGAGAGAGAGCACATGAGAGGGGGTGAGGGTCAGAGGGAGAAGCAGACTCCCTGCTCAGCAGGGAGCCCGATGCGGGACTCGATCCTGGGACTCCAGGATCATGACCTGAGCTGAAGGCAGTCACTTAACCAACTGAGCCACCCAGGTGCCCCTACATGATTCCTTTAATTCTCTCTTATTTTTAGAGAAAAGAATAAAGGTAAAAAAAAAAGAAAAAGGTCTTCCAGATCAAAAGAACAAGAAACTGAGGCTTTTAAACCTGATACCATTAGGGTGTAGAGGAAACAGAGCAGAAGAATTCAGAGGTCTTTCTATTACTGGAGTTACATAAGTATTTTCATTTTCTGTTTCTTACTATATATACTTTTTTCACATATAGTTAGATCGATATATATATATATATTAGATAGATAAATACAGGTATAGAGATAGAGATGAATATATTTTCATGCCTACATGACTTCAGACTTCCAGCTATATTACAAAGCTGTAGTCATCAAGACAGTATGGTACTGGCACAAAAACAGATACATAAATCAATGGAACAGAATAGAAAACCTGGAAATGGACCTACAACTATATGGGCAACTAATCTTCAACAGAGCAGGAAAGAGTATCCAATGGAAAAAAAGACAGTCTCTTCAACAAATGGTGTTGGGAAAACTGCAGAAGAATGAAACTGGACCATTTTCATACACCATATACAAAAATAAATTCTATACTGATGGAAGACCTAAATGTGAGACAGGAAACCATCAAAATTGTAGAGGAGAACACAGGCAACAAGCTCTTTGACCTCAGCTGTAGCAATTTCTTCCTAGACACATTGCTAGGGGCAAGGGAAACAAAAGCAAAAATGAAGTATTGGGACTTCATCAAGAGAAAAACCTTTTGCACAGTGAAGGAAACAATCAACAAAACTAAAAGGTAGCCTACAGAATGTGAGAATATATTTGCAAATGACATATCTGATAAAGAATTGGTATCCAAAATCTATAAAGAACTTTATTAAACTCAACATCCCCCCCAAAAAAAATAATCCAGTTAAGAAAAGGGCAGAAGACATGAATAGACATTTTTCCAAAGAAGACATCCAGATGGCTAACAGACACATGAAAAGGTGCTCAACATCACTCATCATCAGGGAGATGCAAATCAGAACCATGATGAGATACCACTTCACACCTGTCAGAATGGCTAAAATTAGCAACACAGGAAACAACAGGTGTTGGTGAGGATATGGAGAAAGGGGAACACTATTGCACTGCTGGGAATGCAAACTGGTGCAGCTACTCTAGAGATTAGTATGGAGGTTCCTCAAAAAGCTAAAAATAGAACTACCCTATGATCTAGCAATTGCACTGCTAGGTATTTACCCAAAGAATATAAAAATATACATTCAAAGGGGTACATGCACCCTGATGCTTATCGCAGCATTATCAAAAATAGCCAGCCCATTGACTAATGAATGGGTAAAGAAGATGTGAGATATATATGTAGATATATCTATGTATATATATATAGATATCTATATCTAATGGAATACTACTCTGTCATAAAAAAGAATGAAACCGCCATTTGCAATGACATGGGTGGAGCTAGAATGTATTATGCTAAGCAAAATAAGTCAATCAGAGAAAGACAAATACCATATGATTTCACTCATATGTGGAATTTTTTTTTTTTTTAAGATTTTATTTACTTGACAGAGAGAGAGCGCGCAAGAGCAGGAACGCAAGCAAGGGGAGTGTGAGAGGGAGGAGCAGGCTTCCCGTTGAGCAGGGAGCCCCATGCGTCGCTCGATCCCAGGACCCTGGGATCATGACCTGAGCCGAAGGCAGACGCTTAACAACTGAGCCACCCAGGCGCCCCTCATATGTGGAATTTAAGAAACAAAAGGGATGAGCATTCAGGAGGGGGAAAAGAGAGAGAGGGAAACAAATCAGGAGAGAACTATAGAGAACAAACAGCGTTGATGGAGGGAAGTGTGTTGGGGATGGGGTAGATATGGGATGGGTATTAAGGAGGGCACTTGTTAGGAAGAGCACTGGGTGGTGGTATATGTAAATGATGAAACATTGAACTCTACCCTTGAAACTAATATTGAACTGTATGTCAACTAACTAAAGATATACTTTCATGCCTGAAAGTGGCCTATCCATCACCTAAGACACTTGCTTATCTTGATAATTTTGACATTTACCACTTGGTTTGAAGCAAACCAACTGCTGGCTCCTTTCTTTTAGCTTTGAGTGGTGTGTATCTGTCTTACAAATCTGTAGATAAGGGGTGAGTTTTATCTGGAAAATTGATTTTTCACTGAAGTTCTTTTTGTGGAAAGATTAGATCTCAAGGCCTAGTAGCCCTTTATGATTTCTGAGAAAATCACACTAGTGAATTTCTATCATTAGATGAGAGATGATCCTTGATATTGGAAATTTGAATTATTTTCCACTCCTGTCCTCTTGGAACTTAAGCTATTTTTTTAAAGACAGAGAAGCCATTAACAAATGTACTGATGGGTATTTGTTTTTTTCTAGCTTTTATAAAATCTTAAGAAAATTTGGCACATTTTTATTCACAAAACAAATCCCAAAAGAAAGAAGTATGCATTATTTTGAAATGAATTAAATGAGGACTTTCCTTTAGCTGTAGATTGATTACCTATAGATTGTCTTTATTTTCTACATATTTAAAACATCTTTTTTCACTTCAAATATCTCACTTATACTTGAGTGAGTCACCCCTCAAACCACTTTATTTTACTCTGGCATTCCTAATAGTCTGATCTCTGATTCTGTATGTTGCCCAAGGCACTGTATAAATGAATACACATGACTCAATGCCTTACCAGTAAGTTCCACCCACAGGAAACTTTCAATTTTGTATTTTATCCTTTCAGGACAAGGTTATTGGCTTTCCCCATAACAAAGAAGATAAAGAAGTCTCTATTAAGAAAGATTTATGGTACTAAGGAGGGCACATGTTGTGATGGGCACTGGGTGTTATACGCAACTAATGAATCGTTGAACACTACATCAAAAACTAATGATGTAATGAATGGTGACTAACATAACATAATAAAATTAAATTAAAAAAATAAAATTTAGATAAAGATTCAGATGAAAAACTAATGATGTACTATATGTTGGCTAATTTAACATAATAATAATAATAATAATAATAAAAGAAAGATTATGAGTTCTGTTTTATGCTTGCTGGGTTAACAGTAATGATGAGGTAGCCAAAGAGGCATGCCCAGTAAGAACTTATAGATAGAAAACTAGGAATCAAAAAGAGATCAATTAGAGATATAGATTAGCTAGTTCTTTGCATTGAGATTGAAACCATGGTAATTAAAACAAAAACCATATTTTGTAATCACTACAGGCTAAACTTACACATGATAAATCTTGAGGAAGGATGAATTCAATTAACATAAGTTGAAAAAAATGGTAAAATAAAAACTGACCTAGCTGCCAAATAACAAAGTAAAGTAAGTTTAAACTATTTTCAAACAATATGAAATACAAAGTAAAATAATTTGGGGAATTATTTTTATAATAATTGTATAGATCTATAAAATTATTTGTTTCTCTGATTCTACATTGAAATGAATGGTGAATTGAAAAGAAAACTATTTTCATATTTAAGAATTAACCTAATTTTGTCATGCAAAACATGCATTTATTTTTTAATTCATATTATAAAAATTTGATGATCATCTAATATATGTTATTCAGCAAACTGTTTACACACCAAAGCTTATTTTCTCATTTGTAAAAAGTTTAATTTTCCATATAGCATTTGATATGAATACATGACATAAGTTGTGGTAACCATCATATTACCTGCCAAGTAGCAATTTATTTATTCCATTTAATTTTGATATAATTTATAGTTATTATTTAACTTATTATTTTCCATCCTTGTGCCAAGTAGCATATTATCCCTTTTTCTTCTATCTCCTATTTGTTAATCAACCAAATATAAAATTCTCAGGTGGTTATGAGTGCATGCAGCCATTGCCAGAGACTGAGAGGCTATTGATTTGATAGTTGTTGTTTTTGGATCAGTGTGAGGCTGGCACTTCTAAGGACCTTTTGCAGCCAACCTATCTTGGCTCACTGGGCAAAGTAAACTCTCAGGCCAATAAGAGAGACCTGCTGAGTAAAATAAATTACTTGAAGTGGCACAAAAGCAAAAGTTCTTTTTTTCATTTTTCGGTCCCAAAATGTGTTGATCTTCTTCCACCAAACACATATCCTATCTTGGAACTACAGACGACAGAAGGATCTTTAAAGGCAACAGTGGAAGAGTAACAAAACACCCACTTCCTTGGGTGAGACTGTAATGTCAAACAAAGAGGATAAAAAAGATAAAGGAAAGAAAAAGTGGCATCATATTTTAAGCCTAATGATAACCATTCTAATTTAATTTAGATTTTATCTCCATGAATCTGGGTAGGAATAAATATTTACTCTCTGAGAATTCCCAGAGAAGGAGTGCCAAGTGAGAAAAGAAGAGGGTCAAATACCAAGTCTTTAGGAAATTCCAACATATAAAAGATAGACATGAAAGAATGAGCCAGCTAAGGTGATAGAAAGAAAGAACAAGAGTAGCTAGGGAAAAATCAAGAGTGTATTCTGTAATAGTAGTTTTAAAAAAAATAATTAGGAAGGAGAGAGATAAATAAGGAGGAATGCATTTTAAACATTAAATACAAATGACAAATGCCCTGTTGTGAATGCAAACACTTCCATTTAATTCAAACAGCAGAATAATTCCTGTGTCCAAAGCACTATGTGCTAGGGACTTAGAGATGCAAGGTGCATTTTAAACAAGTGAGTAGGGAAAACTTTTGGAATGGCTAAAAGTTCTCCTTGAGAAAGCAAAGATAAAATGGATATAATTGTCAGAAACAACTACTTTAGGATTCTGGAAACTGACCAAAAACACGCAACAATTTGAGAAATGTTTATTCAAGAAGTCCTAATGGAAATCTGCAGTCTTTCAGCATGAGGAGGGTCTACTATGTCCCCTAATACAAATTCATTGTGTGGGATATAGGAAAGACCATGTGGACCTGCACCTTTGCTGCCAAAGGGACTGATTTAATTTGGTATGGGATGTTGAAAAAATCCATGCCAGGGCACACTGTAGAAAACAACAGAGAAACAATCCAAGAACAATGGCAAACAATCTGGGATAGCCAGCATCACACCTTTAATGCCATATTACAGGCTGGAGCAAGCAACAGACCAGCAGACCAGCCATAATTTTCACAGAAGTTCTGGGGAATTTGTCTTGATAAGCTTTCACATAACCTAGATGGTCTGGATTAGCTTTCATATAACCATGGTGATCTGGAATGTTGTGCACTTCTACATGGATCCATCCAAAATCAGGAAACATTAAAGGAAGCCTTGTCTCTTTGTCTCCAGCTGACTATGAGACCTTGAGCATATAGAAATTAAAGGCCAGAGAAGAATGATAAAAATATTGAACTTTGAATGTGTTTCCAAGCCATACACATATTCATCAGCAAAGAATGGTGCCTATTGGCTCAATGATTTTAAGTACTACTGTTTACCAATCATTAGCTGACCGCTAAACTACATCAACCCAAGAGGAACCCCTAGAAAGCCAGGTTTAAAAAAAAAAATTTAAAAAAAGAAATAGAGAGATAAATTAAAACAATAATAAAAACTGAGCAGAGACTGGTGGCCATTCATTTTGGTGACACATACTTTTTTGAATTATCCCAAAAAAAGAAACAAACAAAAGAAGGATTGATTAGAATCTAGGCTGAAACTATATATTACCTATAATGTCCAATTTTCAAATAATAGTAATGAGATATAAAAAGAAACAAGAAATTGGAATGTATGCACTTGAAAAAAAAATGGTAACTAGAAGTGTCACTGATAAGGATTTAAGTAAAGTATTCAAAGAATTTATAATATATAATAAAGGTAAATATGTCAATAATGATTCCTCAGATATAGTATAGCAGTAAAGATAAGAGAACAAAGTGAAAACTCTGGAGTTAAAAAGTAAAATAATTGAAGTAAAAACTTCACTAGAGGAATTTTTTAAAAAGATTTTATTTATTTGAGAGAGAGAGGGAGCACAAGGAGAGGAAGGGGCAGAAAGAGAAGCAGACTCCCCACTGAGTAGGGAGCTCAATGCAAGGCTCGATCCCAGGCCCCTGGGATCATGACCTGAGCTGAATGCAGATGCGTAACTGACTAAGCCACCCAGGCACCCCTCACTAAAGGAATTTAGAGCAGATGTGGACTGACAGAAGAATAAATCAGTGAATGTGAAGATAGAACCATAGAGATAATCCAAGCCACAGAACAGAAAGAAATAAGAAAAATAATCAACAGAGCCTTAGAGACCTATGATACACAGTTAAGCTTACGAACAAATATGCAATGAAGTCCAGGAAAAAGAAACAAGAGAGAAAGGGCAGAAAGTATGTTTGCAATGATGGTTGACCACTTTCCATATTTGTTGAAAGAATTAATTTGCACATCCAAGAAAACCAAGAGATTCTCAATAGTGTAAACACAAAGTGATCCACAACTAGATACATTGTATTAAAAAGGCTGGAAACCAAAGACAAAATCTTTTTTTAAAGATTTATTTATTTGAGAGACAGAGAGCAAGAATGTGGGGGGGGGGAGAGGAAGAGGGAGAGAGAGACTCTCAAGTGGCTTCCCCATTGAGTGCGGAGGCTGATGTGGGACCACATCCCAGGACCCTGAGATCATGACCTGAGCCAAAATCAAGAGTTGGGCACTTAACCAACTGAACCACGCAGGTGTCCCTCAAAGACAAAAATCTTAAAATCAGCACCTGTTACTTCTATTGCACTTTATTGGTTGCAGAACTCACAACGACAGCATGGTTACCTAGCAGTGGCTAGTTTCTATTGAAAGCCATTACATACTCAAATAGTTCCAGAAATTGGTTAAGATTCCTGATATGTCATATTAAGACTCTAAAATATTATCAGTAAACCATTTTTTTGTTTTTTGTTTTGTTTTGAATTTAACTGTATATAATGTCTTCTACCAAAGGCATTCACCAATCCTTTGTCATCTGCTTAGATTGGCCTATTGCTGGCCCTTCTCAGTCTATCACTTACTATTGGAAATTGAAACAATTATAGCTGTTAAGCTAGAATAGATACTGGTGGTACTAGAGCAAATCTGTGGATCTAGAAAACCTCATGGACTGTGTTGCCTCAACCAGAGTTAGAAGATAGACCTTACTGGGGAAGTAGTTAGCAGACAATCTCCAGGACCCAAGGTGGCTAGGAAAGTTGTGAGAATTCTAGGGTACAGATGCTTGGGACATTGTCAACTTGAAGGTCCGTGATCTTCTGTTGACTAGGGATCCAGATTTTTACATGAAGGCTTGGGGCTCCAAAAGTGAGTCCTCCAGTGAAAAAAGCAGAAGCTACATGGCTTTCTATTACTTAGAAAGACACATAGTGTCACTTTTATTTTAGTATATTGGTTGAAGCAGTCATAAGCCCACCCAGATTCAAGGGAAAGCAACATAGGCCTACCTCTCAATGAGAGGAGTGTCAAAGAATTAGCAACCATGTTTTAAAAAACTGCAGCCTGCTTTCTGACTTATTTACTTTCCCTTTACATGTAAAATACACATTTCTCTTCCTGACACCCAATGCCCTCCTCAAGTTGCATTCCCTTATAGCATCAGACTTAAGGTCAGGCCTAGGTTCTTATCTTCTAAGTGAGGCACAGATGCAGAAGTTCCTTGAGTTTGGTTGCTCTAGTACAATTTCTGCCAATATGAGCATCTGTGAATTTAAGAGATAAGCCATTTTTCCTCATGCTCCCAACAAACAATGGTGAGACAAACTTAGGAAAAACATAATAGAAAAGCCCATACACAAAGGGGGAAAGTGGGAGACACAGCAGTCTCTGGCCCATAGTGATTCTGAAGCCAGCCAGGCAGGCATGCTGGTTTTTTTATTAGGCTCACTGCTGTTCCCTGAGATTATGTTTTCAGTGTGTCTGCCATTTGAGGGGGAAGGAAGGCTTGGAAAAACTGTAGCCCCAAACTAGCTATCCCTTTGTTTAGCAAAATAACTTAATGGATTTTTGAATAGACAAACTTAATTATATGTGAAACTAACTAGGCTGTTGTAATCTGAGACAACAAAATAGTCATTTGAACAAGATGTAAATGTGTTTATCATAAAATAGTCTCGGTAGTGCTGCAGAACTGTTATGGTGCCTCAATATCATTGGGGATCCAGCTTGTTCCATCTTCTTTAACTGCTATCCTTAGAGTGTTGTAAGTCCCGAGAAAGACCAAAAGTACTTATAAAAACAGAAAACAGGGCGCCTGGGTGGCTCAGTTGGTTAAGCGACTGCCTTCGGCTCAGGTCATGATCCTGGAGTCCCGGGATCGAGTCCCGCATCGGACTCCCTGCTCGGCAGGGAGTCTGCTTCTCCCTCTGACCCTCCCCCCTCTCATGTGCTCTCTCTCATTCTCTCTCAAATAAATAAATAAAATCTTTAAAAAAAATAAAAATAAAAAAAAAATAAAAACAGAAAACATACAACCCATGTACACAATAACAATCTTTTGTCAGATCCATGGAGGATGACTCACCGATAATATAAAAGTTATGTTTTCACACGGTATTTAGTTTTATGGAAAACTGACCCTATTAAATTAGATGGAAAATAAACATAAATTTACATTTAGAATATGATCTTTGCTAAACACACCCATATACACATATCCCTCCACATGCACAAAAAAATTAAAATAAAATCACTAAAATTCACAGCTGTTACCTGTGGGCAGGAAATTATAGGGACTTATTTTTTTTTCTGAAATGAAAAAAAAAATACTAATCAAAAATATTATGGATGCCTTATTCCTAATTTTACAATCCCTTTAGGTATATGTAGATACTGGTTTTAAGAGATAGTCTATCCTTGGGGCACCTGGGTGGCTCTGTCAGTTAAACATCTGCCTTAGGCTCAGGTCATGATCCCAGGGTCCTGGGATAGAGCCCTGCATCTGGCTCCCTGCTCAGTGGGAAGCCTGTTTCTCCCTCTCCCTCAGCCTGCTGTTCCCCCTGCTTGTGCTCTCTCTCTCTCTGTCAAATAAATAAATGAAATCTGTAAAAAAAAAAAAAGAGATAGTCCATCATTTAGCTTATTTGATTCTTTGGGTGGTAGTTTAACCAAAGAGAAAAAATGTATTTACAGATGTGATTTCAAATTAGTCATGGGCCCTTTCTTTCTCAGATAGATTCTGGAATGCTTTAATGATTGATGACTGGAAGCAAAGTCTCATTCCTGGTCATAGACCTCATTGCTTTCTTGCCCTCCCTGTTTGGTCATTCCTAAATTAAATCACTGCTTTAGTGGGTTGAATAGTGACCCACAATATTTATGGCCACCTGGAATCTCAGAATGTGACCTTATTTGTAAATATGTTTTTACAGATATAGTTAGTTGAGATCATACTGGGTTAGAATGGACCATAAATCCAATGACTGGTGCCTTTATAAGAAGAGGAGAGTGCACATGGAAACTACATGCACAGGGTGGAAGGCCATGTGACAAACAGAGGCAGGAATTGGAGTCATACACCTAAAAGTCAAGGCAGGGATTGTCCAAAGACACCAGAAGCTAGGATGAGTCATAGAAGGATTCTTCCATTGAGCCTTTAAAGGAAGGAGGCCCTGCTGATATTTGATTTCAAATGTCTAGACTCCAGAACTGTGAGACAATAAATTTCTGTTGTTTTAAGCCACCCAGTTTGTGGCAATTTGTTATGGCAGCCCTATGAAACTAATATGATTATGTTCCAGAGAAAGGAACATATTGTATTAAAATAATCTGAGATAAATAATATATGAGAAGTATTTTTATATATAATATACTACATATGTTATATAGCATATTATATATACTATACTATATGGTTTATACTATACTATGTGCTTTATATAGTATAGTGGTTTATATAGTATACTATCTGTATACTAAACCAGTATATATGGTTTATATAGTATACTATATGGTTTATAGTATGTTATATATAATGTACTATACTATATACTATATATACTTATAGTATATATAATGTATTATATATTTTTGTAATATTACTCACATAATGCCTAAGAAGAACATATTTTGAGATACTTAAAAAGTATCTATTTTAAAATCTTAAAATAGACTCCTCAAAAAATAAAAGCTTAATGTAACTGCTTATCAAAAGATAATATTTTGTTAGTTATCAATTGCTATGCAAATGTTAAATTATACACAAGTTTATATATTTTAGTTTCTGTTCCATCTATAATATAAATTAGGATGATTTAATTTTCCCCACCCACATTCTAAAACCATCATTAGCAGAAATATAAATTATTCCACATACTTTACACAGTTCATCTCAATGAAGGATGAAACTTAAAAATTTGAATTCATAAATCAAAGGCAGATAACATGATATTCACTAAATATATGAGAGTTCAATATAATTTTCTCTTCATTTTTTTTCTGGGAGTGCAGGATTAATTACTAAGTCAAATCAATTAATTTTGAATGCACATAATGTAAATAATTACAGTCACAATTTGGATACCAATACTGCATTACACACAATTT
>NC_138381.1:38308078-38328608 GCF_054177405.1 Leptonychotes weddellii | reverse complement strand
ATACCCAAAGGCAAGAGAAATAGGGTGTTTTTTAGGAACTTACTGTATATTTAGACCATAAATCATTGGAAGATAAATGGAGAGAGATCAGGAAGTAGATCACCAAGGGGCTGGTGAAACATATAAGGAAATTGGACTTTATCCTGAGGGTAATAGGAATGATTGACAGGACTTATTAGTAATTTATACTCAGATTCTTCTCTTAGTATGGCAATTCTGACTGCACTGTGGAAAATGAATTAGAGCGAAGTGGCTTTAGAAATAAAAAAGAAGTATTTATGAGTTTATTGTTATGATCCAAAAATGTAATGAATCATAAAACAAGGTAGTAAAGGTGTAAATGGGAAAAAGTAAATATATTTGAAAGATAAGGAGGTAGTTATCATAAAGTCATATGAGAGAAGAAAATGTATTAGTTTCCTATTTCCTATTGCTGCTATAATAAAATATCAGAAACTTATTTGTTTAAAACAACACAAAACTATTATTCTACAGTTCTGCAGATTAGAGTCTGACACAGTCTCACTGAACTAAAATCAAAGTGTTAGTAGGGCTGTGCTCTTGTCCGAATGGTTTAGGGAAGAATTTGCTTCTTTTCCTTTTCCAGCTTATAGAGATAGTCTTTGTTCCTTGGCTCATGACCCCTTCCATCTTCAAACCTAGTAATGTTGCATCTTTCTGACCCTGTTCCATAGTCTCCGTCTGTTACCATAGTATGGAAAGGTTATTGGATTTTAAGAACTGGGTTACACCGTGTCCACCCAAATCGTCTAGGATAATCTGCTCCTTTCAAGGTCCTTAACTTAATCATGTTTTCATAGTCTCTTTTGCCATGTACGTTAACATATTTACAGGTTCTGGAGATTGGGACACAGACATTTTTGAGGACCATTATTCTGTATATCACAGAACAGGAAAGGTCAAATGTGAAACACTTGTTTCTGATCTGGGAAATTCAGAGGTGAAGAAAAATTTCACCTACGAAGTTAGATAAAAAGAAGAATTAAGAGCAATAAGACATTAAAACTAAAGTAATGGGAACAAAAAACAAACAAACAAATAAAAAAGAAGATGCAGATTATGAGAGAGGAGTGAACTGGTGACTGATCATGGCAATACCAGTAATTGGAAAAGGAAATAAAGAAATGTATAATTCTGACCTGGTTTGAACAAGAAGATATTGAACCCTAATAATGGATCCTCTAAAATCCACACATATGTGAATCATTTGTTAGAAAACTTTTGAAAGTTTTGAATTGGGAGTCCCACAATATAGTTTTTCTTTTTATTGAGGTAAAATTAACTATTTTAAAGTATATGATTCAGTGGCACTTTCACAATGATTTGTGAAGTTTGTGAAGTACATTCACAATGATTTGCAACCATCACCTTTATCCAGTTATGAAATATTTTTATCACCCTGAAATAAAACCCAACACCCATTAAAGAGTTGGTCACCATTTCTTCTGACCCCACAGCCTCTGACAACCACTACTCAGCTTTCTATCTCTATGGACCATAACACAGTTTTAAACTTTGGGGACATAGATTTTTTTCTTTTTTGTTCAAAAACTAGATGAGTAAGACAACAGATGTACACAAATAATGGTGGACCAGGATAGATTTCATACATTTTATCCCAAGGCTAGTTATGACTCAGATGGTGACATCAATTCTGTGTAACCCAGATCCCAGAGACATGACATGTTACAGATTTATTGGGAAATATGCCTGATCTTCGTAGTGTATTTTCATAGGCAACTGCTAAAATGACAAAGATGGAGGAAAATAGATTTATTTCTGTGCTGTATATATCAAAGTAAGATTTTTGTTACATTTTAGGACTAAATATGAATAAAATTTCATTATTAGAAGGAAATTGTCAACTGTACCAAGTGATCTAGAAGCTCAATCAGTAAGTTAATACATATGGCAAACAATCTCATTTGTAAGTAAAGAAAACACAGTTTATATTAAAAGAGAAGTCACTTGCAATATATTTCAACAGTGGATTATAGTTTATACTTCATTATTTAAAGTGTGGAAATTATTTCCCCTTTCAACATTAGAAAAAAAACAACCTCTTAGAAATTTTTAAAAATAAAATTTCCAGGTTTCTTTATAATTTTTTCTCCCTGATTCAGATTCATGTTAAATATTTAGGATTAAAGGTTATGTGTGGTATAGGGAAAGCAAAGCAAACTCTCCAAATACTTATATTGAAAGAGTAATCTTTGAAAGTAAGGCCAAAGTTTAGCCTTACCTTTTTCAATATCCACTTTGTATAAAGTTTTTCTATACTCCTCTGGATCCTGATTCCCTAATATTTTTTCTCACTGTTCCTATCAAACTTTGCTCTCAGAAATGGTCCCAAATTTATTATTGGCAATGTCTTAAGAGCTAATAAGAGTTCAAGGTGAAATTAATTATAATCTCACACGAATTAAAAACTTAAAATAATTGGGTAAAGTTCTAATTGTGAAATTGTCCAGGGAAAAGAGACATATTGAGCATCCCAGGGAAAAGTTCTGAGGCATCTGTTAGGCTACTTATAAGGTGTTTGTTGATGATGCAGATAAAATGTGATGGTGATCCATCTCAGCAGTTAATAAGTATAGACGACAAACAGAGCATGCCACAATTTGATTGTTGTAAAACACTGCTTAACAGGTGGAGAAAATAAACTATATTTTGTGAATCAGTGAACATTTACTGAATAACTAATGCATGAAGAAAATATGTTAGAGGAAAATATATAGGTCATAGACTATATTAAAAATTACTAAAATTCCTAAGAAGGGAAAGTATCTAGATAAAGTACTACATTCAAGGAAGTATATAACAGATATTTAAAATATGGTCCAAGAATGTTATTGGAATTCATAAGAAGAAAAAAAAGTTCTCACTTGGCTATTGAGGAAGGCTAAATAGATGCAGTGACTGGAATCTGGAAGTGGAAGAAAATTCTATTTCTTTTTTTTTTTAAGATTTTATTTATTTAGGGACGCCTGGGTGGCTCAGTTGTTAGGCGTCTGCCTTTGGCTCAGGTCATGATCCCAGGGTCTGGGATCGCCCGCATCGGGCTCCCTCCTCTGCGGGAAGCCTGCTTCTCCCTCCCCCACTTCCCCTGCTTGTGCTCACTCTCTCGTTGTCTCTCTATCAAATAAATAAATAAAATCTTAAAAAAAAAAAGATTTTATTTATTTATTTGAGAGAGAGAGTGCGCGCGCATGAGCATTGGACAGGCAAACTCCCTGCTGAGCAGGGAGCCAGATGCGGGGCTAGATCTTAGGACCCCAGGATCATGACCCGAGCCAAAGGCAGATGCTTACCCGACTGAGCTACCCAGGCGCCCCGAGAATTCTACTTCTAAACAGCAATAGCCCTAATCAGAATTCTGCACCATGACCAAGAAACAAATTATCCTTCACATTTTCTACATACTCAAAGTAAGATTTGCATTTTTGTTTATCAATGACGCACAGTGACATCCTTTGACAGAGTCTTCAGAAGCCAGGATGCATGGGTGGTTTGGTGGATGACACAGAATCATTAAAATTCATGTAACACAAATTAAACAAATAGTATTAAAAAACTAAGGCAAGAGGATCTATATTGTTTTAATATAAACATGTTCCTAGGACTCATGGCACTTTGAGTACAGCATTGCTACCTTTTCCTCATGTTGAGAAAGGGACAGATGAAATTAGTGGGTGACGGCACATCTGAAAATAAAGAACATGAAGAGAGATTTTCTGGACACTACAAAGAATCTTCATGTGCACTGACAAGACATTAAGCAAATACATAACTATCCTAAAATCTTCATCAATAAATCACTATCATCCACACTGGACTATGAAATTTGTGATTGATTTTTTTTCATCAACTTCTCTGTCTAAACAGAGGACTCTGAAAATGCTTTTGGTGAAGTCTCAGCATTTCACAAGTCTAACATGAATAAAAAGTAATTATATGAGAAAACAATACCTGACATTTCCTGAGCGGGTGCAATGTGCCAGACACTCTTATAAGCCTTGTAACTAGAATGCTCCATTTTAGGGCTTAGAGCAACACTACAAATGAAGTGCTACTATTATCTTTATCCCCTTTTGATAGTTAAGGGAATTGAGGATACCGAGATTTCTAGAGTTCAATACAAAAGTGTTCTGTACTCTAGGTGCCCAAACATTTTTGTGTAACACATAGAGATTGGCAGATTTGTCCCTCCTCGCCAGCTTTGCAATATTCTTTTTCATATGGCTCCAAAAGTTTTCTCCTTGGATTTAGCATCTGACAAAGTCTCTCTTGACCAATAACCTTCCTACATTCAACAGTATCTCATAAAAATAAGTAGCCCTCTCAGCTTCCGACCCTTGTGCTTCTAAATAGAAGAGCTCAAACCACGTGAATAGAACACATTTGTTAAAAATTTTTATTTAAATTGTAGTTAGCATACAGTGCAATATTGATTTCAGGAGTAGAATTCAGTGATTCAACACTGACATACAACACCCAGTGCTCATCATAACAAGCGCCCTCCTTAATATCTATCACCCATCTGTCCCATCCCCCACACATCTCCCTCCATCAACCCTAAGTTTGTTCTCTATCATTAAGAGTCTCTTCTGGTTTTCTCCCTCTCTCCTTTTTACCCCCTTCCCATATGTTCATCTGTTGTGTTCCTTAAATTCCATATATGAGTAAAATCATACAGTATTTGTCTTTATATGATTGACTTATTTCACTTAGCATAATACATTCTAGCTACATCCACATGCCATTTTGCAAATGGCAAAATTCCATTCTTTTTGATGGCTGAGTAATAGTCCATTGTATATACACACTACATCTTCTTTATCATTCATCAGTCGATGGACACATTTTAAAAAATTCACACCCTTTTGTCTGGCCAGCCACCAAATCACCAGTATTCTTGCTTCCTTTCCCCCTTCAAAATGAAATAAAACACAGCAAAAACGTCCATGCATATCAGTAATGAAGATGATGAGTTGCCAATTACTAGGCAGACATCCAAATTCTGGCCTAGGCAGGCAGAAAAGTATGTTATTTTTGTCTAATCTATAATACCTGTATACCTAGATACCTTTGGGCAAGTATGAATAAGCATCTTGCATAGGAAGGAATGACTTATTATATCAATTATGTCTATAAATATTTAGTGTTGTGCTGATTGACTTTTAAAAATTTCATTTACCAGTAGATTATGTATTGTTTTGTAGCTTCAGAGAGCAAAAGACCTATCACTTAACTAAAAGCAAGTATACCAATATATTTTCAGTTACCATTTTGCTAAGTATAAAACATACAAAAGAGAATTAAATAAATCATTTATGATAAAACTCACACCTCAATATAAACTTCTCTAAAAAGAATTCATCAAGTGATATGCAGAGGGATAAAGCTGATCATGGGGAGAACATTAACTGATATGCCAACAAATCAATGGTTCAAAAGCATTTCAGAATAAAATCTAATATAAATATTCACTATTTATACATATTTTATTTAATATTGTGTACTCGATAGTTTCTTAGCATTTACCTTCAAGTTTGCCATAGAATTCCAGAACAACTACATGGTTACTTTTGAGAAAACAATTTGCAACCACAAAAGGGGAAAAATGGGAAAATCTGTTATTTACTGACAAATGACTTTAAAAATCTAAACAGATTAACTCTTAAAATTTTCTGCAGGCTTTGCTTTGGTTGCACACTGAATTTTCTCAATAAAGGGCATCTGAATAGAAACCTCAATGTCCACTATTATACTTTAAATAAAAAAGTACATAGCCTTGAATTTGCACAATGGGTGTCATATCACAAACTCTAGGTAACAATCGGTGTCATATTTCACTTGCATTCTGAATTTTTTACTAATGCTTCATTAAAAATATATAAATAAGCACCTTGATAAAGCTCAACTCAAGAAAAAGTGGATTTGGACTGAACAAAGTAACACTATGACAACAGGATGTATTAGTCACCTTCTCCATTATTTGTTTTTGTAGGAGTACTTTTCAGCCTCACTATTGCATTATTTTTCAAGTTGGCAAATATAGTTCAGATGCACCTAAAAATGTTATATTTTGGTACATTCTCTTTCTGTTATTTAACCATTTTTGCTTGGTCTGATTTAGGCCCACCAAATAACAACTATCATTTTGGCCAATGTTATTCACATATAGGACAGACTTCTTCACCTCTCTTCTTTGAATTTCCTCAGTCTGGCCATATTAATTGGATAGGGATTACTGATGTGTGATGAGCACTGCTACTATTCCCACTATTCCCACCACTACTATTTTCTTGAATGAGTAATTTCCGTTTGTAAAGTGTATCACATACATCACAGTGTTTAGTCATCACAACAACCGAGTTTAAGAGGCAAAATATTATTACTCTCTCTTTACTGAAGAAGAAAATTTGAGGCAGAAACAAAAGGTAATTTTCTTACTCAAGATCATATAGTTAATCTCAACTAAAATACATGGATGTTTCAGAAACTGTTAATCACTGACAGGGGAACAATTTCTATGCAATGTGGTAAGTAGTAGAGTAGAAATATGTACAAGGTCTTAGAGGTAGCACACACAGTGTTTGCAAAGCCAGAACTCTACCCTATGTCTTCTGTTATTTTAGACTTTCTTGCAATATACAATGTACCTCTCTACCCATAAAGAGATTCATAAACTGATTAGGATCCAGGGCTTTCTTTAAGGAAAGAGAGCACATCAATGCATTTGTAGACCTACAGTCTGGTCTAACTCTGCACTGGGTAATATTGGGCAGATTGTTTCCTATGTTTCTTTGGAACCATTTCCTCATTTGTAATGCCAAGGCTCTAACTGAGATAGTTTCTTGCAGTTTAAAAAACTGATCATTTAGGGGCACCTGGGTGGCTCACTTGGTTAAGCATCTGCCTCTTGGTTTCAGCTCAGGTCATGATCTCAGGGTTGTGAGATCCAGCCCCATGTCGGGGCTCTGCACTCAGTGGGGAGTCTGCTTGAAGATTCTCTCCCTCTGACCCTCTCCCCACTTGTGCATGTGCACTCTCTCTCTTTCCCTCTAAAATAAATATATCTTTTAAAAAAATCTTTTAAATAAATACAAATCTGATCATTTAATTTCTGGACCTGATCACTGTACCCCACTTTTACATCCCACTCCTGATACTGAGCCTGGAACTTACGCTGTAAGTGTACAGTAAATAAGGAAGTGAAAGTCACCCCGATTTTTTATCAAGGCTTGGTTCAGCATGCCAGATTATTCTTGGAAAGGTTTCCATGGCCCTTCCCTCACTCTCCAGCCTCCTCTCCCATATTTATCCAGCAGTGACACAGAACAAGAATAAGGGGGTCCATTACCAATGCAGATGGAAGAAGTAGTTTTGGCAGATAAACTTAGTTAACTGATGCCCTCACAGACTTCCTGCCCTAGGACACCTTTACGATTGAAGTTCTGCAGACTGTCCTGAGGAGAGCACTTGACAGGGAAAAAGGGTTGGTTTTTACACACATAAAGGTAGTGAATTTGTTATCTAAATATAAGACTACTCCTCTACCACCAGGAACCAGATCTTGTGCTCCACTCCACTCCCTTAAATTTAAGGTTAAGCTCTATCTATAGTAGGAATATATTTTTAAGTTCTCTATTCATGTCCTTATTAAAAAATAGAAGATTAGGCTGAGTTCATGCTAATATTTCTTTCCGGAAATTTATTTGGCATAAGAGCATTCCTTATACTATATGAAATCAGATGTTATGCTACGTGTATAGTGATGTTTCCTTTATGCCTCCATTTAGATGCCATTCATTTTATTTACTTTTCATGTTTTTACTGCTGCACATTTTATTTTGGTGCCAGGCTTCAGCCTATTAAAATGATATTTGCTCATATTTATCTAATTTTTTCCTCTTCATGTTTTTCCTCCCTTGGGGCCAGCTGAAAAAAAACTCAATCTATAGACATTCCCTGAATCATCTAACACTTCTGCCTCGTCTTCTAAAACACGGCTGTTATTACCCCTCTGCTCTGTGTTTTGTTTCTACTTTAAAATTGGATTGGTGAGAGCATGCCTGAGGCATCGAAAGACAATTATTTCTCTTATGTTCTGTTCACGGTGATTTTTTTTTTTTTTCCAGAAACTCCTTTTATGAAGACATGAACTCCTAGCATTTTAAGTGCTACAAAAGCCACTGTGAAATTGTCACTGACATGATTTCAACACAGGACTACTAAACATCTTTGTGAGAAATGCTGACAATCATCATTATGGGTCAGAACCTGTAACTAGAATATATGTTTCTAATGTTACAACCACAGGAGATAGGTATTAGCCAAGAGATCTGAGGTGTCTGCAAGAATAAGAAGGCCAGGACTACCACTTTTACAGGCACAAGCACACTTAGCTTTCTGTCCTCTCGTGACTCCCTCAGGCCCCATTTATTTGGGGGTACCTTGCCCATTCAGCTTAGCAGGCTATGTCAGTGTTTTGCTGGAGAAATATGGATGTTCATCCGGCATATCTTTCCCAGTCTTAACAACAAACACCACCAAATATATTGGGCCTGAAATCATAATAACCTGAGTTTATTTTTTTAAAGTTTTTATCTTAATTCCAGCATAATTAACATACAATGTTATACTAATTTCAGGTATACAATATAGTGATTCAACACTTCCTCACATCACCCAGTGCTCATCATGACAAGTGCACTCTTTAATCCTCATCACCTCTTTCATCCATTCCCCACCATCCTCCCCTGTGGTAACCATCAGTTTGTTCTCTAATAATTAAGAGTCTGTTTCTTGGTTTGTTTCTCTCTCTTTTTCCCTTTGCTCATTTGTTTTGTTTCTTAAATTCCACATATGAGTGAAATCATATGGTATTTGTCTTTTTCTGACAGACTTATTTCACTTAGCATTATAATCTATAGCTCCATCATGTTGTTGCAAATGGCAAGATTCCATTCTTTTTTATTGCTGAATACTATTCTATATATCACTTCTTTATCCATTCATCAATCGATGGACACTTGGGCTGCTCCCACATTTTGGCTATTATAAATAAAGCTGTTATAAACATTGGCGTGCACATATGCCTTAGAATTAGTACTTTTGTATCCTTTGGGTAAATACCTAGTAGTGTGATTGCTGGATCATAGGGTAGCTCTATTTTTAACTTTCTGAGGAATCTCCATACTGTTTTCCAGAGTGGTTGTACCAGTTTGCATTCCCACCAATAGTGCAGGAGGGTTCCCCTTTCTCCACATCCCCACCAACACCTGTTGTTTCTTGTGGTGTTGATTTTAGCCATTCTGACAGGTGTGGAAAATAACTTGAGTTTAAATTTTAGTTTACTTTGAGTTTAGGTAATTTTCTAAACTTCAAAGTTCAAATTCCTCCACTTTAGATGAGAGAAAATGAATACCTATTTAAGCAAGGATTTTAGCATAATTTAAAAAAGATAATACATGAAAATGCATACTGTGGTGCCTAGCGTATATTCATTTAACAAACATGTACCTGTAATTTATTTGCACCAGACACTCTTCTATGAGCCTTGTCTATATTATATTACTTCCATTTTACAAATGAGAAAGATTAGGAGAGACAGATTTCATGTAACTGAGGTCTCAAAGCTAATGAATGGGATATAGTGATTCAAATCCAGGCAGTAGAGTCCAGAATTCATACTCTTGACCTCTACTTTCAATAGTATGTGATTTCTGCCTATCATTTTGGATTATTTTCTCCTCTTGACAAAACCAAAGGCTTCCAATCACATCACAGTCCTCATGAAAAATTTAGAATAAACCATGAACACTTGGCTTCTACTACCCAAATTCTTCTATGGTAATAAGTAACTCCCAAAAGATTTCTGGAATGCTAATTTTCTCTCATTCTTCTTTAGAACAGCCTAAGCAGTTTAATAGTTCTCCAAGTGCCTGTAAGATTTTTTCCTTTGGCACTGAGAATGGCTTCAATTTGATATCAAGTACTTGTGAACCACTTATGCCATTTCAGAACAACCACAAAGGACCTTGGAAGAACTGATTAGGTCAAAACCCATTAACCTCTCTTTGAATGAGTTTTGGTGGTTCACGGAATTTATGAGGCCAGGATTCTCTAACAGGCTTTACTTGTACCTCTGAGAACATTCAATAACTCTGTAAGCATCTGTTTACACAGTTTTGCTGTTGTTTGTTTTTCCCTTCAAGGGAAGGAAAATAAAAGACAAGGAGAAGAATGGGAAAGAGGGTGGTTGATTAATGAGCATTAAGTGACGGGAGAAAGAAAGGTAGGGACTTACAGGTCTTACATATTATTTTTAAATTTACACAAATTGGTACTTTTGTAAATATTAGGAGAATAGCAAGCCTACCTTATTCTTTCTGATTAACACTAAAGCTTATGCTTTGGCATTGTAAGACATCATAACATAGCTTTAATGCTTACCAGAAAACTGTAATCTCAAAAGTATTTGGACAGTTATCTCTACCAAAACTCTTAAAAGAGGCAATAATTAGTTTATGCATTCTTTTACATAAGCTATGGTAACTCTCTAGATTTATTCAAACTATTTTTTGGAATATTTGGAAGACATTCTGTTCTTTGAAATTTTCCTTCCAAACCCATTCATTTTCTTTTACAAAATTGTAGTCTGTCTTGTAGCCCTCAGCCATCAGCAACTGGTATTACTGTACTAAGTCCTCTAACACTTGTCACTGGCTTTATTTGTGAGAATGCATTAGAGAATATTATTTCATTGAACAGAGTTGTGTTTCATCAAAGCTATGGTTGCATTTAATTTGATGAAAGAGAAATATAACTATTTTATTTTTAAAAATATTTTATTTATTTATTTGAGAGAGAGAGAGAGAGAGCACATGAGAGGGGGAGGGTCAGAGGGAGAAGCAGACTCCCTGCTGAGCAGCGAGCAGCGATGTGGGATTCCATCCCGATCCCAGGACTCCAGGATCATGACCTGAGCCCAAGGCAGTCACTTAACCAACTGAGCCACCCAAGCGCCCAATAAATATAACTATTTTAAAGAGTTTGCCACAATAAAACTTAAATCCAAAACCACTGTGAAATGTATAAGATACGATCATCATGAGTATATTTGGTATTTATTGAACATTTTCTATACGACAGATACAGGTGTAAATGCTTCTTGGTATTTTTATAATTTGTTTTTTCCACCATCTTTGTGAGGCAAGTACTAATATATTAATATATATTTGAGACTACTGAAGCTTAGAGAGTTAGAGTAATCTGCCAAAGTCAGGTAAATTTGCAAGCAGGAATTCAGACCTAATTTAGTCTAACTCCAAATTTGTGCTCTTACCCACAATGCTATAATATCCTGTCTTGCATCCATTTTTTCTAGTACATTCACTTATACTTTCCTACCTTTGTTTTTTTTTAATTTATTCCATTTATCACCTAATTCAAATATTTTATCTTGTCGAATTATGTTTTTCTCTATGTGTTTATATATCTGAAGAGCACTAAATCTAAGTGGATAAAGGAAGAATATAAATAAAAATGTATAGGATATGGGAAAATGTGATTAATGGGGGTGGTGGGTATAGAAGTAACAAACCAATAAATAAGACAAAACAAAACAAAAACAACTAATGACAAAGAAACACAATCTCTAAATATCCCTTGCAATCCAGAACAACAAAAATGCAACTTAAATTGCAAGATTATATTTCCAAACAGTGCTACTCAACTTTTTAAACCAGTGCCCAAATCATAAGATACTGAAACCAATCAAGTATTCATATGGTCACTAGGATATTTCCTGGTCAATTACATCATGGGTTTTGGCCAGTCACAGGGCCTTAATTACAGAATTTCACTAAGTTTATTTCTAGTCTCCTTATCATTTTTCTAAGAATTAAATATTTCAGTTTTCATGATAGGAATCAACATGCAATTAATTAGAAGTGACTAGGTTGAATGTTTAACAAATTGCACTTCTATTTTTAAAAAAGCTCTAAAATCCTTGTTACTGAGACAACAGATTAAATTTCACTTTTGTTTAAGCTCTTGGCCTTAAAATATGTTTCTTTGACACAGCTTCCTCAACTAATATTTTTTCTACTAATGAAGAGGAAAAAAAGCCTTCACCCTGATTAAAAGTACACTATTTTTTTAATTCCCACAGCTTCTCATAAAATTATGTAAACAGATATTTGTAGGGTTGCCCATAATTCTATATTGTTTTCCCTGAACACACTTCACTTATGAGCACCATAAGACATGAGATATCTGAACTAAATTCATAGCTAGAGGTAGCAAATTTCATCTGATTAGGAACAGAAGTGATATTAACCTTTGCAACTAAGATTTTGCTTATATATTAAAAGTGGTTGAAGATAAATGAAGCAGGGATGGAGGGGGGATGAGATACATGAATTTACAAATGGCTGGTAATGGTTTGCCTTTCTGGAGTACATTATTCAGTTAACTTTTAAGATAGCATCCATTGTCCTGGTAACCTTTGAAAGCATCTAATCACAACATCTCACAAATGTAGGGAGGATGCTGACAGAACAGGTTTTTGGCTTCTCAGCTCATGTCCTGATGTGAGCTTTGTTCATCTGAGCAATGAAAGACAGAATATGTACATAGCAAAATGGCCCGAGGAGTCTGATATGAGTATCTGGAGTTCATCTGGATGAAATTTATTTCCCTTCATTAATATTTAATTTACTTAATAACATTATGTGGTAAGTAAAACTGTCTGTACAAAATTAAAGAAATCTAAAATTATTAATGGAAAATTTAGGGGAAGTAGTTCTTAAAACACTCATTTATTGAATGCTGATGAGGACTGGGCTTTTTTAGTCTCTTCTGTATATTATTTAATTTAATCTCCCAGGAACTCTATGAAGTGAGTACTAACATGATGCCTACTATTCAAATGAGAAAACACTGCCACAATGTTCAAAGATGATATAACTGGTAAGGCCCAGAACAGGGTTCCTAATTTCAGCAGTGTGACTCAACTAGTAGGCAAAGCACCCTCTCTGGCTCTGCATTGTTTTAAATAACAGTGCTCTCCTTGGTATTCACATTCCTTCAACTTTCCCTGAGAATTATCATTAATGCTTCATATTACCAAGACATTCTCAGTTCAGTGTAAAATCTGTCAATTAGGTGATTTACTGAAGAATAAAACCACAAGGTTAATTGGCATATGAAGGGACAATCAGACTTATTAGTAATCAGAAAAACAAAGTGAATTGATAGAAAAGGAGAAAGCACACACTTTACACCTTTTCCACCTATTTGAAAAAAAAATCAGAGAACTGGATAATGCTATTTGTCTGTGGTACTGTTGATATACACAAACATTCATTTACCTTTCAGGAATGTCAACAGTTGCAGTCATGTTAGCAAGCAGTATGGCAATAGTGAACTAAAAATAAAATAATCTCATATCCCATAAATATGCAATTCCATTATATAAATATAATTTTCTCTCTCACACATATATCTGTTAAGGGCAAGCACAAGAATGTTCCTTGCGGTAATGTTTGTGGTAGAAATTTAGAGTATGATAGGAATCTAGGTACCCATCACTGGGAAGGACACTAGGCAAAATGTAAAGGGTGGACCTAACAGTGTAAGTGAAGTTACAAGTAACTGGTCAGACAAAAGTTTAATCACATGGATTAAACTTAAAAAAAGATGTCTCAATGATAATATAAAAAAGAAATATGAGATGTTATAAATTACCTTAAT
This sequence comes from Leptonychotes weddellii, assembly GCF_054177405.1. Classification (NCBI taxonomy): domain Eukaryota; kingdom Metazoa; phylum Chordata; class Mammalia; order Carnivora; family Phocidae; genus Leptonychotes; species Leptonychotes weddellii. The sequence goes on along the minus strand of NC_138381.1, from coordinate 38,314,823 downwards.
GAGTGTTAATAAAGCATGTATTACCAAACACATTTTACATGAACAAATAAAGTCTAATTGAATGATTGTCAGTAGGATGAGGGATGAAGGGGAAAATTATATGAGAATAAAATAAAATTAATTGTCAAGAGAGGGTCCATGTGGGTGCTTATGATGATACTATGACAAGAACTATGATTAACTTAATCCTCAGTACTGTGGTCTAATTGGACTGGGAAGTTAGGGTGAAAAGGTGGGAATATTTAATTAATTTCTATTTGGCAATCTCCCTCATTTTCACATGTTCTAACATGCTATGTAGCCTACTCATTCTTGGTGAGTCTACATTCATCATAAGTAATTTTCCCAAGGAAAATAACTTCTTTCTCTTTAGAGTTAGTAAGAGAAGATGCTCTTATACATTCACATGAATTTGGATTGTTGTAGTCTATATTATTTGAAACCTAAAATTTGTTTTACTTCACTGGGCAGATGGTATCTTTGTATGGGATTACCTTTTGGGCTGAACACAAGTGAATTTCTGAGCCAAGATACATAAATACTTCATCTCCTTAGGGGATCCATCTTTTTCCTTTTTTGTTTATACTATTTGCTAATGATCTTCCTACTAACTGGTTTGGCATGAACATATTTCTTCACGCAGGCAACCATATTGTTTCATAACAGATTGACATTTCAAGATAAATTCCAACAGGCACTTTTGGATCTTTGGAATTAGCCTTTATAGTCTAAATAGAAGTTACTATAATTGTGCTTTTCTTTTAATGAATTTTGAAAAGGGCTTCCCTCTACTTAGTCTGCTCTTTTAGGAAACAGCCTATTAAACCCATCACAATTGTCAGTTAAAAACATTTAACTTCTGGGGAGACTGGGTGGCTCGGTTGAGCGTCAGACTCTTGATCTCGGGATCTTGGGATCAAGCTCCTTGGGTTCCTTGGTCAGTGCGGAGTCTGCTTGAGATTCTTTCCCCTGCCCTCCCCCTCCCCCTCAGTTCTTCCCCCTGTTCACGCACTCTCTCTCTTTTTCTCTCTCTCTAAAACAAATAAGTAAATAAAATCTTAAAAAAATAAAAACAAAAACCATTTAACTTCTTACTTCTGGTGCATGACCATGATTCTAAATAATCACACACTTTTGAAGTATAAGCAGATATCACTTAAACACAGAAAGTACATACTCTACTTTACTCTAATTCAACTGTCCTTGTTATTCTATCCAGAGTCAAATATCTAGCTTGATATAAAAGATGTATTAATTTGTATGAGTCTGAAAATTACTTAATCTTTATAGCCAACTCATAAGTGTAAGAAAAAAGCAAATTTCTCATTTTTTTCCCTATCTACACTAACTTCTGTTTCTAATCCCTGTGCACATTATAGATAATCTATCTAGAATGGAATAGTTTTCCCCTTCCTTTACTTTCATTGTTTTTCTCATCTCTACACCAGCTACTCATGGGGAGAGTTTCAATCTGATCAATATCATCACAGCACAATTTTGAACAGGTTTCTTCCTCCTGGAATCACAAACTTCTTATTTTATCTTCTTCTGACCCCCCCCACACTTATTTAAATGCTTGCTGAATCACTCCTTGTTATTCTATTAGCCCACTTTTGACTACACCTCATATCTCAACCCATTTGGGATCACATCATTATACATTAAAAATGTGGGAACTCTTGCCGTTTTTGTCATGTTTTTCTGAACTAGTTTCCAACATAGATTATATTTATCATTCACATTCGTGTTTACACACATATACACAGAACATTATATACATATATTAAAATATTCATTTTTTCTAACAAGTATGTATGTTCAAAGAATAATTCAGAAAATATTCCTAGCATAAAGATTTTTTTAAATCTCAAATCCAACCACACACATATAACAACTACTAACATTTTTAATGATTTCATTTTTGATAGTTGAGTCTTTTTTTTCCCCAGAGCATACAGAAAAGACATAAAAAGGTACTCTAGACAATTATAGTTTAAAAAGTAAATTTAAATGTAAATGAATCTAATAGACACACTTATATGTATTGGGAATGTTCTTAAGCCTGATAAAATCTGAACAAACTAAGTTATCAAGACCATTTTTGTTTACACAGGTTGATGGGGATATCCTAAAACTCTTCTCTATCAACTTTGTTACATTCTATCAGACCCAATGCTTACTTAAAGAAATCTATGAGTTTATTGTGAAATTAAGTCATAATAAACTCATTAAATGAAGTGGGGCAAAACATCAAGTAACCAGAATATTGTCATGTTTGCCTTGGTATTTGTTCTTGTCCTTTTATTTGATTTTAGAAAATGGAGTCTGATTGTATGTTATCATGTGCCAAAAAAAAAAAGGATTTTTTAAAAAACAATCACAATCTATCTTTATATTGTGTATCTTTCCTACTCTTTATCTTCCTCATCCAAACCTCTCAAAACTCCCTCATTCCCGATTCTTTCTTAAAATGAATTTTGTGAAGAAATCGTTTTCCTATTGGTAAAAAGCTAGGTTGCTTTTTATTTATTTAATTAATTAATTAATTAATTTATTTATTTATTTATTTATTAAAGATTTTATTTATTTATTTGACAGAGAGAGACACAGTGAGAGAGGGAACACAAGCAGGGGGAGCGGGAGAGGGAGAAGCAGGCTTCTGCCGAGCAGGGAGCCTGATGCGGGGCTCGATCCCAGGACCCTGGGATCATGACCTGAGCCGAAGGCAGACGCTTAATGACTGAGCCACCCAGGCGCCCCGCTAGGTTGCTTTTTAAACACCAGTTTTATTTACATTTTTATCCCTCATACAAACATGGAAAATTTTAAAAAGAGGAAAATGGAAAACCACGAAATTTTCACCTGTTATGATGTTATACTTTCTATATTCATTTCCTGAGTGATGCTCAATAATCCTCTTACTCAACTATATTGCACTTCTCATAGTGTTATTTCCAAAGGCCAAGCTCTCTTCAAACTCAAAACCTTATCTACTATTGCCCTTCTCAGAAATAAAAACTCTGTTCATTGAAGACTAAAGTCAATTTTATCCTTCTCTTCCTAAAATTTGCCTAACATATGTGTGTATATATTTATATTTCTTTCTCTCTCTCTCTCTCTCTCCATTTTAAATTTCCACATGTAACTAAATAATATCAACTGTGATTTCCTGACTGATCTTCACTGATGTGTGTATATATATATATATAGCCATCTTTTCTTTATTTAGAAAAAGCATGTCTGGTCCACCCAACCTGCCTCCAAAGTGCCTCTTCCACAAAGATACTGGAGCATGGAAGAAGATCAAGTCTACTCTTGAGGACTGAGGTGGCAAGAACAAGATGTGAAATAAGGCTGAAAAACCCAGAAACACTCTGAAGTGAATAAAACCAAGTGGAAGTTAGATATTTTTTACAGTAATGGGAGGAAGAGCTTGGCTTCTTTGCCTTGTTTATGGTGGGAAATTCTAAGAACCATGAGACCTGAATCTTGCTACTAGAGCCATATCTTTCTTCTTTATTGGCTCTCTCCTGACTGGCTTGATTAGGTCTCTATCGAGACTGCATCTTTTCTATCACCTAATTATCCTATTTTATAGTAAAATCTTTGTTTCTCTCTTTAATGTAATACTCTGTCTTCACAGCATGTAAGCATAAGTGGCTACTTCTGTAGCTTGCAAAACTTCATTTGACACTGATGTTCCTTCCTTTACTGATTTATTTTCCTCCTTAGTTTAATGATATATACCAATAACTCTATTTGCCAAGTTGGTTTTGTACTCATAAATGCACAAAAGAATGCACTCGTGAAAGTTTCACTGGTGAAACTATCATTTGTCAAAAAAAAAAAAACACAACCTGGATCATCTTGACTTTTAATTTTCTGTAGCATGTGAAAATTTTAATCACCCATTTTGAACTTAATTGATATTCTTCCCCATCTAATATTAAACCTTAAAATTTGCCAAGAACTTATGAAGTTTTATTGTTTTTCCTCCTTCACATTGCCAACATTTTTCTTTAGCTTCAAAGTCAACCTCTGGGTGAGTAATATGTTTATGATACTGTATTCATTATTTTCAAGGCAAAATACATTCTGGGGCAGCATTAATTACGCTAAAATCAGGCTTCTCATTGACCAAAATCAATGTCATAAGCTTCTAAGCTCTCTTAGGTATAATAAAAAGCACAATGTATATTTCCATTAACATTCTTTAAGTATTCGGAGGCTGCTATTGATATATCCTTCCTGTTGCCAGCTCTCCACCTATTCTTTAGGTAAAATGATTATAGTTTTCTCAATGATTATTCACTTGACATTTTCCAGCCATTCACTATCATAATAGCCCTCTTCTTAACTTTTAATATCCTTCTTATAATGTGGGGTCTAAAATTAAATTCAGTACTTTCAGTTACAATATTAACAAAACAGAGCTGAACTCTGCTTCCTCTTTTCCTCCAGCCCACACGGTGGTGGCAGCATCCTGCTGTTGCTAATTCCTGGGTTGTGTCAACATTTTCTGTTGTCTTTTCAGCTCTCCCACACCTGTTATTCCATTTTAAATTTCCACATGGAACTAAATAATACAACTGTGATTTCCTGACTGATCTTCACTGATATAAATGTAAAACAATTGTACAAATTAGTAAGTCTTAAGGGAAAGATCAACAACAATGATGGCAAAATTCTGAAAATAGCAAAAGGAAGAAAGGGCAAAAGACATATTATGGAAGAAAAATCAACAAATCTGGGTGTTTGGAGGTAAGATACAATAAAAGTGGAGTAAAAAGTAATGTCAGTGTTTTAGACCATGGAATCAAAAGAAAAAAAAATATTCACAGAGCAAATGAAGACAGGAAATAGAGCCCAATAAATCAATTTTTGAACAATAGTGATGAGTTTGCTTTTGGACCTAGTGAGAATGAGGTGATGGTCGAAAGCTGAGGTAAAAATTATGAGTAGATATTTGCCAACTGTGTCACAATTGGAAAGAGAATTGAGATTCAGCCACATAAAACTGATGTGTAATTTAAGATATGTAGGACGAAATAAAAAGCAGTAAGAATCAATCTTGGAAAAAGTCACTGGTATGCATGGAGAAAGGAAAAAGGAAAGCTAGTGCAAAATGATACACTAATATATGAATAATTCTTTACAGTTTTCAAAACACTATTAGATGCAGATGCTTATTTTGCTTTCACAGAAACCCTGTTAAGTTGGCAGGACAGATGGCAGTAGTCCATTGGACAAGCCTTGCTGAAAGCCAACAGTCATGGAAGTTTGAGAAACACAGAAGGTGCAGAAGGTTAGCCCCTAAAATAATTAGCAGAGCAAATGAAAGGAAGGGACTATATCTGCAAACAAATGACAGACACTCCTATGGTATCTCATTTAATACTCCTGGAATCTTATGAGGAAGGTATTATTTCCATTTTATTGGAAATGAAGACTTTAAACAAGCTGTCTCATTTATTTTCTCACTACATGTTCTGAAATGTTACACACATTAAATTAAAATTCAATAAATATTTATTATTTCAAACTTCTTATCTAGACTTACAGAACTATTTCAATATTTACTATTTTCTTTTCTTTTTAAACATGTTGGAAACATCATTTAGACTCCAAATACCTCACTGTTCTTTTCTTTTCTTTTTTTTAAAATTTTATTTTATTTTATTATGTTATGTTAGTCACCATACATCATTAGTTTTTGATGTAGTGATCCATGATTCATTGTTTTGGTATAACACCCAGTGCTCCATGCAGTACGTGCCCTCCTTAATACCCATCACTGGGCTAACCCATGCCCCCACCACCCTCCCCTCTAAAACCCTCAGTTTGTTTCTCGGAGTCCATAGTCTCTCATGGTTCGTCTCCCTCTCCGATTTCGCCCCCTTCATTTTTCCCTCCCTTCTCCTAATGTCCTCCATGCTATTCCTTATTTTCCACAAATAAGTGAAACCATATGATAATTGACTTTCTCTGCTTGATTTGTTTCACTTAGCATAATCTCCTCCAGTCCCATTCATGTTGATGTAAAAGTTGGGTATTCATCCTTTCTGATGGCTGAGTAATATTCCATTGTATATATGGACCACATCATCTTTATCCATTCACCTGTTGAAGGGCATCTCGGCTCTTTCCACAGTTTGGCTATTGCAGACATTGTTGCTATGAACACTGGGGTGCATACGGCCCTTCTTTTCACTACATCTGTGTCTTTGGGGTAAATACCCAGGAGTGCAATTGCTGGGTCATAGGGTAGGTCTATTTTTAATTTCTTGAGGAACTTCCACACTGTTTTCCACAGTGGCTATACCAACTTTCATTCCCACCAACAGTGTAAGAGGGCTCCCCTTTCTCCACAACCTCTCCAACGTTTGTTGTTTCTTGCCTTGTCAATTTTTGCCATTCTAACTGGTGTAAGGTGGTATCTCAATGTGGTTTTGATTTGAATTTCCCTGATGGCTAATGATGACGAGCATTTTTTCATGTGTCTGTTAGCCATTTGTATGTCTTCTTTGGAGAAGTGTCTGTTCATGTCTTCTGCCCATGTTTTGACTTGATTATTTGTTTTTTGGGTGTTGAGTTTGAGAAGTTCTTTATAGATCTTGGAAATCAGTGCTTTGTCTGTAGTGTCATTTGCAAGTATCTTCTCCATTCTGTGGGTTGCCTCTTTGTTTTGTTTCCTTTGCTGTGCAGAAGCTTTTTATCTTGATGAAGACCCAAAAGTTCATTTTTG
>NC_138381.1:38290746-38307578 GCF_054177405.1 Leptonychotes weddellii | reverse complement strand
TGATGAGAGAGTTGTTGCTCTTCTTTTCTTCAATCTCCTGTTGAGTTTGTAGGTGTTCAGAATGGTTTGATCCCTATCCAGCTGAATTCCTGAGAGGAGACGAAATCCAGGTCTCCTACTCCTCCGCCATCTTGCTCCGCCCCAAGATAAATAACACCTTTTTTAAGAAGTCTTTTCTGAGCCCATAAAATTAAGTTTCCTATCACTACTTGGTCTTGCTCTCAGTGAGCCCATGATAATCTCAATTGTAGCATTTATCAGTCTACAGAATGGTGTGATTTAGTTGTGACTTGTAAGTATCCTTCAACAAATAGTAACTTTTTTGATTTTTAGATCAGTTATTAGGTATTCAAAAATGATATGTAAGTCAATGAATAAATATAAGTATTTACATTTTGCCAGTATGTATGCATGTGTACCAGTGTTTTAATGCTTACTTAATGTACTATCTACCTTATTATAACTTTAAATTGGTGGTTGCGGTTATAACATCATTTTAATCAAAGTCTTCCTATAAAAAAAGTATTACTTACTGAATGATGTGGAGAATGTCCTCAGAGTACTGCTGGTATAAGTCTAAATTATTCATTTATGTCCACCTCATTGGATCCAAAATAATGAATCTGGTGGCTCTTATCTAAATTGTAGGCATACTGCCTGTGAGGAATTAACCAGCTTTTAGAAGTTTGCCTTGCAAATCCAAACCTATTAAATGACACAGAATGTCTCAGCATGTCATACAGTAATGCAATTATCACTGACATTAATTATTACATTCTAAATTGCCCTTTTAATCATGTCTTAAAAGAGGAAATTATGATTACTTCCTGCTCTTTATCATTTATCTCTTCTCACTCTGTTTGAAGAAGCAGTGTCTGGGTCCAAAAGAATAGTTATAATAAAGCCATCAATGACTATTTTAGTTAATAATACTTTTAATGTTTTCCAGAAAAGCCATATAAATATTGAAAATGTTAGGTATATTACCCACTTCTTGATACAAGTGCTAGTTGACTATTTTATCAATTCAAAGACCTTTATAAAACATTATCTTAATATAGAAAAATTTTAAATATGCTTTATAGATAGGACTAGGGTATACATCATTTATACAATTATTTCCTCAGGGAAAATAAATAGAAATCTAAACTCTGAATTTTTGCTTCTGAAGAGAACCATTTAGGTACTCAGTGACTTATACATAGTATATTCAGTGACAATAGACTAAAAGTCCAAATAAACTTATTCCAATTTTGAGTTTTCATACACTGGCTATTTGCCCTTCAGTACATCTTACTTTATATGGGATATTTTATTAATCTATAAAATGAGGTTAATATTTATTCTATCCCCCTATGTCATAGAATTAAGATAGTAAATCAAACAAGATAGAATATTGTAAAACCATCAAATTATAACAATTTGACATTATTACTAAAATGAAAAATATTCAGCTATGACCAGGGTGAATACTTATTAAAGTAAATGAGCAATATAAATCATTTGAGAATATACAGTGTTCCAATTTAAACATTTTCTCTAACAGTCACCAAATTAAAATATTTCTTCTCCCAATTAAGCTATCTTATATGATAAATTCATTATATTAATTGTTATCAATTGTTGCTAAATTTTGTAATATTTTAAAGTATTTAAACCAGATTTCATTGATTGTGTGTTGGGTGGTGATGGAGATAGAGATTATGCATGGCGTTGTTTTCCATGTTGTTTGTATTAAATAAAAAGCAACAAGTTGCATTAAAAATAATTAGAGCCAAGGATCTTATCCTCAAAGAGATTATAGTCCAGGGGGAAAACAATCAGCTCTTAAATTCAACATATCTGGTGAGATATAAAGTTTTAATCATTGCTTTGTAAAGTTTGCTATGAGAAATACATGACTAACAGATGCAATTCAATATCCCATGTATACAGTGAGCATCACACACTTTCAAATATACAAAATTCAGTAATGAAATACTTGTTAACCATCAGAGAAATTAGGTAATCAGTTCACACACATTAAAAAGATACAAGCTTATGGGAAAGGATTTTAATTGAGAGGTGATAGAATCTGTTGCACTGCTCAAAAGATAGGGAGCAGAGCTATGGTCTAATGAGAAAGTTCATTTGCCTAAGGAACAAAATGTATTTGAATCCTGTTTCTCAAATATTTAGTTGTGTGACTGGGCAATTGAGGGAATTTCCCTAAGTTTTATTGCCTGTGAAATGGAAAATTAACACCTACTCCACTGAGTTACAAAGCTTAACTGAAACTCACAATTTAATATATCAACTATTAAAAACCCCTATGTCTGATTCTTCAGGATAGAAATAACAAAGGGAGAATATTCACTAAATCTAAAGAGATATTAATAATTACATATTATAAATATGTGACGATGTATAATATGAAGAGTGTGGATGACTAAACTGAGGATTTTTTAAATAGAATAAAATAAGGCATTCTCTAAAAAGAATGTTATAAAATATCATAGATAAAAAACTACAGGACATTATATTAAGAGAAAAAAATATAATAATGAAAGGAATTGATGAAGTAAGCCATACAAATATTTCTGTCCCTTCCAGGCAGAAGAGACAGAGAATTCAAGATCACAAAAGTGGGCTCATATTTGGTGTGTCCAAAGAAAACATTCTAGAAGGCAACTGTGTCTTGGTTAGAGAGATAGAAGGAAAGAATTGTAAGAGATGAAATCAGAGTTAGTCTCTGGCACATTAAGTTAGATTTTCAAGGTCATGGTAGGGATTGGGGCTTTTATTTAGAAAGAGATGGGATGCTGTTGGAGGATGCAAGAGCAGCAATGCCAGAATCTTTCAAAAGTACCTCCATTCCTGCTGTATAGAGTGAAAGGAGTCATGCAGAAGCTATTATAATAATTCATTTGCAGAAAGTCAAAGAAAGATGACATGCTAGAGATGTTGCAAAAGTTGCCAGAGTTAATGGAAGTTTTGACCAAGGGGTGGCAAATTAGACTGTAATAGTCAGATTTGCAGTAAATATTGTATTTAGAAAGAAAGGAAATTCCTTGTGGACAGAAAAAAATATATATATAGGCATACCTCGATTTATTGTGCTTCACTTTATTGCACTTTACACATATTGTGTTTTTTACAAATTGAAGGTTTGTGGCACCCTGCATCCAAGAAGTGTATTAGCATCATTTTTTCCAACAGCATTTGTTCACTGTGTCACATTTTGGTGATTCTTGCAATATTTCAAGCTCTTACATTATTATTATTTTTGTTATGGTGATGTGTGATCACTGATTATGTCTCACTAAAAGCTCAGATGATAACATTTTTTAGCAATACAGTATTTCTTAATTAAGGTATGTACATTTTTTAGACATAATACTATTGGACAATTGATAGAGTACAGTATAGTGTAAACATTACTTTTTTGTAAAGATTTATTTATTTATCTGAGAGAGAGAGCGAGCGGGGGGGAGGGACAGAGAAGAGAGAGAGAAATAATCTCCAGCAGACTCTGAGCGTGGAGCCTGACACAGGGCCCCATCCCATGACCCTGAGATCATGACCTGAGCCAAAATCAAGAATCAGACACTTAACTGACGGAGCCACCCAGGCGCCCAGTGTAAACATTACTTTTATATGCACTGGAAATGAGAAAAAATTATTTGACTCACGTTGTTGTGATACATGCTTCATTGCAGTGGTCTGAAATCAAACTCAGTATCTCTGAGGTATGCCTATTGATATGTGTATATGTATACCTCAGAAGTCACTCTCAGTCCCTTTTTTGCTTACACAAGTAGGAGGCTGCAATGGCATTTTTTGAGATGAGGACTGTAGGAACAGTAAGTTTAGGATATGCAGATGCTGAAGCTAAATGTGGATGTTAATCTTGAGATGATTACTAGACATCTCCAGTGAGTTCTAGTAGGTCATGTGGTATACATGCCTGGCCTTGGCTATTGAATTAAATTTAGGATAGTCAGCATATAGATATTATTTAAAACCCTGAGAACACTGGGAAGTGAGTATAGATGGTATAGAACAGTGTTTCTGAGACTGAACTCTGGATTCCTGAAAAATTTAGAGGTCAAAGACAAGGAAAGAGGAGACACCAGCAGTGGAAGCTGAGAAGGTGTTTGGAGTGATACAGAAAGTGAACTGAGAGAGTAGTGTCCCACCAGTCAATTCTGCCACTCTAGAGACAAAACATGATACCTATGCAGACAGATATTAACAAAATAACTAAATAAAATTAATCTAGTGAACCATTCAGCAGAAATTTTTGCTTTGTACCATCTTCCTAAAATATTTGTAAATAAAATCCTAGTAAGGCCCATTCTACTGTTCGTTTCTTTTCTGATTAGAAATTACAGAAATTGAACTCATGTAGAAAAAGAGAAAATTTAAAAAAAAAGAATGGATTAAATAAAGTAAAAACACAAAAGAGAAAGAGAAATTTCTAAAATTATTAAATAATTGCTTATTTATTAAAAATAAATTGCTTATTTATTAAATAATTTGCTTATTTATTAAAAATAAGCAAACGAACAAACTAAATTCACGCCTGACCTGGAATTCAAATGCCACCAAGGTCTCCTTAGTTTTTCAATTCCTTTTCCCCACAGGTATATTTCGTTCTCTCTCACTGAAAGCTCATTTCTCATAAGGGAGAACACTTGACTACTCACAAATCTCAAGTCCCTCACTTTTTAATATCTACCACCATAAAGCCTGAATATTTTGAAAATTCTTAGGGAAAATCTCTACTTGACTTGAGCCTACTCTTGAACTAGTCAACTATAGCCAAGAGTGAAGTCAGGTAAAAACAGAGGCATTCCCAATGAAAACAAATGGATGAGGTGGAGAAAATACAAGTTTCCCAAAGAAAATGAAAGAATGTGATTATAGGAACAGTACAGAAAGGATAGTAAATAACAAGGCAGGGGAAAAAATAGTTTGTGCCTAACCATGAGCCTTGTTTCATATATTTTCTAGCCTCATGATCAAACAAAGTTTCCTTTTTTGGATTTGGTTTCTGTGATTAATTCTTGCCAGTGTCAGTGAGTCCAAAATATTAAGGATGATGTCAGTGTAAATTTCAATGGGCTATATGAAATTATGATTAATTTGATTGAATTCAGACTTCTCAGAGTCACGGTTGGATTTCGTCAATTTAAGTTTAGTTTTAATTCAGATTACTAAAGAAAATAACTGGAGAGTTACTCAATTCGCACTATTACTGGAATTAATCTTTTGAGGTTCTTTATTAGGATCTACAAGGTACGTATAATTCCACAGCAACATGACATTTCTAAAGTATTCCAAAGAGGGAATCATCTTTGGATTACTAAAATTTTGAGTGGATTTTTATGAATATAAGTTTATATCAAGCTGAGTTTAAGTTTTATAGTAAGTTTCTATTAAGATACAATACATATTTCCATCAAACATATGAACATCATGGATATTTAATTTTAAGAACAAATTATCGCACATAATACTCAGTTATGTAATGAAGTACAAATTTGATTTTGAGGTAAAAATGCATTCATAACTTACAAATTGTGATAATGCAAATAATTAAATGTCTATATTCCTAAGGTTTTATGAAATACCCATTTTAATATTCAAAACAATAATAGCTCATTTACTCTTCAGAACAATCTCTTTGTGATGTTTCTGTGCCATCTGATTGCTTTTTTTCCCTTTCAACTGTATTTTAGATTGTACAGTTAAAAAAATAAATACATTTTCCATTCATTTAATGCATCTTGATTCTGTTATTCCAGTTTCCTCTAGAGCTTTCTATTATCCAATTCAGTCTCAAATGGGCACAGCCTTCAGTGTTTAAAATCTGATCTACAATGACCTCACATCATTTTTTAAGCGTTATTAAACTCAAATTAATGTGCTTAACTCATACACTTAAATATCATGTACATTCTCATTCAGATACTCTTGTCTATTGTACTCTTAACAAAATAATATTTAAAAAATAAATTCGGGGCACCTGGGTGGCTCAGTTGGTTAAGCGACTGCCTTCGGTTCAGGTCATGATGCTAGAGTCCTGGGATCGAGTCCCGCATCAGGCTCCCTGCTCAGCAGGGAGTCTGCTTCTCCCTCCGACCCTCCCCCTCTCATGTGCTCTCTCTCTCTCTCTCTCAAATAAATAAATAAAATCTTTAAAAATAATAATAATAAATAAATTCATTGTTTTTCACAAATCTCAAATTTGAACTGTTAGAAGTTCTGTCACTGATATCGCTTTATCATAAGAAACAAATACTGAATTGGCTTATTTCCAGAGACTTTTCTAACATGTATGTTTCTGATCAAAATGCATAGTTTTTTTTTCAGTATTTTCAACTTTATTTTTTATTTGTATTTATTTGAATTTCATGTTGATTAGCAATAAAAATGGGAAAGTAAATATGTATCTAAAATGCTTCTCATTTCCTTGTAAGCTGATATACCACAACTTGAAGCATTCAGTAAAAAAATTCTAAAAATAAAAAGCAAGATTTTTTATTTTCCAACTTTGAAAGTGCTCAGGGAGGAAAAAAAGGCAGGAAATAGTTGACTTAGTATTTCTTGATTATGACTTAATGCTTTTCACAAAATATAACAGGAATGAGATTTGTTATTTATATAACTTAGTATGAACTATTCATCTATGGGGATACATTTCAAGAGTTAATTAAATACATATAAATAGTTAATAAACATAAGTGTATTGCTGGTAATAACTTATAAAGAGGTATCACTTTAGTATTTCACTAAGTAGTTATATGTAATTAATCATATTTTGTCATTAATTTAGAAAAGAGAATTTTTCATAGACACCAGGAGAAAAAAAAAACAGTGAATACTATATATAGTGCTGAATTAGAAATATGATTTATTGTCTATATGAAGCTACAGGCTACTTCATTGAAAGAAATAACCTTTCTGACTCTGACAATGTGTAGGGCATAAGCTACCTAAAATAAACTATTTTCTCTATTTCTTCTTTTCTTTGCTTACATTTTATTTGATTCTGTAACTGCAAATGCTCTGTCCCAGGTAATCAACATGCCAAGACTTCTTTCTCCTCTTACTTAATTAGAGAAATGACATTTCCTCTCTGCAGAATTTCAGACCTGGGATTCCTACTTCAACAGAAAGATTTTTTCAAGTGTGGACCATTCACTGTCACTTTTAACTGTATTTGCACTATTCCAAATTCTGGAAAACAAGAAAGCAACAGAGCATATTGAAAGCACACAAAAAGCAGTGAACCAGAAGTTTTGTTCCACTTTTTACTAATATCTTTGTGACCTTAGATAAACCACTTAATCTACTTGAGTCTCATTTTTCTAGATAGTAGATTAATAAATTATAGCAAAATAATCTCTCCTCTTTCTCTCATATTTTAATATTTTGTGATTTCTAGCCAATAAATATGCTGATTTACTAAGTGCAGAACTTTTTCTTGCCATTCCTAATACATCAGGAAAAAATAGAATCTAATAAAATCTTCAGAGTCCCTTGAACAAATTGCTCTTCCGATTGATGTTCCTCCTACTAGTCATTATGTGACTAGTAAGTCACATTTCATTATATGAAAAAAAAAAATGTATATATTTATAGGTCTAATGTACTCTTTCTTTGTTAACTTTTCCTTTTTTCTTTTTTTTAAGATTTTATTTATTTATTTGACAGAGAGAGACACAGCAAGAGAGGGAACACAAGCAGCAGAGTGGGAGAGGGAGAAGCAGGCTTCCTGCTGAGCAGAGAGCCCAATGCGGGGCTCGATCCCAGCACCCTGGGATCATGACCTGAGCCGAAGGCAGACACTTAACGACTGAGCCACCCAGGCCCCCCTAACTTTTCCTTTGTTCACAAATCAGTGGTGGCATGAGAATATACACAGTGGACATGACTACATAAGAACCCATGCAAAGTGACTTATTTTTGTGGACTTGCTAATTTACACAACATAATTTCTCCAGAGAATGATGGGATCTCCTCCTTTTGGCTTGCAGTGACCTGGCTACAGAATCACTGATTAATTAATATTGGAGCATGTTCTTACCAAAGGAGCATAGAACCTGACACACTTTCCGACTATGAGAAATAAAGCCAACGTGACTTGAAAATACATATCAATCGATTTGACTTGATGATCCTAGACATTGGGAACTGTATGTCTCTCTGTGTTAAAAAAAAAATAGTACTTACTATGTGTCCTTTCCACTGTTTTCTCCCAGAAAGATATTTATCCACTGTGCAGGCATAATCCTGACTGGAATCCTGTTCACAAGATACAGTCTCACATACTAGATGCATCCAAATGAAATGACAACAAAGCGCTCAATCACTATATGCTGGAAGCACTTGATTAATCCACCTATTTTCCTACCTTAACACACACTTCTGAAGGTGGCATGGGCCACAGAGCATACAAGAGCATTAAGACCTATTCCCAGAAAAAGTAGACCTGAATTAAAAAGAGATTTTCCATAAGTAACACCAAAGAGGAATTTACAAAAAAAATCTGTAATTCTGTTTTTCAGGAAAATGATATGTCATAAGACAAAAGCATTTTAGATTAGTAGTTCTTAACTGGGGACATCACTTACAAATCACATCTCAGACTATTTAATTAACAATTCTAAATTCCTGCACCTAGAAATTCTTATCCAGTGGATTTGTGGAGCCCAGGAGTCTGTCCTTCAGCATATATCACTAAATGATATTATTGCAAATGATATGTGAACAAGAGCTTGAGGAGCAAGGCCTTAGACAGATTCTCCCATATCGGCTATCACACTCATGCTTTTTATAGACAATTCAAAATGATTTTCTTGCAAATATTCTATGTACAAAGTTGCCAAGTAATGTGAACAATTAAGTTGCACAATTTATTTCCACCTAAGAAATACTTCTTAGGATGACAATTGTATCTTGATGGTGTTTGCCAAGCTAATAAGAATTGAAATGAATTACCTAGATATTTTAATTTTAAGCAAAATAATGAACTAGTTTTCCTGTGGTTGAATTATGCAGAGAATTGAATTTATAAATAGGTCAATTATAAGGGCATGTTTCCCATCTTTGGTATCTAAGGAACCAATCTCCTTTTCTCTAATTATGTATGACACCCTCTTACTTCTATCATTTGAAGGACTCACTTTTCCTGTGTCCTCTTTTCTGTTAAAGCACTGTTTTGTGGATTGAATGCTTGTGTCCCCCCAAAATGTATATAGTGAAGTTCTAATCCCAAGTGTGGCTATATTTGGAGATGGAGTCTCTAAGGAAGTAATTAAGGTTAAATGAGGTCATTAGAGTGGGACCCTGAATTAGAAAATACACCAGAGCATTCTCTCTCTCTCTTCTCTCTCTCCCTCTACTCTCTCTTTTTTTTTTTTCTCTCTCTATGTATGTGCACAAAGAAGATACTATGTGAATATGTAGAGAGATGGCAGGTACCTATAAGCAAAGAGAAGAGGCTTTACAGTGACCTACCTGCCAGCACCTTGATCTTGGACTTCCCAGCTTCCAGACTGTGAGAAAGAAATCCCTGTTGTTGAAGGTTTTTTGTGATGGCAGCCCTTGTAAACTAATACAGACTTTGGTACTAAGAAGTGGAGTGCTGCTATAACAAATACCTAAGCATGTGGAAGCACTTTGGAACTGGGTAATAGGTAAAGGCTGGAGAAGTTTTAAGATGCATGTTAGAGAAAGCCAAATTGCCATGAAGAGACAGTTGGTAGAAACATGGATATTAAAGGGTGCTTCTGCTAAGGGCCCCAGGGAAAAAAGTAGCTGGAGAGAGAATTTAAGTATTTGGAAAATTCTCAGTCTGTCCATATTTTCAAAAAATGGGAAAGTATCTTCTGAAGAGAACACCAAAAATGTGGCTGGACTTTCACTAAATAAATAGATTATGGGGTTATAAGAGCAGACACATTGCCAGTTTGAACTGATTGTGATGGAGATTGTACAAGTTGAAGGAAGACTCAGATTTCTTGACTTTACACAATGGGGCCATAGAGTTACTTGGCTGCAGACAAGGTGCTATTTTTTTTTTTTTAATTTGCTAAGATTTTTTTTCCAAGTTTTTATTTAAATTCTAGTTAGTTAACATACGGTGTAATATTAATTTCAGGAGTGGAATTTAATGATTAATCACTTCCATACAACATCTCGTGCTTATCACACAAGTGCCTTCCTTAAGTACCTATTCTTTAAGAAAAGGGAAGAATGACCCCAGGGGTGATTCAGAGATCATCAGGGACACTGATTCAGTTTCAACCAGTCTGACAGTTTCTGCCCAGAGTCTTGAAGGCAGGACCTTCATCCCAGTGCCATACTATAGCCCGACTGCATCCAGAAGACAGAGCATTGAACCAAGGAGGGTTTTTCCGAGCCTTAAGATCTATTGGAATTTGTCTTGCTAGGTCTTGGACTTGCTTGGGACTTGTCATCACTTTCTTCCTTTACTGATTTCTCCATTTATGAAACAGAAATGTGTATTTTATGTCTGTCCCACCATTGTATTTTGAAAGCACATCTGTCTGGTTTCACAGATTTGCAGATGGAAAGGAATTTAACTTCAGGATGAATTGTACATCTGTTCTCACCCATATCTGATTTAGACAATATTTAGATGAAGCTTTGGACTTTAGACTTTAGTATTGATGGAATGAGTTAAGACTTTTTGGGGGAAAAAAAGACTTTTGGAGCTGTTGGGCTAGAATAAAATATATTTGCATATGAGAAGGACATGAATTCTGGGACTGAATATTTATGTCCCCCCAAAATTCATATGGTGAAGCCCCTGCTTCCAATATGCTGTATATGGATACAGGATCTCTGAGGAAGTAATTTAAGGTTAAACAAGGGTGGGGTTTTGATCTGATGAGATTATTCTTTTTTTTTTTTTTAAGATTTATTTATTTATTTGAGAGAGAGAGAGCTGGGGGAGGGGCAGAGGGAGAGAAGAGAGAGAATCCCCAGCCGACTCGGCACTGAGTGCAATCGACCCATGAGATATGACCTGAGCCAAAACCAAGAGTCAGATGCTTAACCAACTGAGCCACCCAGGCACCCCTGGATTATTGTTTTTAAAGGAAGAGGTACCAGAAGGCATTCTCTCTTCCTTTCTGTACACACACAGAGAAAAGGTCATGTGAGTATAAAGAAAGATATGGCTCCCACCTACAAACCAATAGAAGAGGCCTCAGAATAAAACCAAGTCAGCCAGCACCTTGATCTTACACTTCCCAAGTTCCAGAGCTGCAAGAAATTAATTTCTGCTGTTTAGCCACCCAGTCTGTGGTATTTTGTTATGGCAGCCCAAACAGGCTAATACAAACATCCTTCTCTTTGATATATGAATGCAGCCAGTTGTATTTGAGCTAACAGGGTTAGAAATTTCGACTACAAGATATATTTATTCAGGAAAATCTTCAGATTAGCCATCTGCAAAATTATGATTTTTATTTTTAATTGGAGGAATGTAACTTATTCCGATGAAATAAATGGTGGTTGCTTCCCCCAGGAAATAAATAGATGCACATAATTAATGTTTTGCCACAATTTTGTGGGGAAGGAGAATTCCTGCACTAAGAGTTGACTTGTCTTCAGTCAGTCCTTAGAAGTTCCATAGATTGCATGTTAAGGATGCTTGATTAAGTAATTTGCATAAGATGACCACCCCATCAAGTGTGCTTAGTTTAATATCTCAGAGTCTGATAGTATCTCACTGTTTTATTGAAGAAATCACCATGTTAATGACTGTTGGGTACAAAGATGAGTGAGGGCCTGCCTTCAAGAAATTTGTACTCTATTTGAAAAAAAAAAAAATAATAAGACCCTTCTGACTTTTGCTTGTCCATTTATTTATAATGTGCCTTCTAAAATCTAGCTAAGAATAGTAGCAAGCAAACAATTTTAGAAGTGAAAAAGAAATAATAAAGGTAATTTTCCTCTTACTTAAAAAAAATGGAGAATCAACCTCTAATGATTCTGCCTCGATATAGATAGGAAATATAAATGAGGTCATGAACTCCAAAACAGACTGTGTACTTCTTCTATAGCACAACATCCTTAACTGTGAACTGAGCATTCAGGTTTTGCTGCCTTCACATTGATGCTCAAAGTTACAGAACACTGGATAGGTGACCTATTATGACCCTCCTCCTAATTGGCTCTCATGTCAGCTCTGATTCATTGGTAAATCAGTGCACACCAGAAGGCCAGTCTCACAACTATCCCTCTGCAATGAAGTTTCTTTTTCTCCTCTTTCTATTTGTTTGTTTGTTTTTGTTTGTTCATATCTGAGTTTATTGTGTGTAATCAGTTTTCCTAAGTTTTTGCAGGGTAGTGATGTGTTTGTACCACTTAGAACAACATACTTAGTAAGTTCAAAATGTGATACTTTACATGAGACTAACAAACCTTGTTTTTATGTATGGTTTAAGTTTAAAATTTCAATGAATAGATTTTTCAGAATATATGTCCTTGACATCTGGTGTTAATGGGCTGAATAGTATCCTCCCAAAATTCATATGTTGAAGTCCTAACCCCTAGTACCACAGAATGTGACTGTATTTGGAGATAGGGTCTTTAAAAGGGTAAGTTAAAATGAGAGCATAGAGTGGGCACTAATCAATATGACTGATCTCGTTATAAGAAGAGATTAGGACACAGAAAGACACACAAGGGAAAACCATCTGAACACACAGGGAGAAGATAGCCCTTTAAAGCCAAGGAGAGAAGCCTTCAGAATAAGTCAACCTTGCTGACATCTTGACTGTGGATTGCTAACCCTCAGAACTGTGAGGAAATAAATTTCTTTGTAAGCCACGGGGTCTTTGGTACTTTGTTATGGCAGCCCATAATATAATTCAAGTTGTGGAATAGTACAATAATATGATAGAGCTTCCAGTAGCACGTTCTATAACTGGAACCCAAAAATGTCCTTTGTAAAATCTAGGTTCCCCACATAATTTTCCTGGTATTCTCTTTTGGGATGAAAACTTTCCCTTCCTAATGTAAGCCTAGATGTAAATATATTTTGGGAAATCAGATCTGGATCAATTCAGGCATTTTGAATTACATTTTTTAATGTTAAATTTATGATGAAGTTAGGAATACTTCAAAATGACTCTTCATCAAAATTTTATAACTGTATACATAGCAATTTTACCTGGCATATAAGTCAGCCCCCTACTGCTAAAAGACCCAAGATAAATTGAAACCCTCAATCTTTCATGTGACATATTACTGAGAATATACACAAAGAATTAACAAAAGGTTTACACTGAGTATACTATTTATTTTAAAGAATACTGAAAGATTTTGTAGTACTTTTAAAAATGTGTCATTACCATTTCTGGTATTGGTGAGGTAGAATAGAAAACTAAGGTCATCGAACAGCCAAAGTTCCAAATTCAATCATTTTCTGCTGTATTTTTCTTAGAAAAAAAAATTTTCTTTGGTGGATCATCTTTCTAATAGAGACATAAATGTGTGGTAGAACAAGCCTCAGATTTATCATCGTACTATTAAGCAAGTGAAAACAATAAGACATATGCACCATATTAATTATATATGCTGGGCTAACTTGGGTATTGTGAAAGGTATTTGATGAGAGAAGAGAAAATCTGAGGAAAAGAAAAAATGACTAACGGCAAACCTCATCATTACTAATACGCCAAGTCAGTTGTTAGAAGGAAGTTTAAAACTTGGGGCGCCTGGATGGCTCAGTCAGTTAAGCGTCTGCCTTCAGCTCAGGTCGTGATCCCAGGGTCCTGGGATAGAACCTCACATTGGGCTTCCTGCTCAGCGGGGAGTCTGCTTCTCCCTCTGCCCCTCCCCCAGGCTCGTGACTTCTCTCTCTCAAATAAATAAAAAAATCTTAAAAAAAAACCTTGAAGCCTTTAATTCTATCCTGATATTTTATTTATTTGTTTGTTTATTTATTTATTATTTTTAAAGATTTTGTTTATTTGACAGAAAGAGAGAGAGCACAAGCATGGGGAGCGGGAGAGGGAGAAGCAGGCTCCCCCCTGAGCAGGGAGCCCAAGGCGTGGTCTATTCCAGGGTCCTGGGATCATGACCCGAGCTGAAGGCAGAAGCTTAACCCACTAAGCCACCCAGGTGTCCGCTATCCTGATATTTTATTTCATTTTAGATAAGTGGAAGTATACAAACATCTATAAGAATTGATATCCATTTCTAGCAAATTTGCTTAGCAATGGGCTGTTAACACCTCTCAGAATTCATTCTTTTTCCCAAGTGTGTGAGTCTTACACCCTGCATTCCTGGGTAACATGCCCTTACTTATAATTTACTACCGAGTAGAGAAAACTTCTATGGAAAATTAACCAAGATGTATAGATCACACAGTATATATACTGACAGCTTTCCACAAGCACATTTTTAGAGACTACTTACAATAACTTTCTGGGTTAATATATTTTGATAAACAGACTACATGATGCTGAATTTAAAATACTATTTCACAGTGGTAGAATAGAGTTGGTAAGTTTCCATAAATATATGAATAAAAAATTAATCTATCAATCAAAAAATAATAAAATAATATGTTTATATAAGAGAAGAAATACTGAAATTCCTACACTTAAATTCTATTTTTTTAAGATTTTATTTATTTATTTATTTGAGAGAGAGAGAGAGCATAAGCAACGGGAGAGGGAGAAGCAGACTCCCCGCTGAGCAGGGAGCCCGATGTGGGGCTCGATCCCAGGACCCTGGGATCATGATCTGAGCCAAAGGCAGATGCTTAACAACTGAGCCACCCAGGCATCCCAAGAATTAGTACTTTTCATATAGCTTCTCCCTATACTTGTCCCTTTGATCTATATATGTACTCATTCCACATTTATGGAGAAGTCAGATTTTCACATTCCCTTCTTCTCCCTTAATTTTTTTATTTTCATTATCATTTTCAGTTCTGTCAAAGCAGACATTATTTTTACATGGCAACTTGGGTTTAAAAGCACATTCATCTCCTTTGTTGAATAAGTGTGTGAATGAATTAATGATGTGTATAAGGTAGATGAAGTGATCCCATATGCTTCAGTGAGTAAAAAGAGATTCTAATAGGTTATAGCTTAGGCCAAGCCCCCAAGCTGACTCCAACTCTGATTTTCTAAGTCTTAGTCCTTTCTTTATGCTTTCAATTACACTCGTGTCAACTTTCCATTTCTCTTTGAATCTTCCTAAAGGCACGATCAACTCTCTTCCTTAAAGATTTTAGTTGATTTGCTAAGCCTTCTTTTTACTTTCCTCTTTACAGAAAGATAACAAGATTAATTTATACACACAAGAAGATTTAGATATACCATCTGTATTAGTCTCTAAACAGAATCAATACAGAATCAATTCATATTCAATCAACATGAATATACACATATATATGAATTGATGTGAATATGAATGAATTATATATGTGTTCCAATTGTAAGATGGATTTTTATTAAATATCCTGCAAAACCAAGATTACCTAATTTAGCTACCTTTCCTCTCTATAAAATACTACATCCCAAATTATGCTTAAAAATCCAAATGTGCGATTGTTGATAATCTTTTAAGCTTGTCCTCATTTTAATGGTTTTAAAAGTTACGAATTTAATTGGACAGTAACTTAATGTGGCCACATGTCTGTGCTCACAGAAAATCTCTCATTACTTACCAGGCACTCATACCTCCATTAGTAAACACAAAATTTCTATTCCCTTCTTCACATTGTAGTTATTAAATGATTATATTTACTAGTTTAACAAATCAGATATTTTGATTAAATATGTATTAAATATCCACAGGCCACCTGATTTTATCCATTCACTGCTCTGAATTGATTAATTTTATCCTCTGTAACAATGAATTTTTCATACTCCTACAGTTAGTATGAGCAAGGGCTCATCTACCTACTTTGCTTTGGATTATGATACACTAAATTTGTTGCCTCTGCCCCTTCTACCTTTCTGTTAATGCTGGTTATGTTAAATTTAGGGAGACATGCATGTGCTCTGAATCATTAAAAGACTCTGAACATGTTTCTAATGCTGTATCTAATCTACTTTTATAATTTTTTTTAGAAAAAGTTGAATTAAGAAGAAACTCCATTTTTGTCTTTTTTGTTTTTTCTTTTTTTTCAAAATTTTATTTAAATTCTAGTTATTTAACATATAGCATAATATTGGTTTCAGGAGTGAAATTTAGTGATTTATCACTTACATATAACACCCAGTGCTCATCATAACAAGTGCCCTCCTTCATATCCATCACCCGTTTAATCCATCCCCCTACCCACCTCCCCTCCAGCAACCCTCAGTTTGTTCTCTATAGTTAAGAGTCTCTTATGGTTTGCTTCCCTCTCTCTTTTTTTTTTCCCCTTCCCCTATGTTCATCTGTTTTGTTTCTTAAATTCCACATGTGAGTGAGATCATATGGTATTTGTCTTTCTCTGACTGACATTTCATTTAGCATAATATGCTCTAGCTCCATCCATGTCATTGCAAATGGCAAAATTTCATTCTTTTGATGGCTGAGTAATATTCATTGTGTGTATATATATATATGTGTATATATATTTCACATCTTCTTTATCCATTCCTCAGTCGATGGACATTTGTGCTCTTTCCATAATTTAGCTATTGTTGATAGTGCTACTATAAACATTGCAGTACATGGGCCCCTTCAAATCAGTGTTTTTATATCCTTTGGGTAAATATATGGTAGTGCAATGGCTGGGTTGTATGAGGCTCCATTTTTGTCTTTAACCAAATTATTATTCTGCCATTGGTATTTGGAGTTCT
>NC_138381.1:38275369-38290646 GCF_054177405.1 Leptonychotes weddellii | reverse complement strand
TTTTTTTTTAAGATTTTATTTATTTATTTGAGAGAGAGAGAATGAGAGAGAGCAAGCACATGAGAGGGGGGAGGGTCAGAGGGAGAAGCAGACTCCCTGCCGAGCAGGGAGCCCGATGCGGGACTCGATCCAGGGACTCCAGGATCATGACCTGAGCCGAAGGCAGTCGCTTAACCAACTGAGCCACCCAGGCGCCCGGTATTTGCGGTTATTTCTATTTATACATAGAAGAGATAAATTAAAGGCCATCAAGATAATAGCCATGTTTAACTACTCTGAGTTTCACTGTTTACTCTTCCAAGTCTACAAGTATGACTGTCAGTCATACTTGACAGTCAGTGGCCTGGCCAAATCTATTCATGTTATATCTAGGGTAGAGATAGGCACAATACTGTGTCCTTCTAGTTCCAGGAGTGGTACTGGTTAGATTACTTGTCTGCCATCGGTGAGACTAGGTATGGACCAAATGCTTTTATTGAACTATTCATATACTTTGTGTTTTAATTTTTCTAGCATGTTATTAAAATGATATTTTCTTGCTTCTTAAATCTTTTTATGTGTGGTATAAAATTTTTCTTGTCATATTTTTCTAGATCCTTCATATGTTTATTTTATAAATAAATTCAATATACATTTTGCTTAATTTTACTTCCCACTTCATTTTGAACTTCATTTTGAACTTCAAGTCATAATATTAAGATAGTGGTGTACTTCCATCATTGTTCTATAAGATGTTTGGCTTTTGTTTTTATTTTATATTATTATGCATTTATCTTTTATCTATAATCTCATTATCCTTTGTCATGAGTCACTTCTCTTTTATATTAAATTTGCATAAATGGTATCCTGTATCTTACACTTTTTTCACAGAATATTATATATTTGAAATATTTCAATATTGGTACATGCTTACCTAGTTACTTCCTTGTAACTGCTACAAAGTTTTCATAGTATGTTACATTCTATTTATGCAGGTTTTTTTTTTTTAATTGATGTGCATTTGGGTAGTATCTACTACTTTTCTATGACAATTTTTTCCAGTACCAAACTTCTTTGTACAGATTTCTTTGGGTATTTATACTTAAGTTTTTCTGGGTATGTATTTGGAAAAAGAATTTCTGAGTGATATAATAGCACAGTAAACGATAAAATACATCTGTTTTCTTCCAACATTATATTCTTACCAATAGTTCATCATGATTAAGGTTCCTTTCATTATCATCCTCTGTTTAATGTTACTTTTTCCATTTGATGAGAAAAAATAGTAACTTTTTTCCTTTTCTTTTATTATAAGAACTTGAACATCATTTCATAGGCTTCTCAGCCAATGAGATTCTCTTCTGATTACTAACTTATTAATTTTATTTGCCTATTTCCTTATGATGTATACTGAACTTTCTTGCTGCTTCTCAGGAATTCCCTATACTTCAGATGATAATATTTTAATGATTACTCATGTTGCAAATATTTTCACTTACTGTTTATTTTCTTGTCAAATTTCATTCATACCATCCTTTACTTTTGGTATCACAGATTTGTTCTCCCTTTTTTGGTTCAGTGATTTACTTAAGGAAAATTATTTTCCATTATGGAGTCATGGTATGATTCCCCTATCTTTTTTTTTTTTCCTGATAGCTTTAGAAGTTTTTGTTTGTTTGTTTTCTTTTGTTTTGTTTTTTACTTTCACATTAAATCTTTAATATATGTGGGTTTATTTGTTGTGTCCTGTGTGAAGTAAGCCCTATTTTTCTCAAATAGCATAATGAAATTTTCCTCAGTTTAAAAAATAATTTCTTCATAGATTAATGATGCCAACCCAATCATTGTACAAATAAACAAAGAAAAAAAACTTGTTAGTTATTATTACCAATTACCATGTGCCAACTACTAAATGAGGATTATAGCATCCAATCCTTACAATTTTGAGATAGGAAGTTATTTTTCATTTTGCTGATAAGTAAACAGCATCCTTTGAGAAGTTAATTATTTTACCCCATATGACACAATTAAGTAGGAATTGAACAATGTAACATCTCAAATAAATGAATACAATCCAATGCTTCTTATAGGAAAATATATCTAAAATAAAAATCTTTATCCCATGGTATCCTCCTTGTTACATACATCTTCACTATCTCTCCATCTTTATTAGAGAAAGCACACAATCATTGGCATGATTTAGAAAACTTCCCACATCAGTGCCTGGGTGGCTCAGTGGTTAAGCATGTGTCTTTGGCTCAGGTCATGGTCCCAGGGTCCTGGAATCGAGCCCCACATTGGGCTCCCTGCTCCACGGGAAGCCTGATTCTCCCTCTCCCACTCCCCCTGCTTGTGTTCCCTCTCTCTCTGTGTCTCTCTCTGTCAGATAAATAAATAAAATCTTT
The DNA here is from genome assembly GCF_054177405.1 of Leptonychotes weddellii. NCBI lineage: Eukaryota > Metazoa > Chordata > Mammalia > Carnivora > Phocidae > Leptonychotes > Leptonychotes weddellii. Next base: position 38,288,262 of record NC_138381.1, on the reverse strand, counting down.
AAAAAAAGAAAAAAAAGAAAAAGAAAACTTCCCACATCTAGCCACACCCTACATTTTTACAAATTCATCATAATGCTTATTCTCCCTGTCTCCACTTCTTACTCTGCCCCACGCAACAATATCTTGCTTTCACATGACACTGATAGTTAAGGCTTTTCATTTTTTGTTAATGCTTCCTATTTCAGGAAGGAAACCCCAATTTCACTTGGATAACTCATAGTCATCTCTTGGGAAAGCACCAGAATCAGCTCTTCTGGTAAGCCTTTTCTGGCTCCCCAGTTTGTACCATTCCCATACTCTGTGCTTCTGTACATAGTCTATCATAACATTTTGCACCTCATTTTACATATTAGTTTTTCTGCAAAACAGACTGCAAGAAGCTTCAAGTAGAAAAACTACTTATTCTTGCTGTATCCCACGGACATGGTACAGGGTCTGATATAAGGTGGGCACTCCAATAAAAGCTGGTTCAATTAAGCTGAACATAGAAATCTTAATGGCAAAAGACATACAAGTAGTCTTTAGAAAAACCTCTACCAAAAAAAAAAAAAAGTATTTACCAATGTTTACAATCATTGTTCATTTGACTCCATCTTGAAGAGACTCACTATCCTAACATAAAATGTGATCGTAGCAATGGAAACTTCATCTTTCTCCAACCTTGAAATGTTGGTGACTCGATGTCAAGTACTGTGAATGGAGCATCTCCTATAACCACAAGTTCCTCACAGATCAGGAATTATATTTGTTTGGTAGTATTCAATGTGGCTGGGGAGTGAACTCAACTAGTCAAACAGACACTGTTAAACATAGCTGCCCAATTAAAGGATTCATGATTGTTTCTCAGTGTGTTTTAGTCTCAGTATGATATTATTTTTTTTCTGTCAGTTGCAGATATAATAAGTGTGAGAAATGTAAAAATATATTCCATAGTGATATAAACGAATTTTCATGAACTTTGACCATTTTTACCTACAGAAAATAAGAATATATAAACAATTATGACATTTTTTTAATAGCAGAGAATGCATAACATACAAAGATTATCCTATTTGGGCCACATTTTCAGTGTTCACATGTAAGCTTTTGAAAAAGTGAAATAGGACAGCTGAATACAACAAATTTCTTATTTATCCAATACTATACACTAAAATATCACTCAGTTGAGCCTTGCAATGGGAAGCATACAGGAGAAAAATATTTAACAACCACTCAAAAAAGAAATAATTTGGTAGATTTTTCTCTCTACAAATTATTAGTTGAGTCCTCACTCAGAACACAGCTCCAAAATAGTAATCCTCTTTTTGGCAAAGAACTTTACAGTAAATTCTTTCATGAACACTAAAGACAACAACAACGTGTTTCCTGAAGACTGAAATAATATGCTTCTGGTATAGCCTTGGAGGCTGGAACTAGCAGTTACTTATCTGTCATTCCTTGTGCAGAGTGTCTCTTATTCCCTCTCTGATTCTATAATTAATTGAAGTAACATTAGTTGATTCACACTGCATAATGTCAAATTCTCTTAAAACTGAACTCTTTCTTCTTATACTAAAAAGTCAGATAAAACTGACCGAATAAATTTACCAAATACCTAAATCAGGAGCACAGCAGCATTCTTCACACAAAGTGCAAGCAAACAGTTTTATTCCTGTTTGTGGAGCTTAACCTTCTGCAAAAGTAATTAGTTCTATAATTAAAAAGCTATTTGGAATGATTAAAATCCTGTTATCTTGTGGCATTTAAAGACAAATGCAAATGTCAGAAAGGATGAAGTCATTAAAATTTCTATTTAAGAGAAAAAATTGTAGACGGAGGGTATTATTTATTAAAATAATACAGTTTCAGGGAAGGTTTGATCTGCAAAGACAACACTAAAGGTGGAAGGTATCTTTCTGTAGCATTGGATATAGCAATCAGCTATTATTCACTAACAATTATTTTGGGGTTATTTTAAACTAACACCTTATAATGTCACACTGTTATTTCAAAACTGATGTTACTCTTCTGAGGGACTTTATCTTTTTCAACAAATTAGGAATTATTAATGTAGGTGTGAGTTGGCCATGTATATAAGTTTGATAACCCATCTGACATGCTATGGTGTGTTATCAATCTTAATTTTTCAGACTGTGAATTCAAAGGCTAATTACTTCAAATGAATGGTCAAGTTTTAAAGTCTCCTCTTGCCCCTCAAGATTAATAAAATTAGGAGAAGAGAACTGGAGGGAGTGGAAGACTGTTGGACTACATGCTGTTAATGATAATTTCTCAGATGAATGTGGTTTAGGAGGAGTCTGTTTTGGTCCCCAGTCAAGTGTCTGCATTCTTTTAAAGAAAGCGTAATTATTCATGAGCAGGTTAAATTAACTTCTAGTGGTAAAAGTTATGGAATATTATCATGTATGGTGAATGACATTTTAAAATCATACCTTTTCTATATCTTTAGCATTTCTATTCTCAACATATCATAAAAATACAAGAAAGTAGATACATAAAGAAATCTTAAGAAAACACATTTTGAAATAAAGACAATGAAATGAACTTTTGCTAAATACATGATTTAAAATTAACCAAACACACAAACAAAAAACCCCAACAAACTATTAATTTTATCCTTAAATTTAGAGAGTAAATAAAAAAGAATAAAGACTAAAGCACATGATGGTTGGTTGGAAAGGAGAAATATGTTTATTTGGTCATTATTGACGTATTTACAAAGAGCAAATTAGACAAGTATTATTGAATGGAACACCAGTCTTCAATTTTAGAATAAGAGTCTTTTCTCTAGTTTGATATTTGGTCTCTATTATCTCATAGAGTAAGTTTCCAATCATTTAAAAAGACATTATAACCTAGTCACAAAAGCAATATAGCACATAGGGTACCATGTGGCCCTCACTTCTCAGGATGTTTGTTTGTTTAAAAAAAAAAAAAAAAAAGAGCCTAGAAGAGAACTAATCATCTCTTGAAAATTTAACAACATGGTCCCAGGGACAAGTCATTTTCTGTAATGTGACCATAGAGGGTTTTATACTTCAAATGCTTAGTTTTAATAAGACTTTATATTTCTAATCCATTATTGTTCTCTTTATTGGAGTAAAGAAAAGAATCCTGGATGGAAGACAAGAAACCTGTATTCAGATTAGGAATCAAGAGATAAGACCAAGACATTATCTTGCAAAACTGAAATAGATGAAATAAGATCATTCAAATGGAAAATGATGGAAGAATGGAAAAATTACAATGCATAGGTCCAAATTCTCCTGCTGAAGATATTAGAAATAGAATATCCAATTTGAAAAACAAAAACAGATCTTAGGAGGACATTTCAGGCATATAATGTTCACCTAATAATACATGCTCACTTTCAGCACACATCCTTATTTTACACCCAAGTATAAATGATGAAGAAAATGCTCTGAGTGTTATGTAGAAATAACTTTCTTGGTGGCTCAGATTTACTCAAAATCAAGTCATTTGGTAAACAACCCTATGAATGGAGTCTAGGCATATTTATAGTGAAATAATTAATTACATTGGTACATAATTACATTGGTATAGTGACATGGGTAGTAAACCATAAAATTCAACAAATGTGTGAAGGTCTTTAATAGTGGATCATTTTTTTCATATATGATTTTTTTAATGGATAATTCATCCAGATGAAAAATCTGATGAACATAAGGAAAGTGGGAAGTTCTTTCCACAGAACTTATAACTTACTCAACAACAAGGAAGTTACATGGTTAAGAAACTATATAAATATAAAGAGTGTGTAAAGGCATTGTGAAAGGTTAATACTGGTAAGAAACCTTTCAAATGTGAGCACTATGAGTAATATGGAGGGACATTTTATGGATGTTAGGGATCAAACTGGAAAAAGTTCTGTTATATCTCAAGATTATTCTTCATCAAAGAATTCAACCCAGTGAGGGAATATATAAGTGAATGCTATGGTTTTAAAGTCTTGAGGTATAGCTTTCAGTTATCTCAGTATCAGAGAATCTATGCTGATTAGAACCCCTATGAATTGAAGCACTGTGGAAAGGCCTTTCTTTTTGTGATAGGATCAAAGAGCAAATTGAAAAAAGGTAAAAAAAAAGGAAGAAACCCTACAAATAAATTAATATGGAAAGGTCTGTATCAAAAGGTCATATTGTACTTGATGAGAGATAACTTTCATCATCTTTTAACATTTTACAAATAATATATGTAACTCAGTGAATTTCACTTTATTTCTAATATCCTGTAATAGTTTTATGCAGACTTTTTATATCTAGCTAACATTTATTTCACTATTCAGTTCAAACTGTGAATCTAGGCTGACTAACTTCATCAAAATTCTTATTGTACCATACCACTTTTTCAATAATTTCTTCCTTTCATATTTTTTTTCTGTGTCTTTGACTTGTTATATTCTTACTTCTTTATTTTTATAAAACTATGGGCATGTAGGACTTATCCCAAGTATACAAGACTGGTTTAACATCTGAAAATCAATTAATATGAGTCATCACATGAACAGGCTTAAAAAGAAAATTCACACTATCGTATCAATAGGTGCATGAAAAGCATTTGACAAAAACTACCACTATTCATGATTAAAAACAAAACAAAACAAAACAAAACCTCTCGGTAGACCAAGAATAAAGGAGAACTTCCTTAGCTTGATCAAAGAGTATGAACAAAAACCTAAAGTTAATGTCATACTTAATGGTAAGAAACTCGAAATTTTCCCTGTAAGATCAGAAACTAGACAAGGTTGTTTTCTCTCATCACTTCTTTTCAACATCCTACTGGAAAGCTAATGAAATAAGACAAGAAAAGGAAATAAAAGGTATACAGTTAGGAAAGAAGATATAAAACTGTTTTTGTTTACAGATGATGCTATTGTCTACAAAGAAAATCTGAAAGAATTGACAAAAATAAATTCCTGAAACTAATAAGAGATTTAGTGAGGTTGCAGGACACAGGATTAATATACAAAAGTCAATCACTTTCCTATACACCAGCAGGAAAAAGTGGAATTTGAAATTAAAAGCAAAATATTATTTATATAAGCATTCAAAAAAATTGAAATACTTAGGTATAAATCTAACAAAATGTACACAAGATCTGTATGAAGAAAACTGCAAAATTCCAATGAATAAAATCAAAGAAGAATTAAATGAAAGGAGAGACATTCCATATTCATGATAGGAAGACTCAATATTGTCAAGACATCAAATCTTCCCAAATTGAAATGGATTCAATGCAATCCTAGTCAAAATACTAGCATTAGCATACACATTTTGTGTATATTAGAAAACTGATTCCACTATGTAGAGAGGCAAAGTACACAAAATAAGCACCACAATATTGAAGAAGAAGGACAAAGTCAAAGGACTGCCACTACTTCAAGACTTATCATGAAGCTGTAGTAATTAAGATGGTGTGGTATTGGTGAAAGAATAAACAAATAGATCAGTGGAACAGAACAGAAAGCCCAGAAAAGATCTGCATAAATATAGTCAACTGATTTTTGACAAAGGAGCAAAGGCAGTACAATGAAGCAAAGATAGTCCTTCTAACAAGTGACCTGGAACAACTAGATATCCCAAAGCAAAAAAAACAAAAAACAAAAAACTGTAGGCTTAGTTGTTGCACCCTTCACAAAATTATGTCTAAGTGGATCATAGTCTTAAATGCAAAACACAAAACTTGCAGGCAGCATATAGATGGGTTTTTTTTTTTTTTAAATCCATTCTGATACCCTGTGTCTTTTTATTGGAGCATTTAGTCCATTTACATTCAGAGTAAACATTAATAGATATGAATTTAGTGCCATTTTATTACTTGTTTTGTCATTGTTTCTGGAGATTTTCTCTATTCCTTTCTAGTCTTTGTTGTTTTTGGTTGTCCCTTCCCACTCAGAGAGTCCCCTTTAATATTTTTTGCAGGATTGGGTTAGTGATCATGAATTCCTTTAGTTTATGTTTGTCTGGGAAACTCTTTATCTCTCCTTCTATTCTGAATGATAGCCTTACTGGATAGAGTATTCTTGGCTGCAGATTTTTCCCATTCAGCACATTGAATATATCATGCCACTTTCTTCTGGCTTGCCAAGTTTCTGTGGATAGATCTGCTGCTAATCGTACTGGTCTTCCCTTGTAAGTTAGGGACTTTTTTTGGGGGGGGGGGTCTTGCTGCTTTTAGGATTCTTCTTTATCAGTATATTTTGCAAATTTAACTACAAAATGTTTTGGTGTTGATCTGCTTTTGTTCATTTTGATAGGAGATCTCTGTGCCTCCTAGATTTGGATGTTCATTTCCTTCCTCAGATTAGGGAAGTTTTCAACTGTAATTTCCTCACATAAAACTTCTGCCCTCTTTTCTCACATCTTCTTCTGGGACTCCTATAATACAAATATTATTATATTTGATGGAGTCACTGAACTCCCTATGTCTACTTTTGTGATCCAAGATTTTTCTCACCCTCTTTTTTCCACTTCCTTATTTTCCATAATTATATCACTTGTTTATTCCTCTACTTCTTCCATCCTTGTGGTCATTACATCCAGTCAGTTACACCTAAAGGAGCTAGAAAAACAACAACAAATAAAGCCTAAAGCCAGCAACAGAAGGGAAATATTAAAGATCAGAACAGAAATAAATTATATAGAAGCAAACAAACAAAAATCAGTAGAACAGATCAATGAAACCAGGAACTAGTTCTTTGAAAAAAATAATTAGATTGATAAAATCCTAGCCAGACATATCAAAAAGAAAAAAAAGACCCAAATAAATCACATCATGAATGAGAGAGGAGAAATCAAAACTAACACCACAGAAATACAAACAATTATAAAAGAATATTAAGAAAAATTATATGCCACCAAATCAGACAGTCTGGAAGAAATGGACAAATTCCTAGAAACATAAACTACCAAAACTGAAACAGGAAGAAATAGAAAACTTGAACACCAGTAGCTAGCAAAGAAATTGAATCAGTAATCAAAAATCTCCCAACAAAAAGGTCCAGGTCCAGATGGCTTACCAGGGGAATTCTACCAAAACTTTAAAGAAGAGTTAATACTTATTCTTCTCAAACTATTCCAAAAAATAGAAACAGCAGGAAAACTTCCAAACTCTTTCTGTGAGGCCAGCCTCACCTTGATTCCAAAACTAGACAAAGACCCCACTAAAAATGAAAACTACAGTCCAATATCCCTAATGAACATGGACACAAAAATTCTCAACAAGATACTAGCAAATAGAATCCAACAGTCCATTAAAAGAATCATTCATCACAATCAAGTGAGATTTATTCCTGGGCTGCAAAGGTGGTTCAATATTTGCAAATCAATCAATGTGATACACCACATTAATAAAAGAAAGGATAAAAACCATATGATCCTCTCAATAGATACAGAAAAAGCATTTGACAAAGTACACCATCCATTCATGATAAAAACTCCCAACAAAGTAGAGATAGAGGGAACATACCTCAAAATAATAAAGGCCATATACAAAAAACCTACTGGGAGCTTTTCCTCTATAGTCAGGAACAAGACAAGGGATGTCCACCACTGTTATTTAACATAGTACTGGAAGCCCTAGCCACAGCAGTCCAACAACAAAATGAAATAAAAGGCATCCAAATCAACAAGGAAGAAGTAAAACTTTTGCTATTTGCAGATAACATGATAGTGTATGTAGAAAATCCAAAAGACTCCACCAAAACTTTTCTAGAACTGATACACAAATCCAGTAAAGTCACAGGATACAAAATCAACATACAGAAATCTGTTGCATTTCTATACACTAATAATGAAGCAGCAGAAAGGGAAATCAAGGAATCGATCCCATTTATAATTACAACAAAACCATAAGATACCTAGGAATAAACCTAACCAAAGAGGTGAAAGATCTGCATTGTGAAAACTATAACACTTGTGAAAGAAATTGAAGATGACCCAAAGAAATGGGAAGACATTCCATGCTCATGGATTGGAAGAACAAATATTGTTAAAATCTATACTACCCAAAGCAATCTACACCTTTAATGCAATCCATATCAAAATACCAACAGCATTTTTCACAGAGTTAGAACAATCCTAAATTTGTATGGAACCAAAAAAGATCCTGAATAGCCAAAACAATCTTGAAAAAGAAAAGCAAAGTTGGAGGCATCATAATTCCAGACTTCAAATTATACTGCAAGAACTTACAAAACTCAACAATAATCCAGTTAAAGAATGAACAGAAGACTTGAAGAGAGATTTTTTCCAAAGAAGACATATAGATGGATAACAGATGTGAAAAGATGCTCAACATCACTCAGCATCAGGGAAATACAAATCAAAACTACAATGAGATATCACCTCCACCTGTCAGAGAATGGCTAAAATTAACAACACAAGAAACAACAGTTGTTGGCAGGGATGTGGACAAAGGGGAACCCTCTTACACTGTTGGTGGGAATGCAAACTGGTGCAGCAACTCTGGAAAACAGTAGGGAGGTTCCTCAAAAAGTTAAAAATAGAACTACCCTATAAGCCAGCAATTTGTGCTACTAGATATTTACCCAAAGAATACAAAAACATTGATTCAAAGGGGCACATGCACCCCAATATTTATAGCAGCATTATCAACAATAGGCAAATTATGGAAAGGGCCCACATGTTCATCAACGGATGAATGAATAAAGAACCAGGTGGTATATATATACAAGGGAATGTTACTCAACCATCAAAAAGATTGAAATCTTGCCATTTGCAACAATGTTGATGACCTAGAGAGTATTACTAAGCAAAATATGTCAGAGAAAGACAGGTACCATGTGATTTCACTCATGTGAAATTTAAGAAACAAATCAGATGAACATAGAGGAATAAAGAGGGGGGAACCAGAAAACAAACTCTTAACTACAGAGAAAAAACTGAGAGTTACTGGAGGGGAGGGAGTGAGGGGATGTAAATGGATAACAGGGATTAGGGAGGACACTTGTGATCAGTACTTGGTGTTGGATATAAGTGATTAATCACTAAATTCTACACCTGAAACTAATACTACACTGTAACTTAATTAACTGGAATTTAAATAAAAACTTAAATAAATAAATAAATAATAAGCAAGTAAATATATAAATAAATGAAATGAACCATCAAGCTATGAAAAGATATGGAGGAATCTTAAATGCATATTACTGATTGAAAGAAGCCAATCCAGGGATACCTGGTTGGCTCAGTCAGAAGAGCATGTGACTTTTGATCTCCAGTTCATGAGATCAAGCACCATGCTGGGTGCAGAGATTACTTAAAATAAATGAATAAAAATTAAAAAATAAGGAAGAAGCCAATCTGAAAAAGCTATACACTACACTGTATGTTCCAACTGTATGACATTATGGAAAAGGTAAAACTATGGAGACAACAAAAAGAACAGTAATTTCCAGGTGTTGGGCACTGGGAAAGATGACTAGATGGAGCATGAACTTTTTTTTGGGCAGTGAAACTACTCTGCATGATACTATAATGATAGATACATGACATTAAGCCATTGTCCAAACCCATACAGTGAACCCTAATGTAAACTGTGCACTTGGGTGATTGTGATGTGTCAATATACGTTCATCCATTTTAACTAATGAACCACTCTGTTAGGATATGCTAAGAATGAGGGAGGCTATGCATATTTGGGCATAGGTGGTGTTTGGGAAATCTCTTTACCTTCCACACAGTTTTGCTGTGAACTCAAAACAGCTCTAAAACTATAGTCTTTTAAAAGAGAAAAAATTCATACCCCTGTCATCATTGCTACTCTAGCTTATTATTTTAATATATTTTATATTATATTTTGTTTGTGAAGGCAGTATCACCTATTTTCTTTTATGAAGTAAGTTCTTATCTTTAAAAATATTGGAAAAAACAAAGAGAAAAGGATGGCCACTAATACTATCAGAGACATCCATCAGAACATTTTGAAAACGTTGTTTTAAGATATTTTATGAAAAAGTAATTGTGTTAATGATATTCTCCTAAATCTGTTTTTGGTTGTGACAAGTTGTTTTATGAAAGAGCATGGCTTATCAAAGTTGCTTAATACACATAAAATACAGTTTCATTGTTTATTTTAAAGGAATATATATAAATTAACCCTTCTAATAAATAAATGCATTACTGGCTGTTTCAGTCAGTTAAGCATCCAACTCTTGATTTCTGCTCCACTCTCAGGGTCCTGAGATGGAGCCCTGCATTCGGCTCCGCACTGAGTGTGGATCCTGCTTAAGGGATTCTTTCTCTCCCTCTCCCTCTGCCCTTCCCCCTTGGGTCACACTTGTGCTCTCTCACTCTCTCTCTAAAAATAAAATAAATAAACAAAAAAATAAATAAGTAAATAAATGCATTACCATTAACTAAAAAAGAAAATATTTGTGCTCTCCTTTGCTCTCTCAAGTGATATTTCAGTTTTTAAAAACCAGTCTATTGAGGTATTACTTGCATACAACAATATTCAACAAGTTTAAATGTACAAATTAAAGACTGAAAATGAGATGCAATCATATAAATACGACTACAGTCATGATATACAACTTCCTATCACCCTCTAAAAATTCTCTCATGTATTTGTCACAATCTGCCCCTAACCCCATCCCTAGCTCTAACAATCACAAACGTAGGTTCTGTTATTATAGCTTTGCCTTTTCTATATTTTCACATGAATGACAGCATAAAAAGTATCTTCAACTAAAGCGTGAGCCAGTGGGAGCCCATGGGTCAAAGTCTAGTCTTCATTCTTAAAAAGCAAATCAGTATGTGGATCAAACAGCAAATACAAGTCTAGGCAACAAGGCACTGGAGGATGTAGAATAATTTATTTAAAGGTATGTAAGAAAAGTAGGCAACTAAATACCATTGAGAGGTATAGGAATAAACAGAGTCCAGAATAAATGCTATTGATGGTAGTTGATAAGCATTAAATTATTCAGGAATTAAACTTGTTGTTAACAGCAAATTCAAAAATACCTAACATTGTCTGAGTGCTTCTCATTATGCCAGGCACTGTAGTAAGTGCTACACAGTCAATCCCCACAAAAACCCTATGTGAGAATTACTATTATTATCTTCTTTTGACAAGTGAATCAAGTAACTTGACAAAAGTTACCCATATGATATTGGTAGAGCCAAGACTGGAATTCAGGTAATCAAACACTGGAGAGAGACCAATAAAAACTCCAAGCCACAAAAAAGTTTAGACATTTAGTCCAATTTCAACAATTAATAGTTAAATATGTCCAGAGTGCTTAAATGCATCACTCAGGTTAGGCCAACTCTTTAGATTAAAGGCTGCATTTATAATTTTCTGAACTTCAGCCTCGATATTTATTATTATTAACAATATTACTACTACTATTAATGTTAATATTATACTAACCAATTCAATATTCAATATTCAGTATTTAATTTATTGAATATATTCAATATTTAATGATTCAATATTGAATAAATTCAATATTTAAAGTGTGTGTATATGTAAATAATATATAATATATGTAATTGGTATGTATTTAAACACATTGATATATATATGTATATTGAAGAATGAATGAATCCAATTCATTCAGCGTATTTTGATCAATTGTTAATGAGGTTTACAAGTGGATAAACAGGATGATACTTGAAAATGTTGATAGAATACAAACTCGTGTAGTAGCTGGAATTGAGATTGACTCACTGTTCTATGAACAACAGTTTCCTTATTATTAAAAAGAAAGATTAATAAATATAATTTCTTCATAAGATCTAAGGCTAAAAACCTATTATTTTATTGGATAAATAGTTGTCATAACTTTATGTAACCACACTCAAAGAATTTTTAGATATCATTTTAAAGTGGTTTTTTTGGATATTTAGTCAGTGAAAAGATTTCAGAAATAAGAACTCTTACTGAGTTCTTAAAAAAATTATAACGAGGCTCAATTTTTTAGATTTAAGACATGAGGTTTATAAAAAAATAAAGATTATCTCGAAATAGGACATAATTGTATGCATTATACATAGTGTATTTCAGAACTTTTTCCATACTTAACCCAGTAAAAATAACTTAATGTGTATATTTCAGCCTTTCATAATGGTGTCTGTTTTAAACTTTAACTACTCAGCACATTTTATTTGGTTTATTACTCGGTGGTGTCATTCAGTCTGTTTTAGTATAATGGAAGTGGTCAAAGGAAGTTTATGCTTTAGATGCTATAGTTCTGCTTACTACCCAAGCTAAACCTAAATAAACTGACTTAGCACAATCCCAACCTGGCATTTTTCATCATTTTTAACATTCTTACTGTTCTAGGTGACCAACAGTTTGTGTCCATCCTTAATTTTACAATATCATCGCCATTGAATTAAAAAAACTGTTCTTTAGATTCTAAATCAAGTAACTTACAAAACTGAATAATAAAGTTATAGACCTCAGCAAGGGATATGATCATAATTAGAAAAGAGCCAGAATAAATTTATAAAACATTTTGTTTCTGTACAGTTGTGTGAATACAAATTGGTCCTCCAATTTTCTAAAAGAAAAGAAAAGCACCTTGGGGTGCCTAGGTGGCTTAGTTCCTTAAGCATCTGACTTCGATTCAGGTCATGATCTTGGGGTCCTGGTATCAACACCCATATGGAGCTCTGCACTCAGCAGGGAGTCTGCTTCTCCCTCTGCCCCTCCCCCTGCTCCTGCACCCTCTCTCTCTGTCTCTCAAATAAATAAATAAAATCTTTAAAAAAAAAGACTTAGAAGAAAAGACAGCAGCTCTTAAAAAAAAGAAAAAAAGAAAAAAAGGCATCCCACATTCTTTTCCAGTAATCAGTAGAATCAGTGTAATATAAATATCAGTTTACTGAAATTTTCTTTTT
>NC_138381.1:38268627-38275269 GCF_054177405.1 Leptonychotes weddellii | reverse complement strand
ATGGCAAGATTTAATTCCTTTTGATGGCTGCATAATATTCCATTGTATATATATACCACATCTTCTTTTCTACTAACAGATAGTTAAACATTATTTCAATATATATGCACACAGTCATTCATTAACGATTTGTATGTGCTACTCAAATGAACATTTTATGTAAAGAGACATAAAATAAAAGTCTTTTTCCCTAATCACATAAACCAGTAGGTCCTACTGTTTGCTGTAATGGCAGTTCCTAGAGGGAGTTGTTAGCTCACAATATGGAATTGCAGGATATATGTTGCACTTTGTGTTTAGACAGGAAGACCTCAGATGAGAAAAATGTGCCTGTGGGAGATCACTATTGTACACTGTAGTAACTCAAAATCTTTAAGACTGGGCATGAAATAACTTCTAAGCACAATGCAATTGTAAGCTAACACATGAAACCCATGTCTTATTCAAGTAAAATCAAAGGCAATAATATACTTAGTAAAGCATGAGACTCATAATGTTTACTAAGGATCAGCCACAAGGGAAGACATGTCTTCCTAAAGGTTTTTATTTAGATACAAGATGGAATCTTAAAATCAGTAACTCAGTTTAAAAAAAGGAATTAGTAATTACAAAAGGAATATCCCATCTGTTATTAAAACATGACAGATATTATGATTCCTGGAAATGACTTATTTAGAGAAAGATTATTCAATTTTCTGACTGAAATATGTTCATTTTTGAAGATTGTATGTCAATGATGTCAATTCACTGTGCTTTGGCTTTGACTAAAATGCATACATTAAAAATTTTGTCACTTTACTGTCCAAATTTCTTGGTTCCTAAAATCAATATTATAAGAGAGCAGGGTATATTGACAAAAATCTACATTTTCTCTCAGCTCACAGATGGAGTGCCTAAACACCTTCAGTAAGTGTCCCATAGGCAGTCATGCAGAGTCGCCTCTTTTCAGTTTGGCGCACCACTTGGTTATTTTGGCCAGGAAAGGCTGATGCTTTTCTGTGCCACTTATTTAACATGACATAAACAGTGACAGCAAACTCTGCAGTGAGCAGAGACTGAGATGATAGAATCTTGGTACTATTTCAAAGAAAATGAAAAAAATTTTTCATTTGTTGTTTTTTGAATATGTTGAATACCAAAGAACAAACATAAAATTCACTTGGTGTAAAGGATGAAGGACTAATAAACTCAAGTAGGAGCATAACTGTCTTTATAATTAAAGATTATCTTATTCTTTCCATCTGCAGTTTAATTGTAGCCATTCCAGAGATTGAAAAATTGCCAAGAAATAGGTAATGGGCATATATTTGCTTTACATATATCATTTTTTTCAATTTTTGTCATCCTATGAAGAAGGTATTATTATTATTATCCACATTTTGTTGGTGCTTCACTTAGAAGGAAGTTGATGTGGGTATTATAAATAGTACTAATCTACCTAATAGCCTTTCTAAACCTGATATTCATAAAAGCAAAAGCAAAAGAATCAGTGGTTTTTTCTATGATCTGGCATGATGTGATTTGGTCATACATTTTTTTTTTTTTTTAAGATTTTATTTATTTATTTTACAGAGAGAGAGAGACAGCGAGAGAGGGAATATAAGCAGGGGGAGTGGGAGAGGGAGAAGCAGGCTTCCCACCGAGCAGGGATCCTGATGCTTAGTGACTGAGCCATCCAGGCGCCCCATGGTCATGCATTTTAAACATTCTTTTAAAATACCTAAATATTTTTCCAGCTATAAAATCCTTCAAAATAAGCCATTTGGTAGTAGAAATCAAGAAATTTGCATAACTTAAAAGAAAGGAAGATACTATTTATGAGAAATGAAACTACTAACTTTTGAAGCGTCTTTAAGGTAGAAAAGAAATCTGATTTTCTCTCCCCGCTACACTGAATTAAGATAATTTAGAGGATTGATCCTAACTTCCCAGAAATATAAAAGCTATAAACCCTCACAGACTTAAACAAAACAACACAACAACAACAAAAAGTAGTCTTAGATCTCTGTTGTCAACCCTTGTAAAATCTTTTTTTTTCGAAATTAGAACCTTACTAAACATAATAAAAACACTATCTTCAAAGGTATTTTGCTTTCCTCTTACATTTTCTATAACACTTTCATATGTATTTTCTCACCTGGAACTTAATTTTTATTGCTCACCAAATAAAAGATGAGGGTTGAATAAATAACATACAGGGAGAGAAATTTGTAATGTGCCTGATGAACCAGGTACAGTAAATTACAAACCAAAAGAGAGGTTAAGAATCAGGGTAGAGTCAATACATATGGGGAAAGTGAAAGTCACTGAGGGATAAGAAAGGTAACAGAAATGGTCGCTGTCAGTGTTAGTTAAGGCTGTACATACTACACAGTGCAGAAAATAAATAATATAAAGAAGTGACTTTTAAATCCCTTGAGAAAAAAAAAAATCCCTGAGAAAAGCTTAGTAAAATTTCTCTTAGTAAACCTAGCAAAATTTTCTGATAATACAAAAAGGTTCAATTGCCTAGATTTGTTCTAATCTAGAATAGTATCAGAGTTGTTAACTAATCAGAATGTAACATTTCCATAATGACACTTTATAAGGCCCATTTTCTACCTTGCTGCTCCTAAAAATTAAATTACATACATTTAGCAATTTTCTAAGTGCTTTAAAAGTATCTTTATTCTCTCATCTTGCTATTTGAAGTTTTATTTTTCAAACTAACACTTCCTGCAAAAGAGTATGAGGAAAAGAGAAATAACAGAAAATGCTAAGAATACTTATAAATAAGATTTCATTTCCTTTAAAGATTATTGGCACCAAAGGAAAAGCCTTTTTAGCTTAGTTTAAATTTGGTTTAAATAGTTTTTGTTGTTCTTTAAAAAAAAAAATAGAAGAAATATTGACTGACCTCCAACTCATTCGGTAAGGAATTTGGGAGGTCCCGACATACCAATGGAAACTTCATTTTATTTCTCTGCATAGATTTTAGTCATTTACTAGATCTTTTTTTTTTTTTTAAGATTTTATTTATTTATTTGACAGAGAGACACACAGTGAGAGAGGGAACACAAGCAGGGGGAGTGGGAGAGGGAGAAGCAGGCTTCCTGCAGAGCAGAGAGCCTGATGCGGGGCTCGATCCCAGGACCCTGGGATCATGACCTGAGCCGAAGGCAGGCGCTTAACAACTGAGCCACCCAGGCGCCCCCATTTACTAGATCTTTGAGCCCTCAGAAGTTGTAGCTGCATACTACTGAAGGTCTCCAAAAGGATGTCTTACTCTAAACCAGTGCTATTAAAAGTGCTGGTACTTAACAAGTTAAGATACTTATCTGAGAGTGAAATTTAAGGCACTGATCCCTTCATTAAGAAAGTATTGCATAAAATAATTTCTAGCTGAAGTAACAAATTTGATTTTATGTAACAGTTGATCACATGTTGACTTTAGTTGCTATTTTATAAATTTTATACCCATCTTATTACAGATAAATTTATCTTGACCTTATTGTATTTAGCAGTTAATTTTGTCTGGAAGAACGAAATCAAGTTCACATTCAATTAATTAAATACAAAATAACACAGATAGTGAATGATAAGTAATGGAAATCCTTAGTACCAACAGCTCATTATTTTAATCTTGTGCTCTTTTTATAACTTGCTCTTTACCTAAATCAGGTATTCTATTTCTGGTCTGTTATCTTTGGAAAGCTGTGTATTTGACAATTTATATATTTTCAGAAATTCTAACTTGGTTGAAAGTGTGTGATCATGTTTCTGTGCACATCCAGCATGTCATGTATAATATAGGGTTTATTTCTCACTCTTGACTAAATAAGTGTGAGGAATCTTGTATCAAATAGGGCATATGGTGAGAAAGAATACATCTTGGAAAGTCACAGTGATTCTTTCTAAACACCAATATCTAACTGAAAAGAGGCTGAATATCAATAGTTTCCAACAACTTAGAAAAGTTGAATATTTCAAGCTACTCTTTAAAACCTCTTTTAATTACTTTCTTTACATTGTGCAAAATGAACTACTAAGGGAATATTCAAAGCATTTTTTTTACATAAAAACTAAATCAAAGGTCCCATGGAGAAAAAGTGACACACAAATATGTATATGCATACACATACAAACATACATAAGAAAAATCAGAATTAGAATTGCTTGAATAATTCTTTTATAAAGTTTTAATTGTATCTTTGAGATAAGGGGTCATTAACAATTTGATATAAAGGAGAAAAAATCTTCCATATTAGTGAACAATTGAGCAGCAGTGTGATTGCAAAAGAAATTTTAATACATGATTAAGTACATGGAAAGATTTGGCCTATGCTTAACTCAGCTTTTTTCTTAATCACTATTAGTTTAAATCTTAAACATACTATTATTACCACAATTAGGAGAAAGGGTTTTTGGAATTGTTTTCCCTAGAAAATGGTCTACATGTTGATTATATATGCATTCTACTTTTTCCTACATGTTTGGCAAATTAGCTTCTTGCTTTAAAAAGCTTATTGATTTCATATTCTGAGCCACTAAGTCAGAAATCAGCAAGGAATTAAATACATATTAAACATGGTGGCTTAATCGGTTAAGCATCCAACTCTTGATTTCTACTCAGGTCATGAGCTCAGGGTCCTGAGGTTGAGCCCCAAGTTGGGGAGTCTGCTTGAGATTCTCCCACTCCCTCTCTCCCCCACTTCCCTCTCTAAAATAATTAAATAAATCTTAAAAAAAATACAACATACTGGTACTTACAGTTTCATAAAGGAGAAGTGCTAGATCTGGGATTTTGATGAAAGCCTAGATCAGTGATATTCAATAGAAATATAATGTGGAATTCAGATCTAAATTAAAAATTTCTAATAGGTGCTTTGAAAAAGCAAACAGCAAATGTGAATTTTTTTTATTATGTTCAGTTACCCAGTATATAGTACATCATTAATTTTTGATGTAGTGTTCAATATCATTAGATATGTATTGCATATAAAAATATCATGTTTATATATAATTATTTTTTAATAATTTTACATTGTTTTTCTCTAAAATTCCTCAAAATTTGTGTCTATTTTACACTTAAACACAACAAATATGATGATAGATTTTCATCAGAAAACTTGATATGAATTTAGTTTGTAAAATTTACAGTAAAAAAAGATTCACATACACAAGTTGTTCCAACATACTTAAAATTTTACAAAAAGAGCTAAAAATTGGTATTTAAATCTTAATTAATTACAATTAAATAATATTAAAGAGTCAATTCCTCAGTTCCACTGACCATATTATAACTATTCAGTAACCACATTGGTCTGGTGGCTACCCTACTGACAAATATAGGCTCTTTCCTCTAACAAATTCTTTTAGAGATCCTAATATTTGCTATCACAGGGAAGACACTGGGAATATAGAGTCATGTATTTTGCAATCAAGTGGCAGATGTAGAGAGGGTGAAAAGATGGCAGAGGAGTAGGGGACCCTATTTCAACTGGTCCCCGGAATTGAGCTGGATATCTACCAGACCACTCTGAGCACCCACGAAACCAGCCTGAGATGTAAGAAGATCTGGATCTCTACAAACAGAATATTGCAGGTGGTTGGTTTTGAGGTACGAATTGGGAGCTGTGATTCCACGGGCAGATATCGGAGGATAAATGGCAGTGGGAGGGCGCCTGGCCGTGGGGATCCTACATTGCTGGTGAGTGACAGCCTCGAATGCTGGGGACAGGGCACAGACTTGCAGACTGGTAACAGCGGGGAAAGGACTTTAGGGCAGGCCCTGGGGCAGAAACCTGGAGCGGCGGGGACGTGCCTGCAAACTGCAGCCCCCGGGTCGGAAACCCGGAGTGGCGGGATCGCGCCCGCACCAACTGGGAGCGGCTGGTGGTTTTAGAAGCACAAAGGGCAGAGATATGCTCCGGCCTGGAGGCAGGACTGGGAGCACTGCGGAGGGGCGCACAACCCAGGACGCAGCAGTTTATAGCTGCATGGACAGAAATGGAGACAGTGTGGCCTGGAGAGCTCACTGAAGAACAGACTGAGGTCTCTCTGCTCTGAGGCAGAGGGTTGGAAACAGTCTCTTCTGCTCTGACTCGTGGAAGAGACGCAGAAAGCTGCCAGGGAAAGCCACCAGAGAACAAAAGCCCCCAAAACTGATTCCCACTGAGCTCATCCCCCACCACAGGGGCACAGGGCAACTCCACCCAAATAGGGTTGCCTGAATAACAGTGCGGCAGGCCCCTCCTGCAGAAGACAGGCTGGGAAAACAAGAGGCCAGCAACCCTAAGGTCCCAAGAAAACAGGTGCATCTTGCTTGGGTTCTGGTCAATAATTTGGACTCTATACAATCCCTCAAACACCCATCAACAGAATGACTAGGAGGAGGAGCCCCCAAAATAGAAAAGACTCAGAGATTATGACTTATGCTGCAGATTTACAAATGGATGCAGATATAACCAAGATGTTGGAGATGGAATTCAGGCTGGCAATTGTGAAGACAATGGCTAGAATGGAGAAATCAATTAATGGCAACATAGAGTCTCTAAGGGCAGAAATAAAAGGTGAATTGGCAGAACTTAAAAATGCTATCAATGATATCCAATCCAATCTAGATAATCTAACAGCTAGGGTAACTGAGACAGAAGAGAGAAT
>NC_138381.1:38234808-38268127 GCF_054177405.1 Leptonychotes weddellii | reverse complement strand
GATACTTTATGTGGAAAACCCAAAAGACTCCACCCCCAAATTACTAGAACTCATCCAGCAATTCAGTAATGTGGCAGGATACAAAATCAATGCACAGAAATCAGTTGCTTTCTTATACACTAACAACACAACTGTAGAAAGAGAAATTAAAGAAACGATTCCATTTACAATAGCACCAAAAACCATAAGATACCTAGGAATAAACCTAACCAAAGAGGTAAAGGATCTATACTCTAGGAACTATAGAACACTCATGAAAGAAATTGAAGAAGACACAAAAAGATGGAAAAACTTTCCATGCTGATGAATCAGAAGAATAAACATTGTTAAAATGTCTATGCTACCCAGAGCAATCTATACCTTCAATGCCATCCCAATCAAAATTCCAATGACATTTTTCAAAGTGCTGGAACAAACAATCCTAAAATTTGTATGGAATCAGAAATCGAATCGCCAAGGAGATGTTGAAAAAGAAAAACAAAGCTGGGGGCATCACATTGCCCGATTTCAAGCTATATTACAAATCAGTGGTCACCAAGACAGCATGGTACTGGCACAAAAACAAACATATTATAGACCAATGGAACAGAATAGAGAACCCAGATATGGACCCTCAACTCTATGGTCAAATAATCTTTGACAAAGCAGGAAAAAACATGCAATGGAAAAAAGACAGTCTCTTCATTAATTCTACTGAACTCTACACTTGAAAACAATTAAAAATGTAAATTTTATGCTATGTAAATTTTACCAGAATTTAAAAAATACATAATAGAGACATGAATAAAATAATTCCCAGATTCCTTAAAAAGTGAAAAGATTTACTAATTCAACCAATTGTTCAGAATATGACCAAAAATAACTTTTTAATATATTAATATTTTTAAATGCAGAAAATTATTTTGGCACTGTGTCCTCATGCCCTAGACATTAAAGGAAACCTAAATTAGCTACCACATTGTTGTTTGAATTTATATCTCAATCTGTGTGCTGGGGAAGGGAGCTGGGAAAGTGGGGGTGGGGGTGGGGGGTCAGAGACTTGATTTTTTGCAGAATAACACTTTCACGGTAAGATTTTCAATAAACATTTGTTGAATTTAATGCATATTCATAATAACTAAGTAACGTTTTACATATAAAAACTTTTGATATTTCTGATTTATCTTTGGATTCTCCCTCTCCTCCCCCGCCCCCGTCTCCTTACTTTCTTCCACCTTTCTCTCTGACTCTAGTTTTTGCTACTGCAGAACAGAAAAACTCATA
The DNA here is from genome assembly GCF_054177405.1 of Leptonychotes weddellii. Classification (NCBI taxonomy): domain Eukaryota; kingdom Metazoa; phylum Chordata; class Mammalia; order Carnivora; family Phocidae; genus Leptonychotes; species Leptonychotes weddellii. The sequence goes on along the minus strand of NC_138381.1, from coordinate 38,266,864 downwards.
GTGCATATTTATTGTCCAGGGTTAATATAACCTTGTGGTTATAAATCTTATGTACGTAAAACATGAATGTGGATAGAAGCATAATTATAAAACAAATAATTTCAGGTGTTTTCTTTTTTAACAATAACCTTCCACCAGGAATGAGACCTGAATTTGATTTTAAATAAAAGTGGATGATAATGAAGTTTTATTCATCGTTACCCCCTAACTGTCATCTGTTATTAGTGCAGAAATATACCAGGTTTTACTAAGCAGTGTAACTACTAATGCAATTTTGAATGAGTATATTCCATATAGTAATATTGTATATTATGACTTTCAGCTTGGAGTTTAATATTATTTTGCTTGTTCTCTCACAGTGAATTAGAAATGAGGAACGCTTCAAGAAAATTGAACCTAGGTTAGAATTTCAGGCTTCAGGTAATCGTTAGTTTCTCTTTTAATGGAGCATGTAGGAATATTCTTCCCTTCCACTTCTTTCCATTTCTTCTTTCCCTATCAAGGCTATCCTTTTGCTTTGCTGATATGGCCTTTTACTTCTGAACATAAATTTATATACAAAAGAAATTTTTTTTTTCACCTTCTGGGTCTGTGTACGTCATGCTTCTAAAGTTACTTACAACTCAAGCAGCATGAAGAAAAATGACATTTTTAGTGAGGAAGAAAAATAGATTTCAGAATAACTCCAAGATACCAATGCAAATTAAATGAAAATTGGAAGAGCTAGATTTTTTTCACATGAATAGATATTTTCTTACAGAATAAATACAGGTTTGCTTGAGTGGAAAAAACACTGATTGGCAAAAGACAGGAGAAAAGCAGTCCTATTTTACATATAAATGAAAAGATTTTTTTTTCAAATGTGTATTAAAGTTATAGTAACAATTTGAAATGCTAGAAAAAAATGCCTATTCCCTCCCCCCCAAAATATATAAATCCGATTAATGAATGTTTTTTCTACTTATTTGTAGAAACATTGTAAAAAGAAATTTAAGCCTATCCTTTAAGCAAAAGAAGGGAAGATCTAAAGCACAAATTAGAGCTTTACCTTGAAAAGAGAGAATAGTTTCTGAAACAAATAACAGTAATATGATTATTTTAATTTTTTTACTATCTCAATTATATAAAAGTTAATATATCAAAGAGATGTATTCCATTATAGCTTTCTGCATGAGAGAAAAATATTTTCAAATATTTAATATTAAATAATACCAGCACCCTGAAAATATTACATATGTAGGCAAACAGTTAAATTTCTCACCTTATAGGCTATATTGATAAATAACAAGTATTTTATTTAAATATATAATTTAGATATCCAGAGTTAACACTCACAGCCCATGTTTTAAGAAGATTGTTGAAATTTTATAACTTATTATTGAAAAAACTGAAAACTTTCTGAGTTTTAGAGTTGTTTTTTAATTTAGAGCTGTTTTATTAATTTAACCTTAAACATACTTTTAATCAGAAGTATGTATTTGGCCATGCTTATTTTAATTAAAAATTATCCCCAAGTAAAATGTCCAGGAAGGCCATGAGTTTCAAAGTTTTCAGAAAGAAAATATTTCTTTGAACTTTTAATTAAATTGAGTGTTACCATTTATAATGGCTACTACTGATGAATGATACAAGTAAAAGCAGATATATAGATGATAGCTAAATAGAGATAAGAGTGGTAGAACTACAGATATATATTATGAGACCATTGTTCTGTCAAAACATGGCTATATGCTGGTCATTAAATCACTAATTATGCTCTTAATATGCTTAATGTAATGATGTATTGGGAAAGGGAAATTCTTATTTCCAGAATTGGCACTGAAGCTATTAATTAAGTTAGGTAGATTATAGAGCAGTAATAAGTTATATACAGTTATGATTTCCAGTCAAAACAATGTTTTCCAAAGTTATACATCAGCTCTTTTTTTTCTTTATACCCCCTCCAGTGAGGTTATGGCATACATGCATATTACTACTAAGTATTTTCTCTCAGTCTTTGGTATGTCTTCTCATTCCTTAGGGTATGTTTCACAGGAGATGTTTTTAATTTTTACAAAGTTCGATTTTTCATTTTTATTCATCATGGGTTATGTTTTTGGTGTTGCATTAAAAGCTTGCTAAAATAAAGATCATAAAGATTTTCTGTGTTTTCCCCTAGAAGTTTTATAATTTTAGAATCAACATTGAGGTCTATGACTTATTTTGAGTTCATTTTTATGGAAGGTATGAGATATGTATCCCACTTACCTTTAATTTTGTTTTATCTTACTTTAATCTATTCCCTTCTCTTTTATTCATTTTTTTTGCATATGAATGCCCAACTATTCCAGCAGCACCATATAGTAAGAAAAGATCATCTTTTTACATTGGATAAATTCCCAACTTGTCAAAAATTAGTTGACTACATTTGTGTTTTTTTGGGCTGTCTAGTGTAACTATTATGTCTAATTCTTAATATCGTATTGTTTTGAGTACTGTAGCTTTATAGTGAGTCTTCAAATTGGGTAATGTGATTCCTCTTTTTATTAAAAGATTGTTTGGCTATTTAATACCTTTTCCTTTCCATACAAATGTTAGAATTAGCTTATTGATATTAACAAAAACTTCTTGCAATTTTGACTGATATTGTGTTGTATCTATAGACTAAATTTGAGATAATTGACATCTTAACATTATGGAGTCTTCCAATTTATATGTGCAGTATGTATCCCTACTTATTTCTATATATTTTTAAATTTCTCTCATCAGTGTTTTGTAGTTTTCCACATATTAACCTTGTATCCTGCAATTATCAGTAATTAATAACTTATTTATTAGTTCTAAAGGTTTTGTTTTTGTTTTGTTTTCTTTAGGATTTTCTAAATAGATAATTGTGTCATCTCTGGATAAGGACAGTTTTATTTTTTTCCTGTCAAATCTATATGTATGTCTTCTATTTCTTTTTCTTTTCTGTTGTAGTAGTTAGTATATCCAGTGCAGTGTTAAGTAGAAGAGGTGAGGATCTCCTTGCCATATGAGTGTGTGTGCCATATGTGTGTGTGTGTGTGTATACACACACACACTCACAGACAAAGAGAGAAAGACAAAGAGAAAGAGAGACAACAGCATATGGGATTAAACTGCTCCTAAAATAAGCTTAACATACTTGTTGGCCATTTGCATATTTTCTCTGTAGAAAAGTCTGTTCAAGTCCTTTGCCCATTTTTTAATTGAGGGTGTTTTGTTTTGTTTGCTTTTGTTACCTATGTTTTTTTGTGTCACAGCCAAGAAATCATTGCCAAGAGCAACATTATAAAGCTTTTACCCTATGTTTTCTTTTAGGAGTTTTACACTTTCAGGTCTACAGGTGTATGAAAAGATATTCAACATCATTAATCATTAGGTAAATTCAAATTAAAACTGTAATGAGAACTGGGTGTTATGCACAAACAATGAATCATGGAACACTTCATCTAGAACTAATGATGTAATGTATGGGGATTAACATAAGAATAAAAAACAAACAAACAAACAAAAAACTGTAATGAGATATCACCTCATAACTATTAGGATAGTATTATCAAAAAAGCAAGAGATAACAAGTGTTGGTGAGGATGTGGAGAAATCGGAACCCTCCTATACTGTCAGTGGGAATATAAAATGGTACAGTCGCTATGGAGAACGGTATGGGGGTTCCTCAACAAATTAAAAATAGAGTTACCATGTGATCTGCAGTTCCACTTCACTTCTGGGTATTTATCCAAAAGAGTTGAAATTAGGATCTTAAAGAGACATTTGCACTCCCATTTTCATTGAGGCATTTTTCATAATAACCAAGATATAGAAAGAACTAAATGCCCATCAGCAGTTGGGTAGATAAAGGAAATGCAAAATATATAAACAATGAAAGACTATTTATTCTTAAAAATGAAGTAAATATTACCATATGTGACAAAATGGAAGAACATGAACCTGGGGATATTATGCTTAGTGAAATGAACCAGTCACAGAAGGATGAATACTTCATGATTCCACTTTTATTTAAGAGGAATCTAAAATAGTTAAACTGATAAAGGCAAAAAGTAGAATGGTAGTTGCCAAAGGCTGGGAGGAAGGTGAAATGTGAGTTGCTGTTAAATGGGTCTCAGGTTTCAATTATACAAGATGATTAAGTTCCAGAGATCTGCTGTACATTGTGCCTATACTTAATAATACTGTATTGTATACTTAACCATTGTTAGGTGGGTAAATCTCATATTAACTGATTCTTGCCACAACCTTTTTAAAGATGAAAAAAATAAACATAAAAGTAAGTTGAATGAAAAATGAGGAAGAAATTACTATTTTATGGAACAATGCATTTAATTCAACAAGTAATATAAAATATATGATTTGCATTGGAAATATAAAAGCCATGTAAATCCTTTTAAATGCTTCTTATTCAGGGCGCCTGGGTGGCTCAGTTGTTAAGCGTCTGCCTTCGGCTCAGGTCATGATCCCAGGGTCCTGGGATCGAGCCCCACATCGGGCTCCCTGCTCCACAGGAAGCCTGCTTCCCCCTCTCACTCCCCCTGCTTGTGTTCCCTCTCTTACTGTGTCTCTCTCTGTCAAATGAATAAATAAAATCTTTAAAAAAAAAAAACTATAAAAAAAATGCTTCTTATTCAGTGCCACTACTTTCCTAATCTTGCCCTTATTTCCTCAGCTTCCAAACATTTTGATATTTGAAAAAAGATGTAGGAAATTTAATGTAGGACACATGAAAAAGATAAAAATTAAGAAGAAAATAAATATTTATGTAATGGGTGAACAGATTTGTTGTGTGTGTTTTGTGTGTGTGTGTGTGTATGTGTATTTGGTTAAGTTGTTCACTTTCTGATGAGACCTAAAGAGAGATGAGATACATATTTACCATGACTTCTGAAGCCCAGCAGGAGACTGGCTATCCCAATATGTTTATTAAGCTCCATAGAAGCCTACACAATACAACTAATTTTAAAAATAATAATTTCAAAGTCTTTTGCATTTAAAAGCTCTAGTTTACCCCAATCAGACAAGTCCTGCTTCAAAATACAAATTTTACAATCCTTCATTAAATTTAGGACTAGAGAAAAGGCGGGGAGGACACTGCTGAGGACGTTTCCACCTCCTGAGTCCTACCTTCCCATAAGCCACACGTCCTGGTGGAGAAGCCACATTAAACTGTCCACGCACAGACCCAGTCCCGCAGCAAGAGAATGCCTGGTGCCTGGAGCACACCGCATTCTGGGCTGCACTGCATGGGGAGAGTGATCTGTGATTCTGATACTCTGTAATCCTTGAATCTGTCATAATACACACACGCACACGCACGCACACACACACACACACCCGCACGTGCATGGCTGTCCACAGACACGTGTGCTAATATATCCTTGCCCTTAAATCACACTTCACAGATACAGGAGAAACTCTTTTTTATATGATTCCACTACTCCTCTTATCAGAGTTTTTGTTTGTCTGTTTATAAGTATTCAGGTTTTTTTTTTTTTACAGTTTGTAAAGTTATTTTACAAAGTTAAATTTTGCCTTGAATATGCACTTTAATGGAAAAGTGAAATATAGCCAGTTAAAAAAAATTCTTCTACAATACAAAGATAAAATAAAGCCTTCTGCTTTTAAAATTAGTATGAAGAATTTAGATTATAAGGTAATATTTTAACATTCTTACACTTAAAAATCAACCTGAATATGTCTATTCTTCATTCATCCATTCAGTATATTATGTATGCACTATGTGTTTGGAAATTTCAGATATACCAATCCTCAAGCTTAATTTCCCATCTCAGCCAAAAATTTAAAATGTATTATGTATTTGTAAAATTCATATATGTACTGTTAAAATTAAGAAAACATATATGCTAGGGATGTCATTATTTCTGTCAACATATAACATTTATAAAAAATGCTTATTCAGAAAGGACTATGCTAGATCTATATTTTTTCATGCCCTGATACTTCACAGATGTGAGCTCACATTTTTTATTTCTTATATATTTATTGTACATAATAAGCATTAAATCATTTATTTTCATTAAGCACAAATGTACCTAGATTTATGTATCAATTTGAAATTGACTTCTCATCTTTTTCTTACTCTGTTTTATGTTTCTTAAATTAAATGATGACCACACGATATTATATGATTTATATCATTATATTTATCAAAAACATATCTGAATACATTTGTTGGACCGTTTATGACATCAACATTTATGCTCATCATAATTTTTATCACATGTAGCTTGAATGTGATACTTTAATTCAATGTAGGTAACAAGACTACTCTTAGGGCAAGGGCACAATGTTTCTTTAGAATAGTAGAGGCCAAATAATAATGTATAATTAATAGCACTACATTTAAAAGATCTTAGATACTATAACAGTGCTCAATTTACCTTGTCAACAACATCCGGTACATCTCTACAAATCAATATAAATTAAACATACATTTATAGTGTTCTTGTGTTTAAAAGATTTTTTATTATGCAAATATGTATATATACATATTTACTATTTTAATCATTTTTAATAATACAATTCAGTGGCATTAAGTACGCTCACATTGTGCATATTTAGATTTTGTAGTTAGTTTTATTTATAGCTTTTAAATGTTGACTAAAATTAGATACATTTCCCTTCCTCATCAGATGTTTCAGAGTAATATAACCTAACTGCTACAGAAATAATGCAGTATAACTTTTTTATACTACTGTGTTGAATTATTGCACAAATTCTAATTATTTGCTCTACCTTAAAATACTTTTTATTATGAGGACAAATGGGTTTCTATTATACAGATTTTTCTAGAGGGATTATAAGAAAGCAGCAAACAATATTGGCCTCAAGGGCATTATACAACACAGAGATTTCAGTTATGATTAATTGTATAAAGGTTATGGTACAAGAAAAATTCTGTTTGTAATAGAGGTTTAAATCAAATCCTAGATATTATGTTATAGTTTCCGAAACCATTCTGAATAAAGCAGAATTTCATGTTAAAGAGAGAGATTTAGCATCACAGTGCAAGATTTAGTCTTATTAAAATACTACACATTTCTGGGGCGCCTGGGTGGCTCAGTCGTTACGTGTCTGCCTTCGGCTCAGGTCATGATCCCAGGGTCCTGGGATCGAGCCCCGCGTCAGGCTCCCTGTTCCGCAGGAATCCTGCTTCTCCCTTTCCCACTCTGCCTGCTTGTGTTCCCTCTCTCGCTGTGTCTCTCTCTGTCAAATAAATAAATAAAATCTTTAAAAAAAAAATGCTACACATTTCAGGTAAATAGTGATGGTACTCTGGGATGCATACAACCCATTTCACCCATGGAAAAAGGCAGGCTCCTGAAAAGGTATAGATAGGATTCAGAGAACTGCTCAGTTGCCGAAGCATTTAGTTCAGATAATATATACTCTTATGAGCCAGAAGCTTATTATCTCAGTTGGATAAACAACATTTTCAAAGGTAGATAAACTATGGAAACACTTCTACATTTTTAGTTTTTATGATTGCATTCTCTGGATATCTCCTGACTTTAAAGAGCAACATTCAATTATTTTAAATATCTAAAGCAAGCACCAAATAAAACATATAAAAGAATGTATCATCAATGTCTCATCTCCTCACCCAAGTGAACCAAAAATCACGGTTTTTGCCAGTTTATCGCCAAATATGTTTTCTATTTCTCATCTCCTTCCAAATTAACGGCTTTCAGGGAGTAGGAGAGGTGGGGATAAAATCCAGTTGAAGCCTTTACTGGGAGTCATAAAGTTGCACTGATTCAGTAGCTTGCCTATCAGGAATAGCATTGAAGAAAATCTAATTGAGAAGACATCTTTTTCTTTTCTTTTGAGCATTTCAGTCATAGCAATTTCAAGCTTTATTCCTTTTTCAAAGCTAGCCCATACAGGTCAGCAAAAATCTGGTGTCCACATCTGGAAAAAACGAGAATAATATGTATGATTTCCCTCAGGTTTCATCTCTTCCCACCTTCAACTCTGCTTTTATTCACCCTTACATTTGTTACATTTGCTTTAAATTCAGAAGACTCTGTCCTTGGGTCCAAGGTTAATATCTCTTCTTGTTACACCTACTCCTTTATTTCTCCTTGAATTATTTTAAAATTCACAGTAAGTCAGGATCTGTGGCTCATTTTTTGTTTGCTTGTTTACTCTGCTGCATCCCCAGGGCCTACATCTGTATCAGTACATATAAAAATACATGCTTTATAAATATTTCCCTCTTTTCCTCTCTTCCATTTTAATATGGAACTTTTCAGTTTTTATACTCTTTATACAGTCTCAACTTTCCCTCAGTCTTCTCTTTTCCAGTATCATCTCTTACCACCTTTTTCTTGTTCCCTTCATTCTGCTAAAATGTTTAATAAATGATCAATTACCTAATCCCCAGATCCAGTGACCTCTTCACGTGCTCCCTGCTATTTTTGTCTTTTCATGAAAAATTACACAATTTGCTTTTTTTTTCTTTTTGATTTTTTAAATACTTGACCTATAAGATATATTTCTCTTCTGATTCTTTTTCTACCTCTTGTATTGTTCTTTCTCAGTATCCTCATTGACTTCCATCCTCCTAGTCACATGTCCCCCAAAGATCTCCCCTAAGCCTATTTTACCCCTTTTATATATTTTTCTTGTGAAATTTCATCTACTCTCATAGTTTCAAGTGTTTTCAAGATGCACACATAAACATCTATTGTTCTGGGCCCTTGACTAAGATGGTGTGTTATTTCTTATCATGCTCACACAACCTTATATCAGTAGGTAGTGATTCCCACATTTTAAAATAAAGGACATATTAATGCCACGAGGCTAGAGGATAACAGAGCTAAAAATCTAAGTCCGTGTATCTGACCACAAATAGTTACATCGTATTACCTCCTTTCATCCAGGTAGCAGTTTTTCTCTTTTTTTTTTACATCCTCTTCCCTTAAAGTGCATAGAAATGTGAACACTTTATCTTATAGATAGAAGTCTCTGTGATGGATTATCAGTAACCTTGTGGGAAAGGAGTGTTTACAGGTGTTTTACCCTGTGCTATAATTCGGAAAGAGAGACATAGGGATCAAGAGATGGTTTCCTATGTGGAAGTCATCTTCTAAAATGGCTTTCTTTGGATGCTATTGAAGACACATTCAGGACTCCTAAAAATACCACATAAGGTTAAATGTGTTGAGGGTTCTGGATAGTTGTTTCACAGTCAGTAATCATTTGGTAAAGAAATTTGCGTTGTATCCATTGTCACATATTAGTATGTAAAAATAACTTTAGGTTTCAATATTGTTTTGTTTTGTTTTTTTAGAGAGAGAGAGGGAGAGAGAGGGAGCTTGCAAGCAGGGGGGTGGGGCAGAGGGAGAGGGAGAGGGAGAGAGAATCTTAAGTAGGCTCCATGGCCAGCACAGAGCCCTACTCAGGGCTTGATCTCTTGACCCTGAGATCATGACCTGAGCTAAAATTGAGAGTCTGATGCTTAACTGACTGAGCCACCCAGATGCCCCAGGTTTTGAGTTTTTAATAAAAGTTCTTACACAATATAAAGTCAGAACTAGACTTACAAGGGCTGATGACAAGCTCTTCTTGATTCACAATAACAAAAATACTGAAGTAAAAACTGGGCGTTTTCAGTAGAAAGTTTTATTTAATTCCCTCTATTAAGTAATTCATTTTGGGGAATTTTTTGGACAACAAATATATCAGAGCATGTAGCAGAGTAAATTGAATGGGGATGGATGAAAAAATAAGTCATCCTTAAGTACAGTTATTCTCCAAACTGTTAATACTATTTATAATTTGACTCTGAAAAATATATATTTGTATAAAATAAAATGCAACTATGACTTGAGATAAACATTTATCTGTCCCTATTAATGTGTCCTATATTAACCAATGCTGACACTGAGATTTGAGAGAAAACTCACAAAAAATAGCAAAAGAAAAGATGAAGAGGAAACTTTTGTTGTTGTTGTTCTTGTTTTAATGCCATCATTAGAGAAGTTTATTTCAAACATTCATTTTGAATGTAGTGTGAGTATAAATAACTAATATGCTTGCAACGAGAAGAGGCAGTTCAGTGTAATGGAAAGCACACCAGGAATCAATCATCTAAATAATTAAGTTTTCTGATATCTCACATCGCCTGCAAATCTCACCACTGAGCTACCATGCTAAAATGTCAATGTGTGAGTTTCGCTATCAAGTGCAGAGAGAAAAGGTGAAAGATTATTTTGGTCCTCACAGAAACTATGGCTTCAGACATCTGACAACACTTTAATCAGGACACCAAAGCAAATGCAGAACTGTTTCCATTTTTAGTTTCACAACTCATTTGTTAGTGTTGCAAAAGAACAGAGTGTTATATAATAACCATTTGATGTTTATTTTAGGTGTGCATTATTCTTTATGTGGAAGTTCCCTGATGCAAAACTTAGTTATTCTTTATACTACCATCTGGTTGGTGGTGCCTCAGTGGAAACTTCCTATAATCTGGCTTGAAGTCAAAAATAATGTTTCAAAAAGTTTTCTGTAGTTTAGCATCTAAAGATGGTGTTTTAAATGTTTAATGTTAATGTTTAAATGTTTGAATCCTATATATCTAATAAATTCAGGAATACCATCTAAGCCTATAAAATTTAGTACAAAGATAAAAAAGATAATTTCTATTCTCAGTTTGCTTTTAAGTCTTGGTATAAAGATATACAATAGCCAAATTTGGGGCCAGATGCCTTAGAAAGCTAAGAAATATGTGTATTCCAAATGGCGATCAACACTTCTTTCTCCTACTGGCAACATCCATTACAAATCTTCTTAATGTTATCACATCTATCTTCTCATCTGGCTACTAACTAAATCTTATTTACTGTATTTTAAATAAAAATTGTGTATCTTCATGGTGTAAAACATGGTGTTTTGACATATATATATATATATATATATATATATATATATATATATATCTTATACACAAAGTGAAATGATTACTGCAAAATAATTACTTATCCATAGTTACCATTATTTTGTGTAGAGTGAGAGCACCTGAGATTTACTCTCAGAAAATTTCCAGTATATGATACAATATCATTAACTATAGTCATAAGGCTGTGCATTAGATCTCTAGCACCTATATGTTCTGCACATCTGCAACTTTATACCCTTTGACCAACATCTCCCATTTTCCTCACCTCCTTGCCCCTTGTAACTGCCATTCTGTTCTCTGCTTCTATGAATACTTTTTTTAGATTCCACATGTATGTGAGATCATGCAGTATTTTTCTGTCTGTATCTTCCTGATTTCATTTAGCACAATGTCCTCCAATTTCTTCCATGTTGTCACAGTTGGTAGGATTACATTCTTAATTTAAGGCTGAATAACATTCCATTGCATATATATACCACAAATTTTTCAGCCATTATCCACTGATGGACACTTAGGCTGTTCATATCTTGGTTATTGTAAATAATGCTGCAATGAACATATATATCTCTTTGAGGTACAAATTTCAGTTCCTTTGGATATATGCCCAGAAGTGGGATTGCTGGATCTTGTAGTAGTTCTGTTTTTAAGTTTTGAGGATCCTCCATACTGTTTTCCACAGTGGCTATACCAGCTTAAATTCCCACCAATAGTACACAAGGGTTCCCTTTCCTCCACATCCTAACACTTGTTATCATTTGCTTTTGTGATAATAGGTGTCATGCTAACAAGTACGAGGTGATATCTCCTTGTGTTTTTGATTTGCATTTCCCTAATGATTAGTGATGTTGAGAACCTTGGATTGAAAACATCCTCACGATACTATTTTTCACTGAGGTCTGTGTAAAGGATTTTTGAAAGCTGAAAAATTTTAAAACATAAACATTGGCCCTTACTTTGTGACATTTCTGAAATTATTGAAAAGATAAGACTTCTATGTGCACTTTCCTGAGGAAGGCTCAAAGTCATATTCAACCACAAAAAATGCACTGTCACAACAGCATACATATTGGATTTCACGCACAATTGGTACAGAAAGGTGACAGAAGTTATTATTATTCATACTCTTTTTAAATCTATGGTTGTGTAGGTTTTCAAGGGATGTGGTTTGGCTGGAACATGCAAAGTAGTTAAGTACAAATAAAATCACTATTAGTCTTTGTTATCAGTCATAGACACTGGGAAATTTTGAGGGAAATTACAAGTATCTCACAACTGTAACACAATAATAATAAACAACAAACAGTATATAACAAGAAGTCTGTCAAATCTTTATGAATGGTAATTTTCCTGAAATAGAATCCTAAGAGAGACCAAAGTTCTGGGGCCTATAGATAAATGTAAGGAAAGTGAAGATTGGTCTGACTTAAGAATTTAAAGACTCACTTATCATCATAAGAACACGAAATGTGAAATTTTAAATCTAATCCAGTTAAATGAAAATTTTTAGAGATTTGATGATGTCCTTATTAGATCATCATCTCTAATAGCATATGATTCAGACCTCACCCTTCTCTATTAAATCCACAATGCAAAAATTATCCAGCATAAATGTATAAACTTGGTTCAGACTATCCCTCGTAGAAAAAAAGAAAAAGAAATCTGATTTGTATATAATATAAGAACATTTATATTTTATAATTCTCTCTATATATATAAATATATAGAAACATCTATGTATATAATCTATCTATCCATCCATCTATATATAATAGATATAATACAAATTCAGGGTCATTCTACAAAATTCCTGACTAATGCCCTTCAAAGTTGTCATAGCAAAATGAGGAAAATGTGAGAAACTTTAACAGCCAAGAGGAGCCCAAGGATATATGACAATAAAATATACTGTGATATGCTAGATGAAGTCCTGGAACAGAAAAAAATGCCTTAGGGAAAAATAAAGTAATCCAAATAAAATATTGACTTATGTGTAAACATTTGTTCATTACTTTTAACAAATGCACCAAATAATGAAAAATGTTATTAATGGGGAAACTAAGTGTCGGGTATATGAGAACTCTAATTCTGTTTTTGCAATATCTTTGGTAAATGTAAAATTATTAATAATAATAATCTGCAAAAATGCTGCAAAACCTAAAGCATAAAATCATGAAGATTATATGAAGAAAATACAGGTAAACTCAAATTGGGGATTTTTAAACAGGCCATGAAAATATGAGCAAATATACCTACATGAAATTTCAAAAGCTGTATCTTCTCATTCATAAGATGTCCAAATTACAAGTAGTAAATAGAAAGAAAAAGCACCACATACATAAACCAGTTAGTTGATAGGCCTCCATTAATGATAAGGTTAGGGTTAGATTAACTTGCTTAAGTCCTAATCTCTATTAGCAATATCTACTCATAGGAAACTGGTTAAATAAATGGTGTACAAGTGAAAATGTTAGAAAAATAAACACCATATCAGTAGTCACCTAAGAAAAGCAGGAAAATTAAAACTTAAATAAGAATAGAAATATATATTTTAGAAATTATTAAAATGACAGGCCTGATATAAAGATGTATGCCTTCAAATGCAGGCATGAACCAAAAATAAAAATTAATCAATCAAAATAAAATAAAAATAATTTAAATACACATACCTAAAAATTAAAAATTGGGGACATTTTTTCAAAATTGAATTTGTTCAATATTTATAACATTAAATATCACACAAATTTTCCTTAGTATTAGAATTCTTAAAAAAATTAGTTCTATTCCAGTTTTAATGTTTCCCCCTAAAGATGTGTGAATGGATTTTCCTGTGATCCCTTTGATGTACGCCACAATGCTAATGATATATTTCTCTTACATTGTCAACAAAAAGTTTTCAGTATAAGTTTGCATTACTAGATCAGTATTTTAACAGCCTTATATAAGGCAAGAGAGTCAAAACCTTTGGCAAGCCAGGTGATTTTCTCTGTAATTTGCTTGTTGTGCTGTCTAAAGCACCTGAGCCAGGGACCAGGCATATATATTATGTGTTGGTATGTCAGGGGTATTTGTTTTTCCCTAAGGGACAATACTTATTGATATAATTACTTAATCCATTTCCAAATGGAAATTCATTTGCCAAGTATGATTGTATTACACCATGTATTAGTTTGCTCGGGTTGCTGTAACAAAATACCACAGACTATGTGATGTGACCCTAAGAACAGAAAGGTATTTTCTCATAATTCTGGAAGCTACAAGTCCAAGATCAAAGGTTTAGTTTCTTCTGAGACCTCTCTCTTTGGCTTACAGATGGTCACCTCCTCACTGTGTCCTTATATGGCTGTCCCTTGATCTGTGTGTTCTTTTCTAATCTCCTCTTCTTATAAGGACACCTGTCATATGAAATTAGAGCCACCCAGGACCTCATATTATCTTAAGTACCTCTTTGTAGGTCTATCTTCAAACACAGTTACATTCTGGGTGTACTGGGGGTTATGAATTTTGGTGAGACCTAATTCAGGCCATAATACCCCAGATGACCTCTACTCTATAGTAACATTTGGATGATTCTCTCTATGCCTTCTGGAGAAGAACTTTAAGCAATACTTTGTAACCAATGGTTAAAGAACCCTGCATAAAGGCTTATGACTTGCTGGGTTCTGACCCTGAGTAGTCATCTTAAAAAAATTCTAAGCTTGGGAAAGAAGAAATAAAGGTGAGAGACAACTAATACTAGTTGGTAACATAAAATTAAAATGAACTGAGCACGGAGCCTGATCTGGGGCACAATCCGATGACCCAGACACCATGACCTGAGCAGAAATCTAGAGTCGGAGACTTAACCGACTGAGCCACCCAGTCATCCCTGGTTATCAGTATTTTATAATAAATCATGGTTTCATTCATATAGGTGCAGGGAAGAGGCTGTTTTCATTTTCTACTGCTGCATAAAGAGTTACTACAAACTTAGCATCTTAAAACAACATACACTTATTATTTCACAATGTCTTTGGGTTAGGAGTATGGACATGGCTTACCTGGATCCTCTGCTCAGACTCTCATGAGTTTACATTCAGTGTATCAGGAAGGCTAGGGTTTCATTTGAAGCTCATTCAGATTGTTGGCAGAATTCTGTTCCATGTAGTTATAGGACTAACGTGCCCAACTCTTAGAGGACAGCCCCATCCATAGGAAATTCAAAACACTGTTGTTTTCTTTCTTGCAGGCCATCAGGAGAGCATCTCCCTAATGCGTCACCTTCTTTTGAAGGGCTCACCTAATTAGGTCAAGGCCCATCTGTGGTAATCTCCCTTTTGATTGACTTAAACTCAACTGATTAGGAGTTTAATATAGGGGTGATACTTCATCATAGTAATGAGTCCCAGCTGTACTCTAAGGTAGGGTATGACATAGGCTATGCACAAATGGAACCAGGATCTTAATTTTGCCTACCACAGAGATCAAGTTAAATTATTTTTTGGCTTACAACAGGAGAATTTTCTTTTCTATTTGCAAAATATTCAAGTTGAAAGTTAATTTTGGAGAAACTTCATAATTTTTCTTTTAATTTATGGATCACCCAGTCTCAGTTAAAAGAACTATGAAATTCAAGCAGCAAGAGAGAAAAAAATTTGATGAGCAGTGCTCTTTGTTTAGCCCAGAAGATCATTTGGAGTCATTTTGCATTGTACAATTATTTATAAAGCTGCTGTATGTGGGAAAAGTAATATTGACACTCTACTTCTAACTTGTTAAGTGAATTACTCCTCTTGCTAATACTGGCACAATTTTACACAGTAAAACTGGGTAGATGCCTCAAAACAGCATCTTTTGATTACAAAGTAGAATATTGATTATATCTTAAGATTAGATTTCCATTTAACTTGAAATTCACTTTTGAAGATAGATGGATGAATTGAGTAAATGAAGCTTTTTCCTTTTGTGAGTTACATAGTCAATTTTTCTTTTGATGCTTAGCATTTCCATTCTGTGATTCTGCAGTATTTCTTAGATTCTTCTTCATAGGGTCCTTATGTAAGCCAAAGTTATTTCCAAAATATTAGACTGCATTAAAATAAGAGGAAGTTTTATTTGAAGTAAAAGAGTCATAAGGTAGTAAAAGCATTCTCAGAAAAAGAATTCCTTAAGTTATTCAAAAATAGTTTCTGATTCTCTGTCCAGGAGCCTTAAGAGAGTTAACATAATTTAGGAGGTCAGAGGAAGTCTCAGGATAGTTTGCCATTGTATCTCTTTCTCTCGCCCAATTCTAGTTCTATCCTGAATTTGTGTCTATCAACAGATTTGTTGATCATTGAAATTTAATATGTAGTTGTTGAGTTCTTGTCAAAGTTCTCTGCATATGGCAAATACTTAATATATATATTTCATTTGATTGATTTTTCTTCTTTGGTTTCAGAGTTTTTTTATTATTCTTTTTAAAACATTTTATTTATTTATTTGACAGAAAAAGAGCACAAGCAGGGGGAACAGCAGGCAGAGGGAGAAGCAGTCTCCCCGCTGAGCAGGGAGCCCAATGCGGCGCTCCATCCCAGGACCCTGGGATCATGACCTGAGCCGAAGGCAGACGCTTAACTGATTGAGCCACCCAGGTGCCCTATCTTTTTTTAAAGATTTATTTATTTATTTTTGAGAGAGAAAGAGAAAGAGAGCTAGGGGAAAGACAGGGAGAGGGTAAGAAATCCTCAAGCAGGCCAGGCTCCATCTCAGGGCCCTGAGATCATGACCTGAGCTGAAACCAAAAGTCAGACACTTAAGGACTGAGACACCTAGGTGTCCCCCATTTGGGTTTTTTTTAATTCCATTTGTGATTGGTATCAAAAAGTAGAATGTCTAGGCAGGAGAAAGAAAATGTAGATGGGAAAATACCAATCTGGGTCGATCAGTGGTGTAAAATGAAAAAAAAACAAAAAACTGTTGTGAGAAAAATGATTTTCATAGTTCATCTCTAATTTGTCAAAATGTTTCTGCTATCCAAATCATCACCTTATATTTGCCTGCATTTCATGAATTTTATTAGTTTTCTTTTCAATGTAGCTCTTCTCCCTGAATAGTATTTGTTTCTCTAATTTTTCAAATGTATATTTTTTTACTACTCTGTATATGTATTTCCTTTAAATAGAAATTTTTATGATGGGGAAGACTTCTCTGAGGAAATACATTCTTTGAAAGGTTATGACAGTAGTTATTTTTACTTGCTGAATTTCCCCACTGGAAGGTTCTTTTAATTCATTTTATAAATCTCCTTTCTTTTGGGCGCCTGGGTGGCTCAGTCGTTAAGCGTCTGCCTTCGGCTCGGGTCATGATCCCGGGGTCCTGGGATCGAGTCCCACATCCGGCTTCCCGCTCTGCGGGAGGCCTGCTTCTCCCTCTCCCACTCCCCCTGCTTGTGTTCCTGCTCTCGCTATGTCTCTCTCTGTTAAATAAATAAATAAAATCTTTAAAAAAATAAAATAAAAAAAAAATAAATCTCCTTTCTTTTTAAATACCACCATAATAGAAAAATTCAATAAGAGTAAAATAAGAGTCGAGTGACCGTTGTTGCCTGAAGAGATATGAGAACTCTTGCAAAATGTAGTGTTCTTTTTTTGTTTGTTTGTTTTTACAGACCTTCTTATTTTGGTGTGTCTTTCAAAGTACCAATATAGCTCTTATTATCACTGTTACACCAAGGGTCTGTGGCATGCAGACTATTTTAGCATAAAACAGCACTAAATCTCCTTTTCCATGCTTATCTCCATTGCTATTTCTGAAACAGTAAAATATATAGATGAGTATGCAATATGCAAATTTCATGCCTAGTAATATGGATAGTGTATAATCCAATATTCTCCTTTTTTATTCACCAAAATAAAAATACTACTTATATAACCTTATTATGATCATCCTAGTGTAATGTTTAAGTTTGCATCTCTTTTGTTTATGATCTCTAAATTTTATAGATTAGGGACGCCTGGGTGGCTTAGTTGGATGGGCATCAGACTCTTGATTTCATTTGGGGTGGTAATCTCGGGGTCATGGGATCAAGCCCTGTGTTGGGCTCTGCGGTTTGTTGGGGGTGCTCTGCTTGGATTCTCTTTCTCCCTCTCCCTTTGCCTCTCCCCCACCCCATGCTCTCTCTCTCATAATTAAAATCCTTTAAAAAGTAAAAAAATTCTATAGATTATAAAATTATGTTTATAATTCTAGTCCAGAGACGATTTGAAATTGGCAATATTTTTTAAATATTTATAGTAACAATATACACATGTATCTATGAATTCACACAAAACATAAATTGTTATTAGACATGCAACAGCTAGTTCCCTTAGTAACTTGCTTTTTGTCTCTTCTTAACTGTGGTGGGTCAATTTATAGAACCTAATGTTCTTTTTCATTATGTCAATATTACATATCTATTACACATCTATTTAATGTCTTCACAATAGCATGTCAAAGTAGGAAGAGGAAATCAAAATGAATGACAATCGTCTGCTTTGAAAATCATGCCCTATTATTTATTTGTGTGTATGTGTGTTTTTAGTATTACTTTACTTAAAATAGAAATTACAGAAGTTATTATATGCTTACCTTTGTCAAAATACCATATAGATATGGATGTTGATGTATACTGATATACATATCACTGGTCTCTATCACCTTAATATTATTCATAACCATCCATTAAACAGATAGACAACTGTGAAGTTTGAGATGGAAGAAATCCATTTTTGCAATTAATTTTCCTACAAAATCTGTAATATGCTAGCAGAAATGGTGAATCACCAATTTAGTAATAGTCATTCAGGCTAAAGCACAATTTACCTATTGATTACTAGAAGTTTTAATAATTTCCTAGCCTCTCGAGCTTCTTCTACATTACTAACACTATTCATTACCTCTCACTAAAGATATTTCATGGGGTGGAATTCTTAACTCAAACAAAGCCAGCCTGATTGTGAATATAAGTGGCCTCCCCCCAAAAAAACTCTTTGAAATCATAAAAACAGAAATGAAATGTGCCTTGTAAAATAGAATGAATTGTCAATTGACTAGTAATTCTTGTGCTGCTTTTCACAGGGCAAAATGAAAAATTCTATAAAGGAGAAGAGGGGAAAAACACCATAAAATTGGCGTGGATTCTTTCACTGGGTAGGAAAAAAAAAAGTGTCACAGACAAAGAAAAGAGACTTTGGACTTGAAATATAATGAAAGTGATTTTTCTGAACAGATGAAGCAGATGGCATTTACAAAAGCAACTAAACTTTATGAATAGTATAGAATTTTTCTTTGGATCTCTTCAGAGAACATAACACTTGAGAAAGCAATGGGTCTGAAAGTTGATTACCAGGCCTTCACCCCTGTGGAACCAGCTCAAAAATTTAACCCTTGCTACTGCTAACTAACTAACTAACTAGAGTCAGTAACAATTATTTCTAGTGAGAATACTATGGCATACATTTGCGGAATGTATTATATATGCTTATCACTTAAGTAACTATTTTTACAAACCTCAAATGCCATCTCTAAGAAAAGACAAATAATAAATCAAGATAAAAATTGAAAAGCTTTGAAGCTCTCTAAAATTGACCAATCCTTCCAGTAAGTAAATGTTGTTTTCAGAGCTCCTTTAACAGTGTCTAGCATAAAGTAGGTGATTGATAAATGCACATTCCCTTTACCACTTTTGAAAAATATCAGACAACCTTGAATACCAATTATTGGGAATGATAATGAGTTTATATCAGTATCCCTCAGGCATAAATGTAATATTATTTTAATATATGTGGCATTAGGTATATGAAATTCCTAGTTCAGATGAAGATAAGCCACTAAGAATATATGTATAACTTTTATGTTGGTCAACTGAGACAATGACTAAAAACGAACAGGAAGAAAGAGTCTTGCATTCACTGAATTTTGGAGCTATGTGTTCTGTTATATACTTAGACCCTATATTTTACAGATGATTAATTTTAGCCTCTAACAAGTCACATGATTTACATCTCACAGCTAATAACTATGATACCTTGGAACAATAACCAACTTATAATGCCCTAAAATACAGGCATTCAAGGTTTTTTCTTCTTCCTCGGTATTTCTTTCTAGTGAACTGAATCTATTTCCATGGTTGTATTTCCTATCTAAATGATGATGATCCCAAGTTCTTATGTCCTGCTCAGGTATCTCCTGTTACATTTGGACTTATATATGTCCAACTACCTGCCATCAATTAATCATAAGCTCCTGAAAAACACCATGTTCTAAATAAAACTTTGTCCTTATAAGTTCATCTTATAGTTCAGCTTAGGTGATACCTCTAATTCACACAGTTTCCAAGCTAGAACAGTGGATATCATCCTTGATGATGCCCTTCCCTACATTCTCCTATGCAATTGATCATATTTTCTGAAAATATCTATCACATCATACCATCTGACTTCCTACTACCTTCCTCTGTACCCCTTTCCTGAAACATTCCACTAAGAATATACTCAGAGTCCATGCTACAGCCACAGAAACCTTTTTTTTCCATTTCCACAAATCTCTGTTTCATTTTGAACTGCTGTTTTCCCTGCCTGAACCTTACTTCCAATGTATACAAACTCCAATAATTAGGCTAATTTGAGAAATCCCCCATATTTCAGACAAAATGCAATTTCTTGATCAAGCTTTGTGTACCTGAATTAGATGCTCTTCCATGTGTTTCTATATTTGTCCTTTTTTTTTTTTTAAAGATTTTATTTATTTATTCATAAGAGACAGAGACAGAGAGAGAGGCAGAGGGAGAAGCAGGCTTCCTGCTGAGCAGGGAGCCCGATGCGTGACTCAATCCCAGGACCCTGGGATCATGACCTGAGCCGAAGGCAGACGCTGAACCATCTGAGCCACCCAGGCGCCCTATATTTGTCCTTTTTTAAAAATATCATTTGTCACACTGTTCATATTGTGTTTCTTATAATCATCCCCATGTACCTGGACTAAACTGTGGAGAGTCAGGAATTATGTCTTTCTTACTTCCTGGTTATATCTCCAAAGTCTACTCCAGGATGAGAGTATTAGTAATTTTTCAAAAAATAGTTATGAAATAAATATATAAGCAACTGAATGAATGAATGAATGTCAGGGGCCATCCTGCAAAATCAAGGTACAACATGAAAATTAAAAAGTCATATTTCTAAATAGTCCACTCTTTTCTATAATCCATTTAAAAATTAAACATGCCTAGGGCGCTTGGGTGGCTCAGTCTATTGAGCTTCCAACTTCCATTTGGGCCATGATTTTGGGTCCTGGGATTGAGTCCCACATCGGACCCCATGCTCAGTGGGGAGTTGGCTTCCCCCTCTCCCTCTGCCCCTCCCCCTGCTTGTGCTCTCTTTGTCTCTCTGTCTCTCTCTCAAATAAATAAATAAAATCTTAAAAGAAAATTAAACATGCCCAACTGTTTCCTAATTTTAAAATAATTTATTCTCTAATACAACTTTTTTCCTTGTACCATATGGGTGAAGTTTGGCCAGATAATTCAATCTTTATTTATTTTTTATATTTATTATTATTATTTTTTAAAGATTTTATTTACTTATGCAGGAGAGACAGAGAGAGAGACAGAGGAAGAGGGAGAAGCTGGCTCGCCACGGAGCAGGGAGCCTGATGCGGGACTCGATCCCCAGGATCCTGGGATGACCACTTGAGCCAAAGGCAGATGCTTAACCGACTGAGCCACCCAGACACCCCAGATAATTCAATCTTTAAAAATTACATCATCACACACTAAAATTTCCACAAAGGAAAAAATATTAACAATTTTTTGTATGTAATATTCATCATTTACTTTCAGTAATGATATATGGATGATTAATTTTAAACAGCTTTAAGTTTATAAGAGCATTTAATCCATTTTATCTATCATTGATCTTTATAATTTTTTTTTAGTAAGTAGCAATTACCATTAGTCCAATTTTGAGTATGAGTATAACAAAGCACAAAATATCATGTCAATTTTTTTATACTGAACTTGGATTTGTTTGCATTCTGGGAAAACAAGTAAAATTTTCTAATTTCTCATTGATTTATCTGGAATTACTCAGAATCAGACCCTGAGAATGGTAGTATGCTTATTTGTGTAAGTAGTCTATTTAGGAGATGATTCTAGTTAACTGTGGCAAGGAAGTGAAGAAGTGATACAGGAAAAGAAGAGGAAAATAACACATAGCTCAGAGATCTCCCACCAGAGAGGTAATAGAGCTGAGGGACTTTTATACCAACTCCCAAGAGTTTTTCCTTTAGGTCTGAAGTGGGTGGGGTCAGTGCTTAATGCCACCTGAGAGGTAAAGAGAGAACACCTTGAAATAAAGAAATGTGGGTGTTGAAATATGGGGATCAGATTAACATACACTACGATGTAAAAAACAAGGGAAATGGACATTTGCTACAGTCATTTTATGAAACTTCCAGACAATAAAAACTGAAGCACAAAAATACATTTCTAGACTGATCACGTTGAAAAGTATTAATAGCAGATTCAACTATTTTACCCGACCTCCACTTCAGGCCATGACAGATACCTGTGACTGGATTTACTTT
Source organism: Leptonychotes weddellii (assembly GCF_054177405.1). Classification (NCBI taxonomy): domain Eukaryota; kingdom Metazoa; phylum Chordata; class Mammalia; order Carnivora; family Phocidae; genus Leptonychotes; species Leptonychotes weddellii. The sequence goes on along the minus strand of NC_138381.1, from coordinate 38,244,342 downwards.
CCTTCTCTAAACAACTAAGACCCTGGACAAAATATGTGAAACTTGTTTTCAGACATTGCACACCAGACTCTGCAGAACTATAATCTCTGAAAGAAGGGAATCAATAGAAGTGAGCCCCAAAACAGTGCAGGACCCTAGAGCAGAAAGGCAGATTCTGGGTTTTACCATGGTCTTAAGGAGTTGAAGAAATTGGAATGTAGGGAGATTGAGGTGGCTTGAATTTGCAGGACAAATTATCAGAGAGTTGGAAGCCATTTTGAGAAATCTGAAATATTCCCTTTGGATCATTTTATGAGGCCAAAATTACCCTGATACCAATACAAGACAAATGTATTCTAAGAAAATGAATCTACAGACCAATTGTCCTCATGAACATAGATGCAAAAAATCTCTATAAAACGTCAGCAAATAGAATCAAGCACTATATAAAACATATGAAACATTCTGACTGAATTTCAGTACCTTTAAGTTTATTTGTAAAAGTATTTAATCCATTTTATGTTTCTATATTTTTTTTTACTAAGTAGCAATTACCATTGGTCCAAGTTAGCTTTATCACAGGAATGTAAGGATAGTATAATATTGATTATTTTATTATATATAATATTATATAATGTTATACTCTTAATGTTCCTGTTAGCAGAATAAAGAACAAACATATGATAATCTCAATAGATAGCTCTACCCCTGAGCTAGTTGCCTGGGGCTTCAGTTACCATTTGTCATATGTTCTTAACCACCAGGTAATGAAGTATAGCTTTTGTTTTGTGGAGGTCTGAGAAAATGCTTGGTGGTGAAGAGAGGTTCTCATATTTTCTGAAAACAGCTAGAAACTATTAACCTAGTATCTGAGTCAGTTTCAGCTACTGTAACAGAATTCCATAGACTAGGAAGCTTAGAAACAACAAAAAGTTATTTCCCTCAGTTCTGGGGTCTGGAAATATAAGATCAAGGTGCCAGCATAGCCAGGTTCTTGGTGAAAACCAGCACTCTAGTTTGCAGATGGCCATCTTCTGGCTGTGTCTTCACATAGTTGAAGGGGCAAGAGAGTTCTGTGGGGTCTCTTTTATAAGGGTGCTAATCCCATTCATGATAGTTTTACCCTTCATGAACTAATCACCTCCCAAAGGCCCTGTCTCCTAATACCATCACAGGGGGTGAGGATTTCAACATATGAATTTGGTGGGGGTGGGGCAGGGGGCTTAAACATTTAGTCTGTAGCACCTGGTATGAGATACCATTATGTATAAAGAGTTTAAGAAAATCTGCTGAAGACTAAGTTGAAGCCAGGCACGGATGGTCCTAACAGTTGATATCTGAAGTTCTCTTCAGGTAAAAGGTAAATAGCAGTCAGACTAGGCTGGGCCATGGTGAGAGTAGAAGCAGCTTGTTTTCTCCTGCAGGATCACTACTCTGGGACTCTGTCCTCTATTTGCTTGCTCTCCCACACACCTCATTCCTCTCTACCCAGTAGTGCCCCACACATGGGGGACTGTGATCTCTCTTGTTGCCATGGGGATAAGTCTCCCTTAGAAACTTGGGTTCACAGATAAGTCATTTTAGCTTGAACTTTTACTCATTTCCTACCAATTTTTTGTCATGCTAAATGAAGTACTTGGCATCCATGAACATTAGGCCCATCTCCCAGCATTATAAGGAGACAGAACAGAAATGACAAAAGGTCACAAATTGTTAAAAATAATGTTGGGTGTCACAGTGCTCATTGCTTTGAAATACCAGAGCCTCTACATTTTTCAAAAGCCAGTTTAATGATCTGCCCCATTTTAGGAAGCAAAAACATCTAATTAAAAGGACTTGGCAAAGATAAACTCTCATCTGCATGTAAACTATGTGATATGGAATGGTCTACTTGCCTTGAGCTCTCATTAATCTGTGTTACTCAAACTCACTGTGTATGGACACAATAAATAGTTTTAGTTTTGAGGAAGTGAAACAGCTTCATAACTTCTAACACTCTTAGTCAACACTAGAGTTTAAAGATGTTAAACTAAAATTAGTTCTTAGGATAAATCTTACTTGGTCATGGTGGGGTTTCTCAACCTCAGCATTACTGCCATCTTGGGTTAGACTGTTGTCCAAGTGGGAGGCTGTTCTGTGATGGAAGATGTTTAGCAATATTATTGGCCTCTGCCAAGTGTAAGCCAATAGCAAGCCAATAGCAAACCCCCAGTCAGAGCAATTAAATATGTCTTGTGATACTGACTTCTTTTGTTTGTTAAACAAGTACATTTTAGGGCACCATTTCAATTCTTCTGTTAATATATTTTTAGTAATATATATATACTATAGTAGTATAGTATATAGACCTTAAAATATTTATCTTAAGTTATCACTATTAAGTTCAAGGTAATATTAGTTTAATTCAAGTAAAACAAAACAACTTTACTCCAGCATAGCTCCACCTCCTGAGCAATATATATATATAATATATCATAAATTATGTAAACATATAAATACATATATATATAAATACAGTATTATAGTTAGTAATTCACAAAATCTTATGATTTTAAAGGATGAAAGAAGGAGAAAAAACACAATCTTTCACATTTACGCAAATAGTTGTTATTTCAGGTGTTTTTCATTTCTTTTAGTGCTTGTCATTTAGCACCTTTCCTCTTTACCTTTCTGTCTATAGGACTACCTTTAGTATTTCTCATTAGGTAGGTCTTCTTGCAATGAATTCTTTCAGTTTATTTTTTTTCTGAGAATGTTTCTATTCAGTCATCATTTTAAAACATTGTGCTGCTTTTTATAAAAATCTCAATTGACTGTTTTTTCTGACAGTTCACTTTCCTTTACTTTTCTTTAATATTTTTTCTTTTTTTTTAATTTTTTATTATTATGTTAATCACCATACATTATATCATTAGTTTTTGATGTAGTGTTCCATAATTCATTGTTTGTGCATAACACCCAGTGCTCTATGCAGAATGTGCCCTCTTTAATACCCATCACCAGGCTAACCCATCCTCCCACCCCTCTCCTCTCTAGAACCCTCAGTTTGTTTTCCAGAGTCCACAGTCTCTCATGGTTCGTCTCCCCCTCCAACTCCCCCCCTTCGTTTTCCCCCTCCTGCTATCTTCTTTTTTTTTTCTTAACATATATTGCATTATTTATTTCAGAGGTACAGATCTGTGATTCAACAGTCTTGCACAATTCACAGCACTCACCATAGCACATACCCTCCCCAGTGTCTATCACCCAGCCACCCCATCCCTCCCACCCCACCCCCCACTCCAGCAATAATATTTTTTCTTTACATTCTTTAGTTCAGGTGGTTTCTATTGACCTGTCCTCAAATTCACTAATTCCTTCTTCTGCTAGCTCATATCTGCGGTTGATCCTAGGTAGTAAATTTTTTTATTTTATTTATTGTTATTTTCAAGTACAGAATTTCTATGTATACCTTTTTTAAAAATTAAATCTGTGACATGTTATTTATTTAAAAGAAAATATTTAGGCAGATGTGCCAAAATATTAATGTTTGTTAATTTAGTTAGTAGGGCACCCAATGTAATATTCTCTATTTATGAAATTTTTGAGAGAATTCTTTTTTTTTTAAGTTTTTTATTTAAATTCCATTTAACTAACACATACTGTATTATTAGTTTCAGAGGTAGAATTTAGTGATTCATCAGTTACATATAAAACCTAGTGCTCATTACTTCAAGTGCCCTCCTTCATGCCCATCCCCCAGTTACCCCATGCCCCCCACCTACCTCCACTCCAGCAACCCTGTTTGTTTCCTAGAGTTAAGAGTCTCTTATGGTTTGCCTCCCTCTCTGTTTTCATCTTATTTTTCCTTCTCTTCCTCTATGTTCATCTGTATTGTTTCTTAAATTCCACCTTTAAAAATTTCTATATCTTTATTGAAATTCTTTAGTTGTTGGCATTATGATAATATTTCTTTTCCACTTAAATTTAATTTTCTCTAATTGTCTTCTTTGATGTCATTGTTCACTAAAAACAACATGGGCCACACTCAGAATTAATTAGTAATGAATTCTTTTTTCCTAATTATGGGTCTCACTTTTCTGGGTTTGTGTGTGTGTGTGTGTGTGTGTGTGTGTGTGTGTGTATGACTTGTAATCTCTTGTTCGATAGGAATATTCTTCCAGATCCTAATTTTTTCTTTTTCTTAACTATTCTAGACTTACTCTCTGGACTCTCTCTATCCTTTTGGATGCACAGTAGCTGATGTGTCTGTTCAGATTTGTTTTTCTTGTTCATGTTCTTATTTTTTATCCTGATTTCATAGGGGATTCTCCCATACCCACATGGCTTAGTGGTCAGCCAATAATTTGGACATGGGTAATGCTTCAAGACTTGACCCCAATATGGCTTTTACTGCCTGCAGATGGATTTGTGTGGGGGACAGGAGTGCAAAGTGCAGCTTGAGCTTTTACTTTTTTTCTGGGCGCTCTTTTGTTTCTCAAGTCAGCTTGAGCTTTTACTTTTTTTTCTGAGCCCTCTTTTGTTTCTCCTATGAATGTGTGTGGTTTTTCAGTCATCCAGGGAGATTTGGAGAGTTTATCTTTCTCATATACAGATTCTCATCATTAAATTCCTGGCTGATCTGCATGTGTGCCAACTTAGCTTACTTCAATGGATCTGGGGGTTTTCTCAGTTCATTTCTTTATGAACTTGCTAATCATGTAGATACCACCACCGGGCATAAGCTTGAATCCTCCACTCCAAATCAGTTCCATTCATTCTGGCAGCAGGGGTGCTGGTTTTTATGAAACTAGTTATACCCTGGTTAAATGACTATGCTGACCATGAAGAAGATTAGGGGGTAGCCCCTGGCAAGAAGGCCTCAGATTCAGCCATTCTTACCTAAGTTCTAGCAGTTCTTTAATAAACACCTCTCAAGTATTGGCCAGGGTGTGGAGACCTGAAACTCTGCTGGTGGTAATGTAAAATTGGATGATAATATTGGAATTGACTGGGAACAGGAATAAGGGGATCATTTGAGGTGCTGAAAATGTTTTATATCTTTATCATGGCTGTAGTTACATGAGCAAATGCACCTGTTAAAACTTACTGAAAAATCTCTTCAAGTGAAAACATTTCACTTTACGTAAATTAAAACTCAGTAAACATTGATGTAAACTTAGAAACTTTCTTCAAGATTTTTTGCAGGTGCCAGGGTGGCTCAGTCATTAAGCATCTGACTTGGTTTCAGCTCAGGTCGTGATCTCTCAGGGTCATGAGATCAAGCCCTGTGTCAGGCTCCACACAGCACAGAATCTGCTTGTGATTCTCTTTTCCTCTTCTTCTGCTCCTCCTGCTCATGCCCTCTCTCTTTCTCTCTCTCTAAAATAAATAAATAAATCTATAAAACAAAAGATTCTTTGTAAGATGCTCTTTTTCAGGCTGAAGTTCTTCCCTTCTACTCTAATTTTGCTAAGAGTTTTAAATCATGAATGAACTTGAATTTTATAAAATTCTTTTATTCTGGCTCTCTTGGAAACTGTTTAATCTACCAATGTGACAAATTATATGAAGATTTTCTAAAATTTCTAGATGCAAATAATTGCAGATTTACAGTGAAGTTGTAAGAATACTGCAAAGAACCTCATCTAGCCATTACCCACATCACTGTGGCTAACGTTTTCCCCAAATTGCTTCATCATCAACCATTTGAAAGTTAAGTTAAATACATAATTTTCCAATTCCTCTGAATACATCAGTGTATATGTCCTAAAAATAAAGACATCTGCTTACATAATCACAGCAGTTATCAATTTGAGTGTGTTTATTTCGTCTAAGTTTTCAACCTTATTTGAATATAATTGTTCTATGTGATTTTTTATTAATTTTTATCTCAGCTATGCTTATAATTATTTTGTCATTTTTCCTAGTTCATTTTTTTTTACTATTTCCTTCCTTCCACTTTCTTTTTCTTCTTTTTTTTAGTCTTCAGAAAATAACTATAATTATAACAATGATGGCAACAGTGTAAGTCGGTAGAGTCACTTGTAAAAAATGTCTGGGACTATCTGTTAAAGTTTAATTTATGTATATTCTAGTACTTCTAGCGATTTTCCTGAAAGAAACCTATATATGTATACCAAAATGTAGGTAGGTACAAGGATATTCATAGCAACATTATTCATAATAACCCCAAATTGGACACAAACAAGTTATCCAATAGGTAGATAAATTGTGTTGCATTCAAGCATCCACCAATAAAAGTGATTGAACTGTATTATACTAGAATTGTGGACCACTACTCATCAGTTAAAATAAATAAACTCTCCCACATGAATGTATCTCATACATATAATGTTGAGTGAGTCCAAAGAGTGCATACTCCGTGATTCTAATCCAGGAATTTAGTAATCGAAATAGTGATTACCTTGTGTCACAAGAGTCAAGAGTGACTATGAGAGGCCACAAAAGATCCTTTAGATTTGATGGTAATGTTTTATTTCTTGATGTAGGCAGTGATTACATTATTGTGTTCATTTTAAGCATATTCACTAAGCTAAACACGATTGTTCACTTTTATTTTGGTACTATTCATTATTCATTACTTCATTAAAAAGTATTGCTTGTCACTTAATATTATGACTCCATTTCATAAGATAAAATTTTATCTCAAGTCTGTGATCTATTTCCCAAGTGCAAATGAATTATCCATCTCCCCCTTCTAAAGCTGAGCATGAATAGAGCTGCTGACCTAAAATGCTACGGAAAATTATATGTAGGATCCTCTTTACCTTCATAATGACTTCTAGCTTTGTAATTGAAGTGAAATTATCAGAGTGAAGTAAGGAAATTTCTTTACAAATTTCATCATTGAATAATTCTTGCTTTTTATAAAGACTGTCAAACATTGATAATGCTTTACCTTCCCAATATCTTTGTTTTTAAATAACTTCCACATTTATTGCTTTCAATGATCTTCAGAGCATTTCTCTGGAAAGCAGGTAACTTCCTCAGTCATACAACTAGTTATTGGTTTGTTAGATTAAAATTCATGTTTTCTGACTCCCAGATTAGTTTTTTTTTTTCTTAACGTCCACTTTACCACACTGTCAGACCACTTTCTTAATCATATTCTGATATGTATCCACCACAGGATTGTTTCATACTTCTTCATAATACAAATGCATAAATTAAATCTGCCATGTTCCAGGGTCAAATTTGTTTTAAATCACGAATAATACCTCTGATGTAGGTGAAATTACTCATATTTAGATTTATGTTTCTGTCTCTAAGGATAAGAGAGATCCTGATCTAATTACCCAAGCTTGAGGATTTTAGTTTCAGTAGAAATTGTTTCTTGACACTAACTGAATTGGGAAAGTTAAATGTGAAATGAGAAATACTTTCAACATAGCTCCCTATGATGCATGTTACACCAATAATGTAAGATGAAATCTATGATATTTAAAGAAAGTGTTATGGTTTTAGACAGGAATCTCCATTTTTAGTTTTCAAAAATAGTAGTTTAAAAATGAAAAATGTGTTTTTGAAATTGTTGCATTTGAAGAAGAAAGGGTGAGGTTTTAGGCACATTACAAAATATCAATGAACATAAAAAGTGAAATACATATTAATTTTCAGAGTACTAATCTCTGTGATATAAAATTTATAATCAAGGATATTCACTTTTCTAAAAAAAAGCAGTATCTCTTCTGAAATGGGGATTTTTAGATTAGTTCTTTCAATAGACTCATATACTCATTCTTATGAAATCTGTTATGTGCTTTCTCAGCATTAGGGGATAAAAAGTGAATTTTAGGGCTAAGATTTGCCATACATACCAGAAGACAAAATTCTCATTTATATATTGCATTTCAGAGTTTTCTTCTAAACATCAATCTTAAACTGACATTCATGCCCACAATGATTTGCCAAGTTGCTGTTTTAAAAGCAGTGTAACCGTCAAGGTCATTTTCTCCTAATTATACCCTGTCCATAGGAAACTTTATTGAAACATTTTTTTTCTCAAACTGAGAATTGCTGAGTAGAGAAAGCTCTCCTTTCAGGTCAAGCTTTGTGCTCTGTGACATATTTACTGATTCTTTATTCTACAGCTGGCCTTTTCATTACCTAACGCAATGAGATAAGACTCAAATAATAAGTTCAGTATATCTAAATGTCCTTAAGTCCAGATTTGCTTGTGAAAAATACGAGCAAAGTATTCACTCCCCTTATTTACTACTGATTTTGTTTCTTTAAGTTTTTTCGGCCCACACTGCATTGTCATACATTTTCTCCTGACAATGTCTATAACGAAAATTTGTGACATTTAAATTGTTTTACAAGAGAATTTTCTGAAAGCCAATTGCTGAGGAAGAACTGTACATATATGCAAGTGTCAAGCAACAGTATTTTTTTAAATGCAAAATTTTCTAAAAAAGAACAAGTTGTGTCACTAAGCATCTCATCCCCTAATGCATATCTTAAAGTGTTATCACAGTGTTAGCAAATAGATTTTTTAAAGTTTGGAATCAAGTTAAATAGGCTATTCTTTCTAAAAACTAAAGTTTATTCAGCATTAATAAATTTGCTTGTAAATTATGCATCTGTGGGGATGGTACCATTATTTTGTAAGGAGGAATAAGCAAAGCCCAGCAAAAACTTTGCAAGAAAAGTTGAGGAATCAAGAGAGTGAGTAAGTAGCAAGATGAGTGAAGTTTGACAGGAAATGTTTCTCACTGTGGTCGGCTTATTCTCATGATGAGCTGCTAAGGACAGCATGGTCTGAATTTCAGTGCTTGCTCAGGCTTGGGGGCAAGACAACGTCCAAGGGCCTGAAGGGGGGAGAAGCTTGACCAAAGTTTGGTCAAGACAAAGCAAATAATAAGTAATGGGCAACTGTGAACACTTGATTAGTCATAAGATGTGCAGTATTATACAAAATGCTCATGCATGTGTTAATGAAAGAATTAAAGGTCAGTATTCTAAATATATGTGAGCATTCAGTCTGTTCCACTAAAATGGTGTTGGGGTCATGGCCAACTCAGATTTTATTTTTTCTATATGATACCTCTCCTTTTACCCATAATAGATACTCAGTAAGCATTTTATAAATAAAATAGAAAGTTAAGGAAACTGAAGAACAATTAGCAATTAACAGTATCCTAACTTCAAAATGATACTTGTCTACATAGGAAAATTTCTGAGGTATTTTACAAGTATACATCAGTAAATACCAGACAACAGAAGAAAAAGAAACCCTGACAGTTAACTGAAGGGAATCTTTTTCTATTAAGAATGACTGAGTTATTGGGGCGCCTGGGTGGCTCAGTTGGTTAAGCGACTGCCTTCAGCTCAGGTCATGATCCCAGAGTCCTGGGATCGAGTCCCACATCGGGCTCCCGGCTCAGCGGGGAGCCTGCTTCTCCCTCTGACCCTATCCCCTCTCATGCTGTTTCTCTCTCTCTCTCTCTCTCTCTAATAAATGAATAAAAAAAAAAAAAAAAAGAATGACTGAGTTAAAAATATAGTGAAAGCGGGCGCCTGGGTGGCTCAGTTGGTTAAGCGACTGCCTTC
>NC_138381.1:38200199-38234308 GCF_054177405.1 Leptonychotes weddellii | reverse complement strand
TCTGATGAGAGAGTTGTTGCTCTTCTTTTCTTCAATCTCCTGTTGAGTTTGTAGGTGTTCAGAATGGTTTGATCCCTATCCAGCTGAATTCCTGAGAGGAGACGAAATCCAGGTCTCCTACTCCTCCGCCATCTTGCTCCGCCACTCCCGGATCTTCTTATTTTCTAAAGCTGAATAATCACCCCAAAATTTAATACCTTATAACAAAAATAATCACTTTTTATCCCTAATGATTTTTGTGGGTCAACAATTTAGAAACAGCCTTCCTAGGTGTCTTAGTCCATTTAGGTTGCTATGACAGAAATACCATAGACAAGGTGGCTTATAAACAACTTTTTATAACTTTTTACAACACAGTTTCAGTTATGCCATGCTATATTTGTAGAAAAAAAACTCACAAAATTCAGCTCAACTTGAAAGGAAGAAGACATACATACACATACAATTCACTGTGAATAATAACAAAGAAATTTTTACATACTTTTATAACTACCACAGAAGATTAAGATAAAGAATATAAAGATGTCTTGGGCATAATCAGAATCTCCTATTTGTTTGACAATATATAACTAATTGAATTAAATGAACAATTTTAAATTTTTAAAAGACCTGTGTTTATTTATAAATGAATATCCAGTCAAAATAATAAAAAAAATCCCAATGACCTATCTATTGTAAACTTAAAGTATAAATTCATACAGAATTTTTGTATGGATAAGTGTAGCAATTTTCTTATAATTATCATCTTATATGTGTGATTGGATATTTTATATTCAAGTTCATGTTTGAACAGTAGTTCCAAAAATACATCACATCAATCAAATGTCATTAAAAGAAAAAAAAAACTAAGAAAGGAGAAATCTATCAGGCTATTGTTTTGTGTCTGCAAGATCCCTGACTTCCCTGGTCCTTATATTACCTGATCATATTACTTGGGGGAATAGAGAGCCATGGTATACCTTAATTCCAATAATGTCATTCCCAACAAATAGAATTACTGACAAAGCTTGATTCCAGTAATTCCAGTCTCAATAAAAATGTAGGCTGGAAAATTAATTCTAAGGTTAAAGGTTATTTCTAAGTGATGACCTTTCACTTTTCAAATTAGTGAGAGTTATGTGCAAAAGTTCTTATTGTCCAAGCCAATTTCTTCTAGTAGTTTTCTGTTTAAATCCCTAAGCAGCAGTTACGCTGGGCTTAAACACACAAACTACCTAACTAACCAAGTAACTAACTAAGTAAAACCTCCTAAAGCTGCCCTGTCCTAGAACTGTCTTGTCTTGAAACCTTCTGATGCAAGCCATCCTTCAAGGGTAGCCTTGAAAACATACACCCAAAAGTCACTTGCTGTTTAGATTGACACATTCTATCACACAAACCATCACAAGGAGAAAATAATCATCTCAGAATTCAACACCCTAGGGCTCCTTTTTATATGAGTTACTGGTATACCAGAAATAATGCATACAGAAGAAGAAGAAACTGTATTTTTTTCTTTAAGATAAAAAAAGAAACAAATGGCATGAAAGTAATTTGATATTAAATCAAGATGACAGTGTTGTATTAACTCCTCTTGTTGAACCTGTAGATGCACTGAGAAGTCAGCAATTACATGAAAGAAGCCCTTGCAAACTGAAAGAAAGAAAAGGAGCAGACAATGATAATTTGGGATAAGTGTAGGGAAAGATGGTAGAGTTGGCATCTTAGTTTTCATGTAAAAGATTCTGTATAGTGTTGATAGGGAGAAAACGAGGCAAAGGATGCATTTTCTTACTTCTGAAGTCCTAGAGAAGCACCCACACACCCATCAGCTCGATTCTGATTCTATTAGATACTTAATGTTTATATTTTCCTCAAAGATTGCCTAAAGATACACTAGTGAAGGCATTTAAGACAGATCTAGATAAATATAGAATTATTTATGACTATTGAAATTAAAATTGAATTAAAATGACTATTAAGCAGTTCAATAAAATCTGGTTATTTAGCATTATTTAGACAGAACAGATTTTTTTGTGAATGGGGGCCGATACTCAACATATTGTTTTGGTATTATGGAGAAAGTCTGAATCTCTCTTTAAATATAAGACTGGACTGAAATGAATATCTATGCATTTTTGAGAACAGGAAACTGAGGTTTTTATGGACCATTTAAGAAAAGTAGGCAATTTCTAGCCAAACTATAAATGTTGGCTGTTTCAAGAAACGAGAGGGTATAAAGTCCTCAAATCCAATAGTTACCAGTGCTCTCCTTAGTTTGAGTGAAAGAGTTACCAGTGGACAATCAGAAGGAATAAAGAACCCCAAGTAAATCTTCTTATAAATTTTCTAATGCAATGACTCCCCTTCTGCACCAGACCTCCTCATTTTTTCCTTCTTATAATATTTAATGCTTTAATGGAATATTTATTAAAGTTTTGAAGGACTATTAACCAGAAGGGGAGAAAAAGTTCAACATAAGAAGAAGCAATAGATTTAGCACCTCTGGTATAAAACATTACTATTTTTAGATCACTATTAAAAATATATATTTGCATGTTACCTTTCGGACCTTATTTCTCCAGATAAAAAACAATTTAATGAAGATAAAATAAATGATCCAATGGAAGCTTTAAGCAATCCATAAAAATATGGGTTACCATTATTGTTTTCTCTTTATAGAGAATGTTCCATTTTTATATCTCATTCCCCTCAAATGGTATAGGTTTTGACACGGAATCATACTAGTAGGTAAACTAAAACAAAACATTAAAACAATTCAATCTACTTAAATTTAAATGAATTTGTTTTCCTTTTTTTATTTGGTATTACAATCTATTTACAGAACTCTCTGGGGATAGAGTGAACATATGATATGAACATATATATATATTCATTAGATGCTTTAAAAGCAAAATAGATCTCTATGAAAAAGTGAAATGTATGTTCCATCTACTTTATTTAATGTTTTTAGGTAAAATCCTATGGAAGTGTAATATATAAGTTAAGATTTGAAATATGAGTAGAAGTCTTGCTTATTTTATTCAATTATTGAGTTGCTTTCTCTGTACATAAAGATTAACAATGTAGTAGCTTACAAAATCATTCAAAAATATATCCAAAGATTTGAATAAAATATATTCGTGAGAAGCCTCAAGTCTACTCAAGTCTTTATTCACTGTTTAATTTTCATAGGTTGAAGTATTTCAAGAAATACTGGATTGAAAGTTTGTCAAGAGCAGGGATGATATCTTATTTTTTTTTCCTCTGGCACAAGCTTGGTGCTAATTCTCAATATAGAACCACAGAGGGCATTTCTAACAATAGAACTAATCAGCAAGTCTTCATTAGTACCCTGCTTTAATAAAATTTTTGCATGTTATTTTAAGTATAGTTGACATTTTTCTCCCTTTGATGAATATAATCATTCAAGTAGCAACAGCTACTTCACTGTATGAGAAAGTTAAGCATATTTTAAAATCATATTAACTCTTTTGAGTATGCTATTTTAATAGTCTACTGTTCAGAGCAGTCATTCCCATCCCAGGAGCAATCAAAATGATTTAGTCACTATTGCCTAATAGAAAAAATTGTTTAAATAATAGCTTATATTCTCCCAAAAATAGAAAGCAACAATTTTTGAGGTGAAGGAGGACTACCTCTTACTGAAGAACTACTTCTAGTAATATAAATTGGTTTCAATATCTAAATCTAAATTTTGGTAATATATAACAAATTGACATGCTTTAAGAAAAGCTTACACAATTAAAAATAATTGCAAATAGTACCTAATTCTGTTCTATTTAATTAAATTTTATTATGATATATTGAAGAAAATATTGAGTGGAAAATAAAGTCCAACAGTTTATTAGTAATGTTCAGCTAATACATTTTAATCAGTAAACACACACACACACACACACACACAGAAACTTTCGGCACTTTTCTGGGGGCTTAAATGAAAAGCTACAAAGTGTACAAAACATGTAAGTTAGGGGAAATTTCTACGAATTTTTTGTCATTTATTTAAATCTAAATAAAAGTTTATCTTTGGCACGATTCCTAAGAAACCACTTGGAAAAAATAATACACATACAAACAGATACATAAATGTAAATAATTTATGTTGATAAAAATACCTCAAGGTTGCTGGGGGGTTACATGAGATAACTTCTAAAAAGTGCTTCATATATTTTTCAAATTTTTGAATTGATTAAAAAGTGAGGCCCCCCAAATAAAACTTTTAATGTGTAATTCACAGCCTCTTTTCTTCTGTCTTCTAAAGAACACTCTATGGTTGGCTATTAAATTTGTGTTATTACGTTTACAGCTGATGTAATGTATTTTGTTGTTGACAGTGAAGAAGAAAGTGAGAAGAAACCTAAAAATGTTAAATTAATTTATATAAAAAGAGGTGGCGGTGCTACTGATAGGAAAGTTTGATATCAAGGCCTAAGAAGACGAAGGATAGAGCTTAGGAAAATGTGTTATTGGGCTGGGTATGGTAAGTATGGCTGATATAATGAGTGGCACTCTGAAGACAGAAATGTTTAAGAAGAAATTGAGAAAAATGCTGAATTGCACATACAGAAATAGGAAGTGGACATACTTTTCCTACTCCTTTGAGTAAAGCTAAAATCTCTCGATATTATATAATAAAATGAACATAAAAGGACTCTGAAAAGTGGAAAAAAAGAAGGCAGACTGGCTAGAGACCTTAAGACCCAAGGAACAATATAAATGTTTTTTGTTTGTTTGTTTCTTGCTTTATGTACTCCAGACTGGGTTCTAGAGAAATCAGCAACTGGGAAGACCAATGGATGTAGACACAAAATGCCGCAGGAAAATCCTGCTGCCTCTAATGAACGGAATGGAAAAGGGCAGTCCAGAAAAACAGAAGACTTTTAGACAATAACTACTCTACTCCAGGCAAATACCACAGGAAGAACAGTGGCCCTCCTGTCATCCCCACCACCCCGGCCCAGCTAGAGTTCTGAATATCCTGACTCAGTCCACTTGTGTGACCTTGAAGTCATTGAAGTGTTGCCATCAGAAGCCTGTAGCCAAAAGCACCTGGCAAAGTCGTTTCCTTCAGGGCTATGAGACTTCCATCTTTATTAAAGATAAAGCCCACGGGTCTGGGGCTGATTGCAAGAGCCTTCAGGGAAGCATCAGAGCAAAACAAAAAAAGCATCTGTAGATGACAGAACATTAAATTGTTGACCATTAGATGTCCATGACATGTTCCTACAGGGTTGATGGACTTTTGTAACTGGAGAAAGGAGCCTGATACTTATTCCAAAGAGACGCAGGGAGCAGAAAGTAAATCAGAATAGATATTGATCCTCCAGATTGCTGTCTTGAATGACACTTCTCTCTTATGCACACTTGGACTGACAATAGACAATGATAGCAGCAAATCCCCAGGATCCTCTCCTGTTTGAATTTCTGAGAATAGCCTATTCTTAATTTGACAGAATTTGGAGGAAAAATTGTAGCGATTGTAGCACATGCTTAGACATAGCAATGATTAAAGGGCCAGGGGTCATTTGAGAGCTATTTTTCCATTTTGCAGACACTATAAAACTGTCCCTTCTCCTCACTATTCAAAAAAGGAAACAACAATCAAAATTGCCTACTGAGTCCCTGAAGCCAGTGACTATATATTCTTTCCTTCCCTAGCACAAAGTAGCCTGTCAACTCATGTTATTGGTTATAATCTATAAATTGATTTTACAAAGCTGATAAGGAAGTAATGATTTATTTTAGGACTCTGAATTCTTTTTTTAGCATATCATAACTAAAGTGTATGTTTGCCTGATTTTACATATCTATGGACATATAGATAGATATACACACACATATACATACATACATATATATGCATTTACATATATATTTATTTACTTATTTTTTGTGGACAAGTGTCTTTAGTTAAAAATCATACATTTTCTTCATTTAAGTAACTTTCACTTTTGGTAAATTCACCTAAATGGGAGGTCAGCCAACATATTGTGCAAGGAAAGCCAGTTGCCAAGATGTTAGTAAAAGGTAAGTCTGGGGGCACCTGGGTGGCTCAGTCGGTTAAGTGTCTGCCTTTTGATCAGGTCATGATCTCAGGATCCTGGAATCCAGCCCTACCTTGGTCTGCTCAGTGGGGAGTCTGCTTCTCCCTCTGCCCCTCCCTCCTGCTGGTGTTCTCTCTCTCTCTTTCTCTCAAATAAATAAATAAATAAATAAATAAATAAAATCTTAAAAAAAAAGATAAGTCTGTAATTTAATAAGACTTTGTGTTGGGGGAGGTCAAGAAAAGGACAACCACCAACTGACCTAAGCAATGGGAGGCTGTCCACCCTCTCCTCAGTCCTTGAAATGTACATCTCGTTTGCCTTCCCTGCTCCCAGAAGCTGCCCCAAGGATACAGGCTTAGAATAGAAATGTGATGTGGAAGGCTATTTGCATGGTATATATGACTGAAGACAGTTAAGGCCGATATATAATCTTTTAAGATTTGCTGGTCTTGCAGCTGCAGAAGACAAACCTTGTAACTAAGTTCTTTTGCTTATTAAACTGCTACCTACCAATCTGAAATGATCTGCCTCTTTCTTTGGTCTCTCCTTGCCCTCTGTAAAGGGACCCAGTTTCCAATTACACCCGGGAGGCTCCTGGGCCGGTCTGGGAACCAACACTTTTGATATAGCCCCTTCAGATGAACACAATGGTTTAAACAATTATCAATTCAAATTAATTATGTTTTCTTTAAATTATAGACTATCTCATAAGATTGTATAGGTATATGCAAATCCTAGAAGATGAATCATAATTTATACTGTTTCAACAGAATATTTCCTGGCTTGAAACAATTAATTTTAAATGAATCTTAGCAATAAAAATAATATACTATTCCATGATATGAATGCAAAATATATTGATAAATATCAATGACAATTATGGATTGATGAGGAAAAAGTAAATCAAATAAGACTTTCTTATTTAAAAATATGGTTTGAAATCATAACAGCCAGAATACATGGAACAGATTGCT
Source organism: Leptonychotes weddellii (assembly GCF_054177405.1). Lineage (NCBI taxonomy): Eukaryota > Metazoa > Chordata > Mammalia > Carnivora > Phocidae > Leptonychotes > Leptonychotes weddellii. The sequence continues at coordinate 38,227,284 of NC_138381.1, read as the reverse complement.
TTAAAATTCTCACAGGTGTCAGAAATCTTGGACCTCAAAGCCAGAAAGTTTGGGATGGAAAATGTGGGTAGGTGTGGGTAAGTGAGAACCCAATCATTGCCTTTATGTTATGCAGCATACTATTGTCTACAGTGTATGCAGTCAGACATATATATAGTTATTATTTAGGACCCAATGTCTCTGAAACTAACCCAGTCTGGTTCAATTAAATTCTGAAACTTAGGGTTAGGGAGCTAGAATGTAGATTGCCACCAATTCATCTAAGCAGGAGCATTAGAACAGACACTGGGACCAACTGACAGCAGTGAATATTTAAGAAAAGTTTGGAGCAAATTAAAGACAATTGTTTTTAAACAATATTTAAATTAACAATTTGAAATTTTAGTTGAGATTGAACATGTTTTAATAGTTCTAACAACTTGTTTCAACAATCCTAATGAACTCCTTCCAATGGCTTAGTAGTCCTATACATTTGTAATAATGCAATATATTCAAATTTTAAGATACTTCCAACAGTTGTGGTCCTAGGTCACTATGGGTGGTATGAGCCTCCCAAATATTTCAACAGAAGATTTGAGAGAGTAGAGTAAATTCTGGCTTGTAAATGTGAGATAAATGCATATAGTCTCACCAGTGGGTAAAACTGGTAATAAAATAGGAAACTCCAGAAATAAAGGTAGTCCTTATGGACTGAATGTATATTTCACTTTATTATAGGCCTGAGCACTGAATTAGTTTGGAAAGGCAAAAGGTTTCTCAGACATGTACATCTCCACTGAGAGCTGGCCTCATCTTTTTCTCCATATTGACTTTACCTGGAGGCCTTGGCTAACTGAAAAGTATCTATATGAAATTCTGGAATAGGAAAGAAAAGATAAATGTCAAGATATGTCCTGGATCTTAAAGCTTCTCCTTTGCAGGAACACTAATCCCTTCCACAAATACTTCACTGGGTAAAAGATATTTCATGACAACTGAGGATAAAAATGACTACATATTTACATCTTTTTTCTCTTTGTCTTATGTTAAATTGAAATAAATTGTGATCATACTTTTCTCACAAATATAAACTTCACCTTGATACAAATAGAACATGTTATATTTGCAAACTTCCTGTCATAAATTCCATTTTTAACTATTGTTTGAAAAAAGATGGTTTAATATTGCTACCAAAGAATAAAAAGTTGCCAACATAAGCTTCACGTGAAGTAATGGAATTATGATTGGATATATTTCTGGCCTTTTTTTCTGTTTTAAGATAGATAAAAAGGGTATGTGAATGCTACCTTCCCAACCCTACCTTTAAGCAGGTGAACCTGCAGGCCAAACTATATTACTGCCCACTCAGGTTCTATTTATGGTCAGACATGAAAAGGACTGAAATCTCACAGACAGAGGGGTAAAAACAGCATGATCATATTGAATATAATAGATAGATAAACAAGTTTTTAAGATTAATTAATAAAAGCCATTTTTTTGAGTAGAGAACAAAGGGGCAATAGAAGAACCTTTGGTTTTTAGGAATGTGATATCCTAAGATTTTCATCTCATTGTTTATTTTTAAATAAATTGAATAATAATGTTTAATCTAGAGAAAAGATATACTCTGGGTTTTGGATCTAGATAGCCGGAGAAGGTTTGCGTTTCAAATGATCAAGACTTCTTCTGTTGAATTTAGGGCTATGAATGCTGAGAAAGAATGATTTCTTTGCCTATGACAAGCCAATGACCTCCTGGCCAGGTAAAAGATTCTCTGCAGTTGGAATCTTTGAGAAAATTGCAGAAGGACAGTACTACCTGGCAGGTAGCTGTGTAGCAGACATGTATGAGGGGTATATGATTTTTTTTTCTCTTGCTCTTTCTGCATGGAAGAGAGTTAAAAAAAACACATTTTTTTTCATTATCTCTAGAATGCAGTATTTTATCAGTATATGGCTATGTGTGCACTTCTTTTTCCAATTCAATAGGATTTTGATGTGACATTTTGATTTGGAGTCCTCTTCAAAAACCAGGGACCTTTCCTTTGAGTATTTGTTTTATCTTTGCTGTTCTTTGAACTCTTAGGTCTATACGTAAGTATCCTTCAAGTCTCTTTTCTTTTCTAATATTGGTATTCCAATTTGTTTATTGTTTTCCTTGTGATATTTCCCGTACTTGGTTTTCAGGTCATTATTATTTATGGGTCTCAACAATAACTTTCCTCCCCTTTAAGTCATGTATTGAATATTTTTTTCAAAATAATTTTTAAGTTTTATAATGTATATAGTTAAGGAGATGCATAAGCAGATGATCTGCTGGCAAAACCATATTACTGCCTCACTTGGGTCTATTTCTGGTCTAACATGATCATGGAGAGAGAGAGAGAGAGAAATAGAGATAATGATGAATATACACAGTGATGTTGCACTTGGATCTTTTATTTCACTGGTGTAATAGTTTGCGTTCTATCTAAGAACAGACCCACTTTTGGGAATATATATTTTGGGAATATAGTAAAAGAGCGGAATGAGGGTTTATATGAATATAAAGCTGGAAAAATGAAGGTACAGGAAGATACTCAGAGAATCAGATAATCTGTAGCAGGAAGGTCAGGGAGGCAAACAATTAGGAACTCAGCCTAAAGCATCTAAGCAGGTGGTTCACTGAAGTGCTTCCGGAAACTAAAGCCATTCTTGAGAGCGTTGAGTTCGTTCCCAAGCAAGGTCTTTCTACATCTGTGGCAGTGAAGTGGACGATGGTCAAACCGTGTATGAAAAAGCTGCTGCGAACATCATGGTTGCAACCTTTTTCAGAATAATGAACTTCCTTCCATTCCACTTTTACATTCTCACTCAAGATCCTCTCTTGGAGAAAACTCTTAAAACCAAACAGGAAAGACTTGGGAAAACACAGCTCCAAGCTTCTTCTCTAAAATGCAGAGGAGGTCCTAGAAGGAGTGGTGACGCCAAGCTGATGAGAGACAATCTGGTACGAAGGGCTCATGTTCTTATTGTTCTTTGTATTCCATTTTGTGTGTGGTTGATGGAGTCCTTCAAGTTGATCCGTTTGCTGATTTGAGGCTCAAATCTATTAACATATATGTTTTTAAATGACAGGAATTATTCCTAAAAGACAAAGAGGCCCCTGGACTTTGGGAATCATATTGCAAGGGGAGGCTGTTATTTGGAGAAAGGAATTGTTTTCTTTACTAGACTTCACATTCACCTACCTTTTATATTAGTAACTAATTTAACTTTCTCTTTGTCAGTGAATAAATCAGTCTGCACTCTCTTTGCCAGATGCACACAGAGCTGAACGCCCAGCTTGTTCCAACATCAGTGCTGGGGTCCATTCCCTGGGCCCCAGTGTAGCACTTCTGTGGACTGGCCAGCTCACGAAGAAGGAAGCAGCACCCCAGTGCTCTCTCTGGGAACCAAACAAGCTATGGCTTAACTCTTATCCAGTCAGCTTATATTCACCAGAATTGCTTGGCTCAGGCACAATTGAGATTTGGAAACTGGAGAGGAAGTGAAAATAGTCAGGTTGCCATATTCTAAGATTAGCTCCTGAAATATGATTTTTTTTCTTGGTGAAGTATTTTTAAATGGAATATTATTAATTAACCTTTTAAAGAACTGTTAGGTTATATATATATATATATATATTCAATCATGTATATACGGAAACTAGTTAATTCAAAAATATTATACCATGTTCTTACTGATTACATATTTAGAAGGTTTTTAAAAATACTTTATACAGCTTTCTCTCTAAATGATGGGGGTAATTCCTAATTATTTCTAAAACATAAGTGAGTTGAAAATAATGTATTTTGTTATAAATTAGACTGTTAAATAAAAGACACAAGCATACATTTTGAAGAAATTATATGGTGATTATATATATTTTATTGTGCATTTTAAGAAATTAAAAGATAAAATCAAAACATAATGCTTTATATTGTGTTATATATTCTGCTTTAATTTGAAACTTTTTTTAATGTGGCAAAATATCATAGTTTATTCTTTCATTCTCCAATGTGAAATTCTTAGAGTAGTAGTAGAATGATCTTGGCTCAATATTTATTGAATGCCTACTAGAATTATGTTATAAAGCAAATATCATAGTAATAATAAAAAAAGCTGTTTTTTTCAAAAAAAGTTGAAATACTCTCAAATTCCTTTCCTAAAATTTTACTCAGAATAAAGGGTTTAGAAAAAAATCTCAAAATAATTGCACTGATATTACTTTTACAGTGCAAATGACTATATGTGCAATAAAGTTTTTTAAATGATGGCTAACGAAATGTTTGAACTATTAAAAGCCTGCAAATCTTACATGCTTCCCACCAGTGAAATTTAATGACAAGTTGTCTGTTGAACTGGCTTGTTCAGTGAACAAATCTGAAATGCAACAATTATGCAAAAGCAATACAGTACATACAGTGACATTTTCATAAACAGGTACCTACTGTGACAAATTTTTCTATTATTATTTTTGATGTTTCAGAGTCAATCAACCTGGAACACTCAATTTTGTGAGGTTAAGTTTTGCATGACTTCCTTTCTCATAATTGTACCAACTTGACTCTACAATAGTCATATGGGAACAGCTTATGCCTCGGAGCTTGTTCTTAATTGTAACTAACATCTTTTTCAAACAAGCAAGACAATGTCTTTTCATATTTCTATTAAATTACTGTAGACATGGAACTCTCTAGGCCCCATGAGCTAGTAGAGTATGATAAGTAGAAATCTGACTATGCAATTTGAATGATGGGGTGCAGTTTCTAGCTCTTGGAGACCTAAAAGCTGTGTGGCTTTAAATACACTGGGAAGCATCTTTGAGGATAAACTATATATAATTTGTAATTTATCAGATTTTAGTTGATGAAGAGGAATTAGGTGGGAAGGAGTTGCTGAAAAGGACACTGCTGTGGGATACATGAAAAGGAGAGAAACTCAGAAACCTAAGATCCCTCCCTAACATCTCTGCTAAATAGCTTTAAACGGGGGTGCAAATTACTTCCTGGTTTTGTTTCTAATTTCTTTATAGTAATCTAAAGGGCTCAGATTAGATGATCACTTCAAATCCTATTCTTCTAGCAATTCTAGATTTAATTCAGGTTATAAATTAGTTAGGCTTACAGATACACGTCACGTTTAACTAAGAGAAGGTGCACAGAATCTGGAATGTAGGAGAGTTCCTCACTGTCCCTGATAAGAAACTTGTGCTGTAAGGCTGATTAGAGCAGCTGAGTGTCACAAATATCCCATCAGAAATCATTTTTCTTCCATGCCTAGTAGGTTCTAGCTGCACTGATACCGAAGAGATCATGGCTCCAACACAAGCACATAGACGGTACGCCAATTCTGATGGTTATTCGCTCTGAGAATCAGAACGCCCAGTACTTTCCCTCCGACAATTGAGTTGAAACGCTTTCTCTTCAGATCTAAGAATTTTCTAGCTACTCTTTTGTGTACCTATCAGCAGAGATTCATGTTGGATGGACTACAGGTGGACACTAATTATCCTCAGCCTTGAAGGGTCAAGAGTTGAACCGACAAGATATTATATGTTAAAAATGTCTCACAATGTATTATGAGTTTCTTTGAATTCAGTCAAAACACAATTAAAATTTTATTTTTATAAGGAGTATAAAAATAGAAAACTACTTTCTTTTTTTTTTAAGATTTTATTTATTTATTTGGGTGAGAGAGAGCGTGATCGAGAGAGAGAGAGAGAGCGCACAAGTTTGGGGGGAGGGGCAGGGAGAAAGGGAGAAGCAGACTTCCTGCTGAGCAGGGAGCTCAGTGTGAGGCTGGATCCCAGGACCACAGGATTTCGACCTGAGCCTAAGGCAGACACTTAACCGACTGAGCCATGCAGGTGCCCCGAAAACTACCCTTTTTTAAGTGCATTTTTTAAATAACAACTTTATTGAAGTATAATCTACATACCATAAAATCCTTTTTTTTTTTTTAGAGAGAAAGAGAGTGTAAGTGGTAGTGGGGGAGAGAAAAAAGGGGAGAGGGAGAGAGGAGGTGCCACACTCAGCGCAGAGCCCAATGTGGGGCTCAATCTCATGACCCTGAGATCATGACCTGAGCAGAAATCGAGTGTTGGTTGCTTAACCAATGGAACCACCCCGGTGCCCCAAAAGTCACTCTTTTTAAATGTACCATTCATGTTATATTCACAGAGGTGTGCAAACATCACTATAATCTAATTTTAGAACATTTTCATCACCCTAAAAAGAACTCCATACCCATATTTAGTCAACCTTTTCCCCCTCTTAGCCCCTTTCAACCACTAAGCTACTTTCCTATCTCTATGGATTGATATTCCGGAAATTTAATATAAACAGGATATGTGAGCTTTTGTAACTGGCTTTTTTCACTTAGCATGTTTTCAAGGTTCATCCATATTGGAGCATATGTGGTTTATGACTGAATCATTTTCCATTTTATTGCATACCACATTTTATTTATTCATTCATCAATTGATGAACATTTGGTTTGTTCCATATTTGGCTACTACAAAAAAATGATACCATGGACATTCATTCTTAAGTTTTTTTTTTTTTTAAAGATTTTATTTATTTTTATTTGAGAGAGAGAGAATGAGAGACAGAGAGCATGAGAGGGAGGAGGGTCAGAGGGAGAAGCAGACTCCCTGCCGAGCAGGGAGCCCGATGCGGGACTGGATCCAGGGACTCCAGGATCATGACCTGAGCCGAAGGCAGTCGCTTAACCAACTGAGCCACCCAGGCGCCCCATTCTTAAGTTTTTATGTGGACTTGTTTTCAATTCTTTTGTGTATATACACCCAGGAGTGGAATTTCTGGGTCACGTAATACCTCCATGTTATTAGAACAACTGGTAAATTGTTTTCCCAAATCACCTGCACCATTTTACATTTCCATTAGCATTGTGTGAGGGTTCCAATTTGTTTATATCATTCTCAACAGTTGCTACTGTCTTTTTCTATTTCATCCATCCTAATGGGTATTTCATTGTGTTTTTGATTATTTGAATTTGAGCATCTTTTTCGTTGTTGTTGAGCATCTTTTCATGTGACTATTAGTCATGTGTGTATTTTCTTTGTAGAAATGTTGATTCAGATGCTTTGTCCATTTTTTGTTGTTGGATTGTCTTTTTATTGTTCAACATTTTTATGTATTGTGAACTCAAATCCCTTGTAAGATCTATGACTTTCTAATATTTTCTTTCTTTCTGTGGGTTGTCTTTTCAGTTTCTTGATCATGTCCTTTAGAAGCCAAAGTTGTTTTATTTTGATGAAGCTAACCTTATCTTTTTACTTGCTTTTGTTGATTGTGCTTTTGGTGTCATATGTAAGAAACTATTGCCTAATCTAAAGGTCATGAAATTTACTCCACTGTTTTCTGCTAAGGGTTTCATAGTTTGAACTCTTCTCAGGTGTATTATTAAGACACCACTTGCTCTAATTACTCAAATTATATTATTCTGATTTTTGTGACAATTTATTGAATCTCTCCTTATCTTAAAACCTACTCATTTTCCCACCTACTTTCTGGTTTTCATAGTGAGATCTTTCCTTTAATTTACTTTCTCTTTTGCACTTTTTTTTTTTCACAAAATCTTCTCTGGTGATTCCAGACTGACTTTTCCTTTCTCTAAGTAACTTTAAATAAGTTAACTATCCTAAGTAATTATACATTTCTTTATTTTAAAATTTTATTTAAAAATTTCACTCAAGTCCAGCTATATGAAAAACTATTTCACTCTGGTTGGTATAACTTCATAAATTTTTATTAAAATAATTCAAAGTTTATAATTTTTATAAACCCTGTTTTAATGTAAGGGGATGCTTACAAAGATGATGCAAATCATAGTCATCCTTTTAGAAATAATATTTATATGCATATTTTATATGCACTTATAACTAGTTATCAAATAGAGATATTAGGCTGGTGAAGACATTTTAAAACTCCCCTTTTTGGGGCGCCTGGGTGGCTCAGTCGGTTAGGCGGCTGCCTTCGGCCGGGTCATGATCCCGGGGTCCTGGGATCGAACCCCGCATCGGGTTCCCCGCTCGGCGGGAGGCCTGCTTCTCCCTCCCCAACCCCCCTGCTTGTGTTCTCTCTCTGTCAAATAAATAAATAAAAATATTAAAAAAAAAACAAACTCCCCTTTTCTACTGCCTCTGAATTCTCTGCATCCACTGATCTTTTTTTATCTCTATAGTTTTCCTTTTCCAGAATATCATTTAATTAGAATCATACAGTATATGACTTCATTCATTTAGCAAAATATATTTAAGATCCATGCATGTATTCTCGTGGCTAGGTAACTCATTTTTTAAATATCACCTAATAATATTCCATTGTATAAATGTACTACCATTTGTTTATCCATTCACATATTAAGGAGTTCTTGGTTGCTTCCAGTTTCTAACAATTATGACTAAAGCTGCTATAAACATTCATGTGCAGGATTCTGTGTGGTCCCATAGTTGTCAAATCAATGGTGCAACTATCTAGGGGCTCTGTGCTGAGTTGTATGGAAAGACTAGTTTTGTAAGAAACTGCCAAATTGTCTTCCAAATGCCTGTACACTTTTATATTCCCACATGCAATAAAAAAGAGGTCCTATTGCTCCGCATCCTCAAATACAATTGGTACTATAAATTAGTATTGTTATCCTCTGTGAGTTCTTAAATTTTTTATTTTAAGCATTCTATTAAATTTATAGCAATATCTCATTATTGTTTTAATTTACATTTCTCTAATTACAAATAATGCTGAGCAACTTTTAATATGCTTATTTGCCATCTATATATCTTCTTTGGTGAATTGTCTATTCAAATCTTTTGCTCATTTTTAAACTGTGTTGTTTGCTTTCTCACTGATGAGTTTTATCACCTCTTTGTATATTTTAATACAATTCACTTGTCAGATATGTTTAATGTAAGGGGATGCTTACAAAGATGCACATTTTTTCCAAGTTGATGGCTTGAATTTTCAGTCTCCCAACAGTGACTTTTTGAGAGCTGTTTTTAATTTTAATAAAGTCCAACATAAATTTTCTCTTTCATAAATCATGCTTTTAATATTGTATCTAAAAACAAATTATCAAAATCAAGGTCACATAAATATTCTTCTTTGTTTTCTTCTAGTAGTTTTATAGTTTTGTATTTCACATGTAGGTCTGTGGCCCATTTGTTAATTTTTATGAATTGTGTAAGATTTGTGTATAATTTTTTTTGCATATGGTTGTCCAATTTTTCACAGTTTGTTGAAAGGACTCTCCTTCCTTTGTTGAATTGCCTTTGCTCCTTTGTTCAGTTGTGTGGGTCTATTTCTGGAGTCTTTACTCTGTTCCATCGACTATGTGTCTATTATTTCTCCAATACCACATTGTATTGACAATGCAGATTTATGATAGTTCTTGAAGTCAAGTAATGTCCGTCCTTCAACTTTCTTTTTTCTCTTCAATGTTTTGTGAGCTATCCTGGGTTTTCTGTCTTTCTATTTAAAGTCTAGAATCAGTTAGCTAATATCTACAGAAGAGCTTGCAGAGAGTTCGTTAGAATTGCTTTCAATCTACAGATCAAACTGGAAAGAACGGACATGTTAAAAATATTAGATCTTCCTTGGGCGCCTGGGTGGCTCAGTTGGTTAAGCGACTGCCTTCGGCTCAGGTCATGATCCTGGAGTATTGAGTCCCACATCGGGCTCCCTGCTCAACAGGGAGTCTGCTTCTCCCTCTGACCCTCCTCCTTCTCATACTATCTGTCTCTCATTCTCTCTCTTGCAAATAAATTAAAAAAAAAAATTAGATCTTCCAATCCATGAACATTCACTATCTGTCCATTTATTTAGATCTTCTTGATTTCTCTCATGAATCTTGTAGTTTTTTGCATTTAGCTCCTCTGCATATTTGGTTAGATTTTTAATTGTTCATTTCATTTTCTGGGTGCTATTATAATTCTAATCGTTCATTCTAGTCATTATTATAATTCTAATCATTCATTGTAATAATTTCATTTTCTGGGTGCTATTATAATTTTTAAATTTTTTTAAAGATTTCATTTATTTATTTGACAGAGAGAGACAAGTGAGAGAGGGAACACAAGCAGGGGGAGCGGGAAAGGGAGAAGCAAGCTTCCCGCTGAGCAGGGAGCCCAATGTGGGGCTCGATCCCAGGACCCTGGGATCATGACCTGAGCCGAAGGCAGATGCTTAACGACTGAGCCACCCAGGTGCCCCAAATTTAAAACATTTTTAATTTAATTTTATTATTATTGTTACAGAGGAACGTAACTAACTTTTCTATGTTACCCTGTATCCTACAACCTTGCTATATATAGTTTTATAAGTGTTATATTCACTTTTAAATTCCAGGAGATATTTATTATTATTCTCTTTTTCTGCATAGACAATCATACCCTCTGTGAAGAAAGACTTATATTTTTCTTCCCAATATATACACATTTTATTTCCTTTTTTTTGTCTTTACACATGAGTAAGACTTTCAGTACAATGTTGAATAGGAGTAGTAAGAATAGCATCCTGGGGAGGGGGGTGGGAGATTGGGTTAGCCTGGGGATGGGTATTGAGGAGGGCACGTTCTGCATGGAGCACTGGGTGTTATGCACAAATAATGAATCATGGAACACTACATCTAAATCTAATGATGTAATGTATGGGGATTAACATAACAATAAAAAATGTAAAAAAAAATTAAAAAAAAAAAGAATAGCATCCTGGTCTTGTTCCTAATTTTAAGGATTAAAGTCACTAAAGTAAATGAAAATGATAAAAGAAAAAAATACAATCCAACACTATGCTATGGGTAAGAGACTGACTTAAAACACAGCGTAGTTATATGAAACTAGTATTACACTGTATGTTAACTAACCGGAATTTAAATAAAAACTTAAAAAAAAGAAAATGATAAATACCAATGTTGGCAAGACTTGCTGATAACACTTATATTTGGTTCATTCTGTCTAGAGAGCAGTCATGTACCATATTAAAAAGCTAAAATGGCTCATATTTTTTGCAAGATAAATTTTACTGTATGAAGTAGAAATAACTCAGGATGGATTTTATTAAAATATAATATATTCATAGATCCAAAGATATTATTGTTTGTAATATACTAAGATCAAAACAACAGCACAGAAACATCTATGCATCCTGTGGTAAACAATGGTATTCCATAAGCACTAAAGTCCAAGGGGAAAAAAAAAACAATTATGTTATTTATTCACACTCTGCAATGTATAGTGCATTATATCAACTTGGAATGATATCTATATTGTCTCATTGCTAGAAGTTTTCAAAATGCCTTGAATTAATACACAACTAAATAATAAGAGTGTTATGACATTGGAATATGTATTTGAATACTGATAATTTTATTTTCTTAAAATTTATTCTGAAAATACAATTTAGCTCTAGAAAACAACAGGAATGGTCACCTTGTGATGTCATTTGATGAGGGTCACTCAGGTATACAGCACATGTAATTTGCTAAAATCAACCTAAACACAGGCTGTGAATTAAGATGTGATATACATTGCAAAGGTGATATTTTAACAGCTTTAATTTTGCCTCATTTCTAACAAGCCTCTTGCAAAGTAGTAATAAAGTACTAAAGCAACAAAAAATTTCTTCTGATAAATCAAAATAGACAAGGACTTGGCACCTGGAACAGATGCCTTTTGCCTCCTTCCCCTATGCCCTTGAGCAGAAGAGGTTCACTGGTCCGCTAATCTTTATTCAAAAGAAAGACAAGAAGTGTTGTTCCAGAGCTGGTGCAGATAAAACAATATTTCTGCTTTTTGAATTATGTGCTGTATGCTACCTTATGATAGGACTCCAAACATAGGATGGGAGAACAATAACAATATGAAAGTGGAAGACAGGTAATGGTCAGATTGCATGTCCCTCTTAAGTTGAATTCTTTAACACTTGTCAACATAGATATGAAAAAATTGACATGTTCATTTAGAACACATTAACATCTGTTGGCACAGTTTGCAGGAAAATAAAAATCAGTGTGAGAAACTAGGTGATTACATGTGACAATGTAGAAAATATTTGTCAGCTTTAGTCATTGTCTTTTGAAGTTGTATTTATGTTGTTGGGTTGAAGTAAAAGATCAAATTACACTCAAAGTAGTGGGTTTTTTTTTTTTTTTACAGGGACTATACTTTCATTTGAGATACAAATAATTTGTGATTTGAATTATCCAATAAGATGACTAAAGTCAGAGTCCCAAGAGCCTTCATCCAAATGCCCAGAATCCTGAAGGATCTGTCTTAATTGCACTATTCCCATTTTCATAGACATTCTAGTGGTATTGGAATCACACACTGTCATTTCTGCTCATACAATCCATTCTTACAGCTGAGTTAGGACGACTGCCATCTTATGTTTTAGGAATGTCATAGAAATAATCCAATTATTTCTATTCTTAGAACTCGTCTAAATAAAATACATTTTACATGACAAGTTGTTAGATGACAGGCAATTTCAATGCCAGCAACATGGGAAGCCCTTTATAGTTATAATATAGAACCATTTGATTCCAGTGGTTGGTTTTGATTTCCACATTTTTGTCAGCACAGACAATTGTTATCAGGGAAAGCAGATAAACATACATGTGTATGTTCACACATGAAACTTGGAGAAAACAGACAGAGACTGAGTTCAGCATGTTATTTTGATATATTACTTAATAACATTCTGATAACTTCTTTTACTCAACATGTTTTTGCCATTCCAAAGAATTCTTTGACAATCATTCATTTAGAAATGTTTTTGAAAATGACCTGCAACTTCTGAAATTAAATTTATCAAAATAGCTGGAGAACTATTTGACAGGCAACAAGAAGAGTGCTTGGTATGTCCTGTTGTGGAAGAATGAGAGACATAAAAATGATAAGATGTGGTTTTTATAAGGAGTCATCAGGATGAGAATTTTATACTCAAATAAAATTCAGTGAAAATATTTTCATTATTTTTGGAAGTTGAGTAATTAAATTAAACACTCTTTCAGCAGGAGATCACCTAACTTTTTAAAATGAGTGCAAAAATACTAATTTTTGGTTTTAGAAGCCCATGGCGTAGACGACATGAAGGGACTTACTCCGATTTTTGTATTCTAGAAAACAAAATACTGGCCTAGATGACATGAAGGGACCTACTCTGATTTTGGTATTCTAGAACACAAAATACATTCATCCACACACAGCAGATCACTGACTTTCAATTATATTTCAATGAGTATGCTCCTTAATGAATATTTTTAAAATAATTTTAAAAACCTGACCCTATTATTTTATTTACAATCATGGAGTTTTTATGAATTCCAGAGTTCCTGACTGAGCTACATGTCTATATATAAAGTCACTCATAATCTCTAGAGCAGTAACTGATTCAGATAAAATAATCCCCATAGAAAAGCTAAGAACTGATCTAAACATCAAAAGTGGCTCTGAGTCTGTGCCCTCCCACACTCTCACCTCTCTCTATAAACACATAGACACACATACACACACACACATATATGCAAAATCAACAACCTTTAAAAGCAAGTACTATTATCATTCCCATTTTATAGATAAGAAAGACCAAAGCTCAGAAGAATTAGGTAACATGACCAATGTCAAGAAAACAGTTGTACTGATAAATAAACAACAGTTTGAATCTAGGTTGTCCAACTCCAGGGCATGGCTATAAAATCATTATACTATTTGGAAAGCCTTTCTTTGCTTCATACGGTGGAATAATGTTCAGATTTTCCAAATAATTTGGGGTCACTATTAAAGATGTTTAAAAGCCACGAAAGATGCATTAGTGAGTGAGCTGAGAAATATAATGGTGACATTCTGCTAGTTCTATTATCCAAATCTTATTAAAATTTACATATTTATGTCCATAACAATAATTATGCTATAGAAACTGTTATTATGCACTGTAGTTAAATTACCTTTGAGAACTTATAAATAATGGGAGAAATTTGAGTCAAAGTAAATGATTGATTCTTTTTTTTTTTTTAAGATTTTATTTATTTGACAGAGAGAGATAGCGAGAGCAGGAACATAAGCAGGGGGAGTGGGAGAGGGAGAAGTAGGCCTTCCGCTGAGCAGGGAGCCTGATGTGGGGCTCAATCCCAGGATTCTGGGATCATGACCTGAGCTGAAGGCAGATGCTTAACGACTGAACCACCCATTCAACAAGAAAATTATGAGGCCTAGATAGTCACCATATTTATGAATACAAGGATGCTAAAATATATTTCTACTTCTTAGTAGTATGTAACAAATAGAATTATAACATAGAAAGTTAATATGCCCTACTTTCCAAAGAGAATATGAGTTGCTTTTTGCAGGGAAATATGCTGAATTCCTCTGTGTACATCCTGTGCTTTGCACAGTACCTGGACTAAAATTGAATACAGTTCTCAGGTTTGCATTGGCTTAGGGATCTAAGACTTCTCTTTGGCCTCTACACTTTATATTCCACAATAGTGGGGCTAATGAAACTTCTTTTCCTGATGTCTAATTTATACTTTATTAATAATAAATATTAATAATGATATTAAAATTAATAGTGATTAAAATCATAGCAGCAATAGCTATAGCTATTTATTGAGAGTTTACTAGAGTAAATATTTATTAATTATTTTATATATCATCTCATTTATATTTCCTGATAGCCTGGCAAAATACTTCTATCATTGTGAGTATTTACAGTTGAGAAGCCCAAGAACTGCCTAGACTGACACAGCTAAGACATTATGGAACTGTTTTTTTCCTCAAATGCCATTCTGTTCATCACTTTCCTCGTAGATTCATTCAATTTTAGTTTGGTGTGTTAATGTCTGCTATAAAATCAGCTATACTTCACCTCTAATTTGCTATTCTGTTGTTAATCTCCCCCCTCCTCCCTTCAATTCTTGCTCTGTAAAGAATTCTTTATTGTCTATACATTCTTGTTCAGAGCATACGGCCCAGTTCATTTTATTAGTATAAGAACTCTTATTTTGTTTCTCTCCTTGAACCCTAGAATACTCTCGAGGAGTCTTCATTGTTTTATTTATTCCTCTCAAATCACATCATCTTAACTAGACGTTCTTTATTTGTACTTCTGTTATTTGTCTCTTGCTTTTCATAATTTTGGTCCCATGTTTAATCTCTCTTTTTTCCTGTCTACATACTCCATTAAAAACTATTGGGAAAAAATGATTTTATTATTTGAAGCCTTAGTTTTTAATATTTCCATTGAAAAAAATTTAATTAGAGCACTTTGACCATGCCCCACTCCTCTCAGGTATTTTGACATAGGGTGTTTGACTTCCTTTCCCTTGGAAATTCTCCATCTTATTTCCATAGTTTTGGATGTTTGTTTGTTTTTAATATAGACAGGTGCATCTCAGTTTTTATATGAACGTAAGCACATACAAGTTATGTGAACTTTTATTGGTCTCAGGACCTTCATTACTAAAATGGACATTAAAATGATAGAATCTATGTGCTACCCCAGGAACAGTGCCTGGCATAGAGTAAACACAATGGGGATGAGAAAGGGGAAGATGAGGTGCATGCAAATCGATGACTTAATACAGTTAGAAAAGTGTTATTGATCAGGTAATTCCACTGGTTTTAATGTATCCTATCAAATTACTTAACATTAAGATGAAATATTCAGCAGCCAATTATGATATGCTGAGAGTCATTTTATAAGTTTTCTTTCATTTTATTCCCTTTCCCCTTTTAATTCTATACAAATTTTAGCACTTCTGTTGGACTTCTCAACTCATGAAGTGCATACATGTTTCCTTACATATACTTTAAAAAGCAATTTTGAATTCTGTGTTCTAATTGTTTACAATATGTAGTTTGCTTTTGTTCTTTGTTTTTTTCCCATATTTTTCATAGTTTAATGTGATTATCTGGAAAAGAGGAATGAAATTATTGAGATCAATGTGATTTTTTAGGGAGTTATGATATTTTTTTAAATTTATTATTATTTGTTTATGTTTCAAGTTTTTATTTAAATTTTAGTTAACATACAGTATAATATAGGTGTAGAACTTAGTGATTTACAGTATCTACTTTACTTTTGATTTTTCACTTTATATTTCCATTTAACTTTATTATCTTTCTAATGACTATTAAAATTAAAACATTGTTTATTATGTGTGTATATACACACATCTGTATATATATATATAAAGTTTGTGATAAAAGTTACTTCTCTTTCTATTCTCTTTCTAGCATATATCTGTTTTGTGATTCCAAACACTCATACATATTACCTTTTACTATTCAAAATAATAATAATAATAATCCATTTTCAAATATAAATCTCAAAATTATAGAAATACACATTTTTTATATTTAAAAACATGGCATACTTTCATGCTTTGTAATTTTCTCTCCTTTCCTGCTGTTTTATGCAGACACTTTAATTACTGTTTGATTTTTTTTCATTCTGTTTTGTTTTACTTTTATTTCTTACAGGAAACTTTATTTTGTAAACCTTTCAGAGTTTAAGGGGTTGACTAATTTTTGTTTTAATAGATCTTACTCATTTTTTCTTCCCTTTTACTCTGTGTTCTCATGGCTGTTCAGAAAATAATAATAACTACGGTGGGGCTACTATATTTGAGTGTATTATGAATTATGTGATGTGCTTCATCTGTGAGGTCTTCCGTGGTAGCTCTAATAGAGTCAATTTAGTGAAAATTAGTACTCTCGGCACTTTCCATAATTTTATTTGATTGTTAAAGTGACATCATTATCCCCATTAAAAAATATTAGGAATTTGAAGATCCTCGCTGAATTTAAACAGTCTTCCCAGTATCAAATAGTGAGTAAGAGATAGAATGGCATTTCTAGCTGTCTGCGTCATTCCAAAGATTGTTGTATTTCCCGGTACTCCATACTCCCCTTTTAATTTTGTGTTTGCATATTGCTGTGATTTTCTAACATTCCTAAATATTCAGTGTCATTATAGGAGTCATTATTATCTATGCTTATTGATATTTATTAACAATCTTCCTTGTAAAAATTTTGTCCATAATACCAACAATGATAATGTACGTATCATCCTTAAAATATTTGAACTCCTACTTTTTCGACACCATACTACTCTACACTTGTTTTATTTTTGCATTGTTCCTCCCTCAGAGTATTTTTTTTAGTGAACATTCTTGTTCACATGTCATGATTTCATTCCTAAATAAAATGGAAAAAGATGTAGACTTTTCCTGCTCTGTAACCTGCACACATTCTCTATAGTCTTTAGTCCTTTTCCTTTTTGTCTCTAGGATGAATTTTGCTGCTGCTTGAAGGTTCACAGGATTCCCTGCCAGGATCTGTTGACTGGAAACATGGCCCTTGGGCTCATTTCAGTAAACCTCCTGCCATGTCTCATGCATCAAAAACCCACACTGACTTTTTTCCTTTTACAGGTACTTCACTAGTTGCTACTTTTTTCAAGTTTTTTTTTTTTTCATTTTTCTTTCCTTGTCTTCCCTGTCTTCCTATGCATGAAACAAAAAAGATACTAGCACAAATTATTTTCTCTTGTTCCCTTTCCCTTCTTCAACTTTTATATTTTCCTCTCTCCAATCCACCTCAAACTTTGGAGTTTCCCCCATCTTTGTTTACAGTTAATGTTTTTAATTTACTGATTTCATGGTACAAAAAGTGAGAATTATCTTCTGAGTGACTTTAGATAAGTTCTATAAAAAATTTGATTTCCATTTTTATTTAGTTTCATTCAGTATGGTCTTAGTTTTATTAAATGTGCCCAAACACACACAAATAAGTGACAGTTAGTAAAATAGTGTGTATCATAGTACTTGGAAGAACTTTTATGATAGATCATGGTTCTGGGACTATTTCTCCAGTGAACTAAGCATAATCTCAGTGTAGACACGTGCTTTTAACTATGTTCATGCTCAGTGTGCCTGGTGTAGTTGCAAGCGCACAGATGTATCTATTGAATAAACAATGCATGAGTGAATAAAAAGAAAAAAATCAAATCTGAGCTTATGTCTCATAAATGAACCCATTACAAAGCTATAGACTAATACTGATCGTTTTATCATTAACACCACATGTTTTTGAGGGAAAGGAGAGCTAATTCTACTCTGCCTTGGGAAAAAGTGAGATTATTTTGCTATAAATCTATTGCATCATATGACATAACTATTTATTTTAGATAATTATATAATCTTATACATCCAGATATATAAAATTCATATAAAAATTTGCTAAGCTTTTGGGGTGCCTGGGTGGCTCAGTCGGTTAAGCAGCCAAGTCTGGATTTCTGCTCAGGTCATGATATCAGGGTGGTGAGATCGAGCCCCGCATCAGGCTCTGTGCTCAGCAGGGAGTTGGAGCCTGCTTGAGATTCTCTCCCTCTCTGTCCCTGCTTGTGTGCACACTCTGTCTCTAAAATAAATAAACATATTTTCAAAAACTCATTAAGCTTTTAATTAAACAAATCTTCATGTCACTATTTCAGATAAAATTCTGGCTATCATTCATCATGATTTTATTTTTTATATGTATAATCTATACAACAGTGATTGGTAAAAATCCATCAATATGGAATATTATAATACATTGCAAATACTGGAAAGTTGAAAATGACACCAAAAAATGGAAAATAGAGATAGACATTGAGATTTTTGTTTCTAAGTCAATGTGCTATAAAGAGAAAAGTAGCAATAATTAAAATAATAGAAATAAAAATATTTTTGTTTTATAAGTTTATTTTGGTTATTACAATTTACAATATACATAAAGCTATAGAAGATAGTCTGTTTATTTATTAATTTATTTATCTTTAAAATTTTTTATTTATTATTTGAGAGAGAGAATCTGAGCCCAGCTGGGGGAGAAGCAGAGGGTAAGGGAAAGAGAGAATCTCAAGCATGCTCCATGCCCAGCACAGAACCCGACGATACAGGGCTTGATCTTACCACCCTGAGATCATGACCTGAGCCAAAACCAAGAGTCAGAAGCTTAACTGACTGAGCCACCCAGGAGCCCAGTCTATTTGCTATTTAAATAAGCCACACCCCTTCCACCGCACACACAAATCTCCTTTTTAACTATTTTTTTTTTTAAGTAGGCACCACACCCAATGTGGGGCTTGAGCTCACGACCCTGAGACCAAGAGTCACATGCTGTATTGAGTAGGCCAGCCAGGTGGCCCATATATAAACCTTTACATAAGTTTTACATTAACATGATGCCTAGAGCGTTCACAATTAGTAACTTGTTTATGACCAGGTTTTATGTTTTAGCTTCCCAATTTAATCCTTCAGTAGCTTTCTCTTTGTCTTCTCTCATCAAACTACTTTTAGTTTGAAATTTTCTTTAGTTGACTAAAATTATAAATTATACATACATCCTAAGAATTTTAAAAATCAAATTCATTTAAGTGATCAAAATATTTACAGTTCATTCTAACCATTTTCACTAAAAAAGAATAGAAGAAAAGGAAATAAAACCTACCCAGTGTTTTCTTGTAAGATAAGCTCTTTCATGTTAGAAGAAATGGACACTAAAAGTATAGTAAGAGAGGTTCATCTTAATAATTGAAGTAATAACATAAAATATAGGTCACAGTTCAAAGAGCGTAGCTTCAGTGAGAACAGTCAGTGGTTCCTATTTATCTGTAAGAAGAGAAAATAGATTGTTCTCTGGCTCCTGATGTAGGATATTTTGTTGGCCTAGGCATGCCTTGATTCCTTTTTTAGTGCTCTGTCATTATAAGTGACTTGGCTGTTTTCCATTTCTCTTTCTTAGTCTTCTGCTGCCATTGACTCACTCTAGTTTGAACTCCCCCGAAGACAGTGTGGTTGATTGTATTGATGTTCTAAATCTGTCACAACCTACCATGTCCCTTTTGTGGGTTTCTCAGTAGGAAAATTGCACATACCAGCTCTCTTGACCACAATATGCCTTACTACTAGTTTGACCAATGTAATGTTAGAAGTGTCGTGTATCACTTTGAAGCAGATGCTGCTTTAAGTCAGAAGATTGTTCAACATGTCTTTTTTCCCTTTGCCAAGAGACTGGCAATGTTCGAATAGAGGCTTTTCCATCAATCTATCTCCCAAACTGAAGAAGAAATGGAAGAAATCAGTAGTCAACCACAATGGACATGTACCACGAGCAAAAAATTCTTTATTGTTATTTTATGACACTGAGATGTTGGAGTGATTAGGTATCACAGAGTAATACACTGAGGGGGTGATTAGCCATCATAGAATAATACAATCTATCATGATAAATAAATCATGAGATCAGTTGCTTAGTCATTAATGTAAGGAATTTATCTTGGATGGAGCTATTTTGTCATACCAATCTATGGGTTGATAGTCAGCTTATATATAGATTGACTATATTTTAGTGTCTTAGCTAACCTTATTTAATTATCTATGGCCATCAGAGGAGATTCGGGTAGCAACATACATGATGATGTAGTCATAAATAATATCTCAGAGGTGAGCTGTGGGCATGGCACAAATAACTTTAAAAGAAAGTCACTTAAATGGGAAGCCAACTTGCCTGTTCAATATAGATCCAGAAATACATGAAATGTTTTGAAAATATAGGTGTATATTCTAGAGAAAAGGGAATTCAGATATATAGATGTAGACACATTCCCAGAAAAAGATTTTTTTTTAAATTTAGAAAATAAATCCCTTCTTAATTCCAATGTATCAATGTAGTAAATGTCATTGTGACATAATTTAAAAATCCATGCAATAAATTTTAATCTATAGAGATTATATTTATAATGAAATCCTCTCTAGTCTCCTTTGTGAAATAAAATGTCATTGGAAATAGTTTCAATGTGACCTTTATTCAAAGTTGCTACTATTATGCTACACTAAAATATCTTTAAAAATGTACTACTATATAGAACTGTAGGGAAGAAAAATCACTAATTACTTCTTGAAAATATCCACTTAACATGCTTATAAATTTTCATTCACTTAGTCATTTGTTCATGCCTTCATTTGTTCAGTGAATGTTTACTGAGTGTTTATTATGTACCAAGGAACTATGCTAATTCTATGAAAAGCATCAGGGAAAAAAAACACACCAGTCCATATGCAGCTCTCTCAACATAGTTGTCATTAAACTAATAAGCATAAACATCAGTATTCCATAACTCTTGTGTGCATTCCATCAGTCATCTTTATTTTAACTAAAATTTTCAGTCAAATAGGCCAAAATTAAAAAACCAGAAACTAGATTTGAACTATTCTAACCACAAAAATGAAATGATAATTATGTGATGTGATAGAGCTGTTAGCTATCACTACAAAGGCAATCATATTACAATATATAAATGTATTAAAACAACATTTTTACATCTAAAATTACACAATGTTATATGTCAAATATACTTAAATATGGAAAAGTCAAATCAAAAGAAAACAACCAGAAAATATGATAAACACAGATTTTTCACTAGAAAGAATAACAGTAGAGTACTGAATAATATAAATTAAAGTAATGGAAGATCTTTAAAAATTTAAAGGAGATAGAAAAAAGATATTAAATATAATGATGAGCAAATACAATAGATGAAGGCAGTATAAAGTCTGAGAAGGTCAGATTTTTGTCAGAAAAGGGAAACTCAAAGTTCTTGATTTTGGATATGGAACGGTTTTTTAAAATGAGGAGTTCAAGGGGTGGCTATATCTGAATCAGAATCAAAATAAGTCTTGACTTTGTGGGATAAAATCAATTATGCTTATCCCAAGCTTGTTTTTTCATAAAATAATTTCCCTTGATAATAGAACCAGATTGCTAAATACCTGGAACTAAGAGAGAAAAGCTCAGCATTTTGTTATATTAAAACCATATCATAGGCATTCCAAATATGATAAAAGTAACAATGTATCAGATTTAACACTATAACTTGTCTACATTTGGCAGGCATATATGCACTCTATTATAATATTGTTTTCTCTCTGAACACTTAACTCTTGTTCTAAAGGAACAACTCAGCATATCTTTCCAGCCAACCTAATACAATTGGATTCTGATGGATATTTGAGTGGAAAAGATAACTTGGGACAAAATTCTTATCTGACAAACCTTGTCATCAACTATTTATAAGTGGCAGGGTTAAAAGTCCACTGTCCCTACAGAGAGATGACACCAGTGCCATTTCATTAGTTCCCATTTTATTTCTTCTCCCACCTGATTGAATAAGGAGAATGTATTGTGCAATAAATACACAGTACTGGGTCATCTTTATTATGAAAACATGAGTATTTTGTCTAGAAAATGCACTCTAGTACAAAATAATGTGAAATAATAATCTATTTAAATAATATTTTAAAGAAGTATTTCATTAGAAAAAATGAAGTGTCAGCATCTAGATCATATCTGAAATAGCTAACAGGGTAAAAAAAATGGAAGTGCTTGCCTAAAACTTTAAACATAATGATATGATTTTATTTTAGTCAGCTTGAATCATAAAAGTAAAAGTTCACATTGGATTTAATGTAAACTTAATTTAATTTAATATATCCATTTATTTTAGAAAGCCTAAATTTAGCTAATGTTGCCCATAGTTAGGTACACTGTTTAAATACTTTTTTAAATGATTCTTTTATGTATTAGATTCAGGGAAACTGTTTTTCCTTTGGAGGAAATACTAGTTATTATTTTCTTTATTTTGTACTTGAATTAAATCAGTAGTTTAGAATATAGATATCTATACTGTTTTGTTTGTTTGTTTTTAAAGAGAGAGAGAGTGCATGTGCAGGGGGAAGGCCAGAGAGAGAGAGGGAGAGAGACAATCTTAAGCAGGCTGCATGCCCAGTGTGGAGCCTGACATGGGCTGATCTTATGACTCTGAGATCATGACCTGAGCCAAAAGCAAGAATCAGATGCTTAACCGACTGAGCCACCCAGGCACCCCAGTCCTTTTTAATTACAGAAGTCTACAACTTGAGGGAGGTAAACTGTTGCCTGATTAACCTGAGGTATTCCAAGTCTACCAACAGGGGTGCATAAACTTCAGGCTCTTGGCTACCCCTCCAGCTTGGGCAATTAGTTTTTGCCTTCCTTAGTTCTCTCTGCCTCCCAATTAACGTTCTCTTTAAAGCTTCTATTCTGCAGTGTTGTATAGCCTTTAGCATTGTCCTATAATGTTCCAGGGTTTGGTTTGGTTTCATCTTTAATAAGTTCACCAGTTGCCCTCAACAAAGTAGGTTCAGAGGGAACATACTTCAACATAATAGAGGCCATATATGAAAAACTACAGGGAATATCATCCTAAATGGGGAAAAAAACATCCACTCTACCACTTTTATTCAACATAATTCTGGAAGGCTCAGCAATCAGACAACCAAAAGAAATAAAAGGCATCCAAATCAGCAAGGAAGAAGTCAAACTTTCACTACTTGCAGATGACATGGTGCTATATACAGAAAACCCAAAAAGACTACACTAAAAACCTGCTAGAGCTAATCAACAAATCCAGTAAAGCCGCAGGATACAAAATCAGCACACAGAAATCTGTTGCATTTCTATGCACCAATAATGAAGCAGCAGAAAGAGAAATTAAGGAATCAATCCCATTTATAATTACACCAAAACCAATAAGACACCTAGGAATAAACCTAACCAAAGAGGTGAAAGACCTATACTCTAAAAACTATAAACACTGACAAAAGAAATTGAAGATGACACACAAAAAATGGGAAGACAGGGGAGCTTGGGTGGTTCAGTCAGTTAAGTGTCTGCCTTTGGCTCAGGTCATGATCTCAGAGTCCTGGGATCGAGCTCCGCATTGGGCTCCCTGCTTGGTGGGGAATTTACTTCTCCCTCTCCCTCTGCCACTCCGCCTGCTTGTACTCTCTCTCTCTCTTTTTGTCAAATAAATAAATAAATAATCTTAAAAAAAATATATAAAGAAATGGGAAGACATTTCATGGTATGGATTGGAAGAACAAATATTGTTAAAATATCTATGCTACCCAAAGCAATCTACACTTTTAATGCAGTCCCTATCAAAACATGAACAACATTTTTCACAGGGCTAGA
Organism: Leptonychotes weddellii; assembly: GCF_054177405.1. Taxonomy (NCBI): domain Eukaryota; kingdom Metazoa; phylum Chordata; class Mammalia; order Carnivora; family Phocidae; genus Leptonychotes; species Leptonychotes weddellii. The sequence continues at coordinate 38,203,209 of NC_138381.1, read as the reverse complement.
ACAAACAATCCTAAATTTGTACAGAAACACAGAAGTCCCCAAATAGCCAAAGCAATCTTGGAAAAGAAAAACAATGCTGGAGGCATCACAATTCTGGACTTCAAGTTATATTACAAAGTTGTAGTAATCAAAACTGTATGGTACTGACACAAAATAGACACATAGATCAATGGGACAGAACAGATAACCCAGAAATAAAGTCACAGTTATATGGTTAATTAATATTGGACAAAGCAGGAAAGAATATCCAATGGAAAAAAGACAGTCTCTTCAACAAATGGTGTCGGGAAAACTGGACAGCAACATGCAAAACAATGAAACTGGGCTGCTCTCTTACAACATACACAAAAATAAACTCCAAATGGATGAAAGACCTAAATGTGAGACCTGAAACCATAAAATCCTAGAGGAGAACAAAGGCAGTAGCCTCTTTGACATCGGCCAAAGCATTTCTTTCTAGATATGTCTCTAGAGGCAAGGGAAACAAAAGCAAAAATAAACTATTGGGACCACATCCAAATAAAAAGCTTCTGCACAGCAAAGAAAACAATCAACAAAACTAAAAGACAACCTACTGAATGGGAGAAGATATTTGCAAAAGACATATCTAATAAAGGATTAGTATCCAAAATACATAAAGAACTTATAAAACTCAATACACAAAACCTGAAAAATCAAATTAAAAAATGGGCAGAAGACATGAATAGACATTTTTCCAAAGACATAGAGATGGCCAACAGACATGGAAAGATGCTCAATATCACTTATCATCAGGGAATACAAATCAACATCTCAAACCTGTCACAATGGCTAAAATAATAACACAAGAAACAACAGGTGTTGGCGAGGATGTGGAGAAAGGGGAACCCTCCTGTTGGTGTGAATGCAATCTGGTGCAGCCACTCTGGAAAACAGTATGGAGGTCCCTTAAAAAGTTAAAAATAGAACTACCCTACAGTTCAGCAATCACACTACTAGGTATTTACCCAAAGAATACAAAATACTAATTCAAAGGAATACATGCACCCAGATGTTTATTGTAGTATTATTTACCTGAGCTAAATTATAGAAACAGCCCAAGTGTCCACTGATAGATGAATGGATAAAGAAGAATGATATCTATCTATCTATCTATCTATCTATCTATCTATCTATCTATCATCTATCTATCTATCATCTATCTATATCTCCAATGGAATATCATTCACCCATAAAAGAGAATGAAATCTTGCCATTAATAATGACATGTATATGAAGCTAGAGAGTATTACGCTAAGCAAAATAAGTCAGTTAGAGAAAGAAAAATACCATATGATTTCACTCATATGTGGAATTTAAGAAACACAACAAACTAGCAAGGAAGAAAAAAAAGAAAGAGAGAAAGGCAAACCAAGAAACAAACTCTTAACTATAGAGAACAAATTGATGGTCACCAAAGGGATGGTGGATGGGGGGAGGGGTACAATAGGTGATGGGGATTAAGGAGTGCACTTGTTGTGATGAACACTGGGTGATGTATGGAAGTGTTGAATCACTATATTGTACACCTAAAACTAGTATTACACTGTATGTTAACTAACTTTAATTTATTTTTTGTTTTTTTATATTAATTTTTTCATGTCATGTTAATCACCACACATCATTAGTTTTTGATGTAGTGTTCCATGATTCATTGTTTGCATATAACACCCAGTGCTCCATGCAGAATGTGCCCTCTTTAATACCCATCACCAGGCTAACCCATCCTCCCACCACCCTCCCCTCAAGAACCCTCAGTTTGTTTTTCAGAGTCCATAGTCTCTCATGGTTCATCTCCCCCCTCCGATTTCCACCCCCTTCATTCTTCCCCTCCTGCTATCCTCTTTTTTTTTTAACATATAATGTATTATTTGCTTCAGAGGTACAGATCTGTGATTCAACAGTCTTGCACAATTCACAGCACTCATCATAGCGCATACCCTCCCCAATGTCTATCACCCAGCCACCACATCCCTCCCACCCCCGACCACTCCAGCAACCCTCAGTTTGTTTCCTGAGATTAAGAATTCCTCATATCAGTGAGGTCATATGATACATGTCTTTCTCTGATTGACTTATTTCGCTCAGCATAACACCCTCCAGTTCCATCCATGTCATTGCAAATGGTAAGATTTCATTCCTTTTGATGGCTGCATAATATTCCATTGTATATATATACCACTTCTTCTTTATTCATTCATCTGTCGATGGACATCTTGGCTCTTTCCACAGTTTGGCTATTGTGGACATTGCTGCTATAAACGTCGGGGTGCACGTACCCCTTCGGATCCCTACATTTGTGTCTTTGGGGTAAATACCCAGTAGTGCAATTGCTGGATCATATGGTAGCTCTATTTTCAACTTTTTGAGGAACCTCCATACTGTTTTCCAGAGTGGTTGCACCAAGCTTGCATTCCCACCAACAGTGTAGGAGGGTTCCCCTTTCTCCGCATCCCTGCCAACAACTGTTGTTTCATGACTTGTTAATTTTAGCCATTCTGACTAGTGTGAGGTGGTATCTCATTGAGGTTTTAATTTGGATTTCCCTGATGCCGAACAATGTTGAACACTTTTTCATATATCTTTGGCCATTTGGATGTCTTCTTTGGAAAAATGTCTGTTCATGTCTTCTGCCCATTCTTGATTGGATTCTTTGTTCTTTGGGTGTTGAGTTTGATAAGTTCTTTATAGATTTTGGATACTGGCACTTTATCTGATATGTCATTTGCAAATATCTTCTCCCATTCTGTCGGTTGTCTTTTCATTTTGTTGACTGTTTCTTTTGCTGTGCAAAAGCTTTTTATCTTGATGAAGTCCCAGTAGTTCATTTTTGCCCTTGCTTCCCTTGCCTTTGGCGATGTTTCTAGGAAGAAGTTGCTGCGGCTGAGGTCAAAGAGGTTGTTGCCTGTGTTCTCCTTTAGGATTTTGATGGACTCCTGTCTCACATTGAGGTCTTTCAACCATTTGGAGTCTATTTTTGTGTGTGGTGTAA
>NC_138381.1:38167754-38199699 GCF_054177405.1 Leptonychotes weddellii | reverse complement strand
GGAGAGAATGTGATCAGGCAGGAGATTAGAACAAAGCCATACACTAGAGATTTAGGGTATATTTTGATCTGTTAGAAGAAAGTGTATTTTAAAGAGAGAATATATATATATATATGCCAAAAATAAGGATAACTACTATGAAGGGATAGAAAATGACTCTAAAAATGAAAAATAAAAATGTTTTTTAAAAAAGGGATTGATAAGATGTTGGTTGAAAAAGGAAAAAAGAAAAATTAAGAAAAAAAGACAGTTAAAAATAAAATTAACTTTGAAAGACTAAAGAATTAGGGGGAAAAAAGGCATGGTTTCTATGTGCAGTATTCCCCTAGCTCTGGAGTTCTGCCGTTCTCATTGATCGGTAAACTTGGTCTTGGCTGGCTGTTCGTGCTGATCTTCTGGGGGAGGGGCCTGTTGCCGTGGTTCCCAAATGTCTTTGCCGGAGGTGGAATTGCCTCACCCTTGCCAGGTCCGGGCTAAGTAATCTGCTCGGGTTTGTTCTCAGGAGCTTTTGTTCCCTGCTAGCTTTCTGTACAGCTTTGGAGGATGAGAGTGAAAATGGCGGCCTCCCAATCTCCGCGCCAGAGGAGTTGAGAACTCAGGGCCCCGCTCCTCAGTGAGCCGCAGAGAAAAGCAGTCAGTCACTCCCGTCTCCACGGTCTCTGGCCATACTCCGTGCTCACCCGGCCTGTGACCGAGCGTTTCTATCTCTGGCACCTGACCCCGTGTGGAGTCTCCAAACCCAGCAGATTCCTGTGGTGCACTCCCCTGCCACTCCTCTCAGGGGAGGAAGGGGAGTCTCCTTGGATCTGCTGCTTGTTGGGTCCCTGCTGGAAGAGCAGTGGCCCGACTGTGCCGCGGATCACGGTTTATGGCAACCCCAAGCTGAGAGCCCACTCCTCGGCTCCATCTCTCCAGCCGGCTTCCCCGCTCAGATACCTGAGAGCTCTGCTGCACTCAGGCACCCCCAGTCTTTCTGTGACCCCAAGGGTCCTGAGACCACACTGTCCTAGCGAGGGTTCCACCCCCCGCTTAGCCACTGGAGCGATGTCCCTCAGCGGAACATACTTCTAAAAGTTCGGATTTTGTGCTCCGCTGCTCTATCACTTGCCAGAAGCAGTCGACGGAGGCTCCCCTCCCGCCATCTATCCTCCCAAATATCGCCTTGGATTCACTTCTCTGCACGTCCCACCTTCCAGAAAGTCGTCGCTTTTCTGTTCAGAGAGTTGTTGCTGTTCTTTTCTTCGATCTCCTGTTGAGTTTGTAGGTGTTCAGAATGGTTTGATCCCAATCCAGCTGACGAAATCCAGGTCTCCTACTCCTCTGCCATCTTGCTCCGCCTCACTAACTTTAATTTAAATAAAAACTTAATTCACCAGTTAACTTGTGCTTCCAGTCTTAAGGTATAAAGACATCTTCTAAGATAAAGGTTTTCATTGTTGTGTATTTTAATACAACTTGGGAAACAGACTGTGCTAAAAAAACTGTGGGTCCCACATCTAGCCTATCAATAAATGGAAGAGTACAAAGCCCATTTTAATGACAATTCTGAATTAAATTTTTAATTTTCCTTTTCTATAATTAAATATTTCATGCTTTTATTAAATAAAAATATCTCTAAATAGGTCATTTCTCTGTAGATACTTTTAGAAACAAAAGTAATAAGATGCACTTGTGATAGTCATGCTTGAAATAGAAAAAATGCCTAAATTATGAATACTTTTACAAAGAAGAATGAACAATTAAAGTGAAATTATTAGAACAGATGTCAGACATAATAAAAATCTGACTTATAAGTTTCTGTAAAACCCTGTTCAATTACTTTGAAACACATATAATAATCTGAATCAAAGACTAATTAAATGAATCCTGATTGGTTATACTGAAAAGCTAAGGATCATTTAGAATTTGGATAGGGAAAGTTTCATAGTTAAAAACAGTAGGTAAATCTGTCTTCTTTATTTTGTTTATTTTATGAATGCACAACACACTTTGAAAGCTGATGTTGTTAAGGCAAATAATTCATCTGTGAATTAAGCTAAGCAGAATAAATAACATCAAAGTCTAATATATGTATTTTAAGACATTGAGGTATTTGGGTGCAATTCTGTTTTTAAAATAACTCAAAGGCAAAGGCAAAGATACATTTAGGGATAATGTATCATTTTGCTTGCCTTCAGCTGTGAGAAACAAAAAGCCTTTTTAAGAAAGACTTGGAGGAAAATGGAAACATTATCACATACAGCAGGACATTCAAAAGAAGGGCAAGTACCAGATATGGTAAAACTGGGCCCTAGCTCTCTTTCTTGGTGATTCTCTGTTTCACCTTGTTTATCATGCCAGTCTTACCTCAGACTCAATGTTTTCATGTTTGCAAGATGGCTATTATCAGAACCTAGAGCTATTGGCTTTCTTTTCCATATCTAGTGTGAAAGAAAGGAGGCTTCTTTAATAACCACGAGATGAAAATTTATTTTTCCATTTGGATCAGAACAATATAGGATATGTACTTACCTATAACTAGTAACATTTATGTTGGGAATACTCTGTTCTATGTCCTAATTCAACTTAGCCTATTTCTACATTAATTACAGACAAAATGTGATTGTTTAGACTGATCAGGACCCACTTCTGGACTGGAGAATGCATTTAGCTTCTTCTGATTTACAAGGTCTCTGTAGGGGAAGAATGGTCAACTGTCAACATTGGATTTCTTTTAGAGGGAAGAAGAAACTAAATGTCTGGTTAGCAACCAATACTATCTACTACAGAGGGGATTTCATATCTTTATATTAAAGAAAATACTGAATAAAGTGACTCAGGTAGAAGTAAGCAGATTTCATAAGTTTGCATTTGTAATATTTGCAATATTTACAACATGTTGTCAGGGATACTTAAAATTTTATTATTTTTTTCAATAAATATATTTTTACTATTTAATATGTGCTGGGCAATCATAGATAATGGCAATGTAAAGATAAATAAGATAACTTAGCACAAGTAGGTTAGAGGAGAAGTAAAACTATTCACAACAGAGTAATATAGTATTTTCTATGCCAACCTATGACACAAACCTTCTTCTGTAAGCTACTGCAGTGAGTGCACTCATATTATTTTGTGCCCCTGTTCCACTTGATCATCACTGGTGATGTACTTATCTTGGATGAGTACCTGACCTGGATAAGGAAACAAATTTACCCCATTTCCTCTCAGCTTTGCCTGATAGCCTACACCTAGGAAACTATTTCAGGACATTAACTAAGATAATTGGATTTGAAAGTGATTATTTGTGTGCTTAAACTTAAAAAAAAAAAAATGTGTCCAATCATGTTGACCAGAAAAGAAAAATAAGCCTTTATGCAATTAGAGAGAAAAGAAGAACAAATTTGGAAAGGATATGAAAGGATGAACCACAAACATAAGACCATAAGAATTTTGATGCCATCTGCTTTCTTAGCTATAGCTTTTCCGGAACCCCAGCCTCATTTTGATCCTTAAGCCACACTAATATCATTTTAATATACTAACCTTTTTGCTTAAACTATCTTTAGTCCCACTTCTGTAACTTGTGATGAACTGATTCCCAAATAGTATAGGCCACATGGGCAAATACCTATTTTTATATCTGTGATGTATTTCAGGCATTTCACATAGACTATGAGATATTATGTGGGAAAGTTTATTTAAACTGTATTTCAGGGACAACTGGTGCCCTAGTTGGATATTCCCAATCCATATCTATTAATTAATCACAAAGGCTACACTCAAGTAAGAACCACTACAAATTCATCAATTTTATGTCCCTTATAACTTTGCTAAAATCTAAAAGAAAATAAAGTAAATTTCAAAACACATCTAGATCTAATGTTCAGGATAAAAAAGTGAATCCATACTTAAATATGGCATGTATATTTGCATTTGATGTGACACTATACATAGAAAATCCTAGACTCCACCGGGGCGCCTGGGTGGCTCAGTTGGTTAAGCGACTGCCTTCGGCTCAGGTCATGATCCTGGAGTCCGGGGATCGAGTCCCGCATCGGGCTCCCTGCTCAGCGGGGAGTCTGCTTCTGCCTCTGACCCTCCTCCCTCTCATGCTCTCTGTCTTTCATTCTCTCTCTCTCAAATAAATAAATAAAATCTTAAAAAAAAAATCCTAGACTCCACCAAAAAAAAAATAAGAGGTAATAAATGAATTCAATGAAGTAGCTGAATACAAAATTAACACCCAGAAATCAGTGGCATTTCTATACATTAATAACAAAGTAGCAGGAAGAGAAATTAAGAAAACAATTCCATTTAGAATTGCATCAAAAAGAAAAAAATACCATGGAATAAACTTAACCAAAGAGGTGAACACCTGTAGTCTGAAAACCATGAAACACTGATGAAAGAAATGGAAGATGACACAAACAAATGGAAAGATATTCCATGCTCATGGATTGGAAGAATTAATATTGTTAAAATATCCACACCATCTAAAGCAATATACAGATTCATTACAATCGCTACCAAAATAACAATAATATTTTTCACAGAACTAGAACAAATAATACTAAGATTGTATAGAACCACAAAAAAACCCAAATAGCCAAAGAAATCTTGAGAAAGAAGATCAAAGCTGAAGATATCAATCCCAGCTTTCAAGATATACTATGAAACTAGAAAAATCAAAACATCGTGGTACTGGCAAAAAACAGACATAGATCAGCAGAACAGGATAGAGAGCCCAGAAATAAACCCACACTTCCATCGTCAATGAATGTATGACAAAGTAAGATTTTTTTCAAAGATTTTTATTTATTTATTTGACACAGAGAGAGAGAGAGAGCACAAGTAGGCAGAGCGGCAGGCAGAGGGAGAGGGAGAAGCAGTCTCTCTGCTGAGCAGGGAGCCTGATGTGGGGACTTGATCCCAGGACCCTGGGATCATGACCTGAGCCGAAGGCCAATGCTTAACCGAGCCACCCAGGTGCCCCAATGAAGTAAGATTATACAATGGGGAAAAGGCAGTGTCTTCAAGAAATGAAGGGAAAACTGGACAGCTACATATAAAAGAATGAAACTGGACCACTTTCTAACACCAAACACAAAAATAAACTCAAAATGGATTAAAGATCTAACGGGAGACCTGAAGCCATAAAAATCCTAGAAGGGAACACAGGCAGTAATTTCTCTGGCATTGGCCATAGCAACAATTTTCTGGATGAATCTGATAAGGCAAGGGAAACAAAAACAAAAACAAACTATTGGGACCGCATCAAAATAAAAAGCTTTAGCACAGTGAAGAAAATCATCAACAAAACAAAAAGGGAGCCTTCTGAATGGAAAAAGATATTTGCAAATGATATATCTGATGAGAGCTAATATCCAAAATATATCTAAAAAAACTTATATAACTCAATACTGAAAAACAAACAATCCAATTTAAAAATGGGCAAAGGACCTGAAAAGATATTTTTTCAAAGAAGACACAGATGGCCAACAGACAAGAAAAGATACTCAACATCACTAATCATCAGGGAAATGTAAACCAGAACCACAGTGAGATATCTCATCTTACACCTGTTGGAATGGCTAGAATCAAAAAGACAAGAAATAACAAGTGTTGAAGAGGATGTACAGAAAAATGAACACTTGAGTACTGTTGATGGGAATGTAAATTGGTGTAGCCACTGTGGAAAACAGTGTTTAGGGTCCTTAAAAGATTAAAAATAGAAATACCACATTATCCAATAATCCCACTACTTAGTGTTTAACCACAGAAAATGAAAACACTAATTCAAAAAGTTATAAACACTTCTATGTTAACTGCAAGATATGGAAGCAACCCAAATGTCCATTGATAGAAAAATGGATAAGGAAGATGTGGCGTGTGCACACACACACATGCACACACACACTGAAATATTGCACAGCCATAAAAGATGAGATTGTGCCATTTACAACATGGATGGACCTAGAGAGTATTATGCTAAATGAAATAAGTCAGTCTGGAAAAAAAAAATACCATATGATTTCACTCATATGTGGAATCTGAAAAAACAAATGCATAAACAAAAAGCAGAATCAGATTTACAAATACAGAGAACAAATTAATGGTTGCCAGAGGGGAGCAGATTGTGGGACGGGCAAAATGACTGGAGGGGAGTGGGAGATAATAGGCTTCGAGTTATGGAATGAAGAAGTCACAGGAAGAAAAGGAACAGCATGGAGAATAAAGTCAATGGTACTTCAATAGTGTTGTTTGCTGATAGTTGGTAGCTATACTTGTAGTGAGATATTATTTTTGGAAGCGGAATTCCTATGTTGTATACCTAACACTAATGTAAATTGTGTACCAACTATAACTAAGATAAAAAGATTTAAAAATATAGAGATATATTATTCCAAGTTTTTATTACTCCTTTAGATAATTATTAACACAGCTAACACAATATTTATAGTTCCTTGTCTCTGTCTACATGTAGGATTTCACTTCCTGGCTCCCTTACACATGAGCAGGTATATTGACTAGTTTCAGCCTTGGGGTTGAAAGTAATGGGACACACATACCCTTCAAAATTCTGCATGGGCACCAACAGTACTTGAGATGGTGGCTTCCCCATCAGTATATGTCCCTGAGAGAAGGCGATGTGCTGAGCTATGAGCTTATTGGTTAAAATTAAGTAATTGAATCTTTTACAACTTGATTGTGAAAATTTAGGGAACATTTTTAATAACTGATAAGTCACAAATTTGACTACAATTTTGCCATAGTTTAAAAAGACAAGCAGATTTTTCATTTTTAGATGAATACTTGCAACACAGATGGACACATTAGTTTATACCCGTATAATGCTTAAAATCACTTTGCTGGAAACAGTCAGCCAAAATCCCTATGTGTGTTTTGAAAAAGCTTCATCTCTGATTGATGTGTACAATTGATTTTTGTTTAAGTGCATTTAACATTTGAGAAACTATTCATCAGTGAAACAAGCAGCACAATGAAAGATCAGTCTTCTGAATCTCCTGTAACAAGGGGGAAAATAAACCCAATTGTGAAAAACTTCAGTGAGGCAGAATAAACTAAGTAAAGTTCATCTTCCACCTGGATCTATTATTCAATATTTTAAGCTATCTTCTGGATAGAAATAAGAGAAGGAAATTCACACTATTACACAGGTGTTATTTGTTAAATATTATCTGCACTAATACAATAAAGGTTTCCTACTCAAGAGGATTTGATACATTGTTAATTCAAAGAAAAACAGAATTAATTATATTAAATTTGCAGTAAGAATATGCTTACTGGCTTTTCAGATGTAGTCCAAAAATAATTTAAAAATTGGGCTAAACAAAAGGAAGTTTACCATTGGCTTTGACTAGTTATTTGTTAAAAACACACATAAAATCACATTTGCTCATTTTTTAAACATTATAAATCTTTTTTTCCCTATCTCTAATGTTCTGTGTAATTAAAGGCATCCTACTATGACCTTTTTAGTATTCTGTAATTTGATTCGCTTGCCATGCCCAACTTTCCCTGTTTACCACCCCAGGAACCTGTGATTGGAACAGACAACCAGTCAAAATGGAGAATATTGAAAAGGTCAAAACAGTCGTATTTACTGCACAACTTTTCCAGGACAAGAAGGAATATTTACATTTTGAAATATGCTGCAGATGACAAAGTGTCAAAAGAAATAAAAGTGGGCAAGATTGTATTCAGCTTATGATAACAAACATAAAAGGCAAAGAGACCCAGGAAGGTGGTACAATTAGTAGTAATCCCTGTGTTTATTATTTTTGGTTTTTTTTTTAAAGGCCTTCAGGGATGTCTGGGTGGCTCAGGCGGTTAGGCTCTGCCTTCAGCTTGGGTCATGATCCCTTGGGTCAATCCCATGATCCCCTGGGATTGAGTCCCATATCGGGCCTCCTTGCTCAGCTGGGAGCCTGCTCCTCTCTTTGCCTGCTGCTCCCCCTGTTTGTGCTCTCTTTCTCTCTCTCTCGGACAAATAAATAAATAAGATCTTTAAAAAAATAAAAATATAAATAAATAAATAAATAAATAAATAAATAAAGCCTTCATGTCAATATGCCAAAAGTAACTGACACTTGAGAAGGACAAGACAAAAAACTGCCTTAATTTCATAATTTTCTGACAATTCATGGAATAGCACATTTTTAAATTTTACTAGAGTTAAAATGAATGTTCTCCAATTCAATTAAAAAAATAAGTAAATAAATAAATGAGAGAGGTGAGTAGTCCATTAATGCATGTTATTTTCAGAGTGAGAAAATCATTGTACAGTTAATATAGGTATAACTAGCCAGTTTTCTGATAAAGATTTACAACATTTTGGATTTCTGCTTGTTAAGTGAAACTAACATGCTTTCTATGAACATCCTTTAAAAATATATTTAATTTGCCTGAGTGCACTTTATATGCTTTCAAATCATAGAAACTCAGTATAGACTATCACAATCTAGTATTTAATGGAGGAACTGCATTCATCCTCTTAGTAAGTATGGCTTTAGTGTTTAATATGTTCCTATCACTATTTGTTTTGCAAAGATGCGGTAACAACCAAGATGATGACTTGGGTCTTGTTAAGACATAAGACAGGTTAAAGAGGTAAAATAGAGACATAAACTGATAAAAAGTAGCACAAAAAATAAACATGGTATCTCGTCAGAGCACCAGTTTGCTTTTTGAAGGCTACAGATTTTTAGATAGAACTTGAAGAGAAGAAATAGCATTGAAAAGAGGTACAATAAAAATATGTCAGGAGTTTCAAATTTGAATGGAAAGGAAAATTGAATGGAAGGACAGCAAAAATTGGAAATAGTGGAAATTATCTTCAGAAGGTAGCTTGGACTTGAACGTGGACTGTTTTCAATAATAACCTCTGAATTTTAGAAAAAAAATAGTCACTGGGGATGATTATTGAAAAGAAAATCCAATAATAGAGCACTAACAGGGAAGAAGCTAGGATAGTTCATTACCTGAAACACATGGGTAGGATTAAATGTAGGTCATATTCTTGTGGTCCAAACCCAAGGAGGTAACTTAAATGTAAACCACAATCTGAGTTTTACTACTGAAACAAAACAGGATAACAAGAAGTCCATGGGAGGAATGTTGTCCTATAAATAAACAATTGTGAGAAAATGACATATTTTATTCATTTTTACAAAATCTTCAAGAAGGCGATTGTCCATATTAAACATAAGGCTACTACAGAAAGGCAAAGATTAGAGATAAGCATATAATGCAACAGAGCCAAAATTGCTATGAGCATAAAATCTTCATTGTTTGTATAAAATAGGGACAGACAGTGAAGGAAATTGAATTTAATGCACAAGAAAAAATTAAGAAAAGCCTATAAAATGCATGGGAAATGAGCCAGATAAAAAATAGAGACACAGTAATAAACAGAAGGTAATTCACCTGGAATCATCTATAATTGATCAGCATTCCAATAAAGAGAAGATGATAAGAATAAAGCAGTGATCAAAAGCAAAATAAAAGAAGCATATTTTAAATATAAGGGGAAAAAAAGCAACACATATAAAACCAAACAACAATGAAAAGCAAATCCGAAATTTCAGAATGCATTGGCTAGCCAAAATAATTAATGTAAAGATACTATGTTTTTGAAAAATATTTTGAAAAGTATCAAAGCAAAGAGAAGAGAAATTCATACAAGAACAAAATTAAATGGATGACAGTTGAGAAGTTTGAAGAGAAAATTTTCAAAATGCTATTCCCAGTTAAGTTTTTATAAATTATAAGGGTAATAAAGAAATATTGTCAGTAAATATATAACCAAGAACTTACTTCTTATTAAATATGAATTTCTACAAATCACCAATAGGCTGTTTAAATTAAAGATGTTGATATAGAAAAAGTTGGTAAGTAAAGAAAAAAAAAACTACCCTGTAGAAATAAAGCAACTATAATTGTTAATTGCAATTATGTTTTTGCATGGGAGGCTCCCACTACTGGAGTACAAAGTTTTTATTATAGGAACTAAATTTTGCTTTTTATAATAGCAAATTTTTAACAGAGTTTCCATAAAAATATTTGTAGATGGTTAAAAATGTATAGGTAAATGAAATGCAATAGAAAAATAAATGCTGATATTATATCCAAATAATTCTTGAACTATTTTGATTAAATGAATGAAAGGACAAATGGGGAACATTGAGTTCAGAAAATGATGTTATGCCTCCTACCACAGACTAAAGATTAAAAGCACTAAATTCACATTTTCAAAAGGGATACAAGGAGCTACTTTTTATAGTTTGGTTCCAAATAATTTAAAGCATTTCGTTAAAAACAATGAACAGAAAAATTTGGCAAAGGTTAGCAATACAGGGGTGCCTGAGTGGCTCAGTTGGTTGAGCAGCCGGCTTTTGGTTTTAGCTGGGGTCACGATCTCCGGGAGTCGGGCTCCTTGCTCAGCATGGAGTCTGCTTGTCCCTCTCCCTCTGCTCCTCCCCCTGCTTGTGCTCTCTCTCTTTCTCTCTCAAACAAATAAATAAAACCTTAAAAAACAAAAAAGTTTACCAATACATAGTTTATATAAGAGAAAGTACAAATGCTTAATAAGCATATGATGTTTAAGCTTACTGAAAGATAAATAATTGCAGTTTAAAAAAAGATACATAAAAATAATAACTAAAGTATGATGAGGTGTATATCCTAGAAGCAATAGTGGAAAACAAAAATTGAGAGAAAGAAACATCATAATAATTTCTAGAGAATATGTAGAAAATTTTACAAATTTGACCTCATAAAGTTTAAATCTCTTGATTCAAAATCTGATTTTATCCGAAAGCATTTCAATTTTCTTAATCTTTAGTCCCATGATTAAAATTCATGCTAACCTGTAACCTTGTAATAAATCCTTCACAAACTGAGGAAACTCTAAATGGTTCTCAACAGTTTACTAACAACAAAAAGACTTAAAACAACGACCCATACACTTGAAAAATTACCAACTGCGTTAGTGATAATAATGCATACCAACCATTCTTGGGCATTAATCTTCTACTCTTTAGGGCAAACATTTTCTACAGAGGCCAGCCTTGAGTTCATGGAGTTAATAGCAGGAAAGCACAGAAACTTTGCCTTTGTGAAGATTCATGAAAAAGATACAGGTGACAATGTGCCTGCCTTTGGGGAACCAGTTGTCCACCCTTACCCTCTAAACTCAGGTTGGCAACATGATTTAAGGAAAACCTGCAACCAATGCTGCTTTTCCCCTAGGCACTGAAGCTGATGTCCCGACTTGTGGAATTGCTCGGTGAAATTTAAAGAAACACACACGCCAAATTTAAAAAAATAAAAAACTGTCTTTCTAGTGCCTGAAACTTTTTTCCCCCTAGAGGGAATCTCTACACTTCTTGAACTCATCTGGTCTGAAACAGACACGAGTATAGTTTAGCTATTTCTCTACACTGTTGTGAGAGTTGTCAATACCTACTGAGGAGTTTGATTTCCCAGACTCAAAATAAGAACACCTCTGAGGAGTAAAAGCTAATTCTTCAAAAGATAATGAGGAAATATTAAATGCACATGTATCTATGTCTATTTTACAATGAGAAAAATAATTTTTATTTCACATTTTACAAAGACAAAAAAGGGAAATAAATTGCAAAAGCATTAAAGAAGATCCAAATAAATGGACATATATGCCATGTTCATGAAAAGGAGAATTAACTGATTGAAATTGTCTCCAAATTAACCTATAGTCTGAAAACAATTCTAAGGTGTATATAAACTTAGGGCCAAAAATAGGCAAAGCACTCTGAATGAGAATAATAAAAGGTGAGAATTTTATCTGTAAGATGTCAGGGTCCATAATACCTGATACTGTATTTTTCCAAAATGATGTAGACAAAATAATCAATGAAACAGTGAGCTCAGAAACAGATACCTGTATAGAAGAGATGTTGATACGTAATAGACCTGGCAACCCAGACCAGAGAGAAAAGGAGCAAATTTACAGTAAGTGAAGGTAAAACATAATTATCCATATAAAAAATGAAATGGATCCACTACTTTACATCATATACAAAACAAATACATTCCAGACAGGTTAGAGAATTAAATATTAAAAACAAAAATTAAAAAAACACATTGGTGAATGTCTTTCTGACAGTATAAATAAATTTTTAAAACAATATTGAAATAGCATTTACCTTAAAAATTGGTAAATGTGCTTACATAAAAAAGTAATCAAAGACACCTTAAAATAAGTAAAATGAAAATTTTTGACGTAGGGGAAAAATATAATTGAAATAAAAAATTCAATGGATGGACTTAATAATGTATAAAACAGTTGAAAGACAATTCACAGTCTACAAGGTAAGTCTGATAAAATAAAATATTGACTTAAGTATGGAGACAGGGAAAGAGTGTGAGTGAGACCAAAATAATGTTTGAAGAAAAAATAATGCTTAATATTAAAGAATCCTGAGAACTCATATAAGATAAATGCAAAGAGGGGCACCTGGGTGGCTCTGGAGGTTTAGTGTCTGACTTCAACTCAGGTCATGATCTCAGGGTCCTGGGGTTGAGCCCAGCCAGGGAATCAGCTTGTCCCTCTCTCTCTGCCCCTCCCCCTGCTCATGCTCTCTCTCTCTCAAATAAATAAATAAAATATTTTTTAAAAAAGATAAATGCAAAGAAACCATTGTTAAACATACTATAGTAAAACTACTTAAAACCAAAACCAAAGAGAAAAATTATAGGGAAAAGTACAAAGTTATCACTTGCAAAGGAACTAAAATTAGAATGACAGATTTAAAAAAACACAGGAGGCCAAAAGAAAATGAAAGAATATACCTTTAAATGCTAAAAGCAAATAATTGCCAACCATGAATTCTGTAGCTGTCATAAATATCTTTCAAGAATAAAGGTGAAGTAAAGACATTTTCGGGGGGAAAAAAGGGACAGAGACTTCACAAACATTGACTGCATAAATCAACAACAATCCAACAACAGCAATAATAATAATAATATCTTGTCAGATTTAGAAGTATATAGAATCAAAATGTATAGCAAAAATACCAAATAATTTAAGAGGGTGTTAACTGGAGCTAACGATGAATTATGATCCTTTTATTACCTGGAAAGAGATAAGAATTCCTCTTTCCATTAGACTTTGATAGTTAAGAAAGGATTCATGTTGTTATCAGTAATTGTTAACTGAATAAATAAATAACCTTATGTGTAACAAATTATCCCCAAACTTAACAAACACAGAGTATCTCACCCAGTTCCCGAGCGTTCAGAATCCAGAAGTGGTCCATCTGGCCAGTTCTGGATCTGGATCTCTCATGATGCTTCAGCCAAGGTGGTGGCTGAGCTGCGCTATCTAGAAGATAACTGGGGCTGGGATTTTCAATTTCCAAGATGGCTTATTTATAAAGTTGTGCCACAGACCACAGGACCTGTCATAGGTCTGCTTGGATGTCCTCAAGACACACAGGCTATCTGCCATAGGTAAAGAAATGCAATAGAAAGAGTAAGAAGGAAGTGTGAAGCCTTTTATGTCTGAACCTTAGGCATTAGTCACAATCACTTCTACTACATTCTATTGGTTATACGCAACTAACGAATCGTTGAACACTACATCAAAAACTAATGATGTACTTATATGTTGGCTAACTGAACATAATAAAAAAAAAGTTCCACCCACACTGAAGCGGAGCAGTATCAGGTTTCACCTTTTGAAGGGGAAGAATCATCAAAGAACTTGTGGACATATTTTAAAACCACTACTTCATCCTGCTAGAAAGTCCAACTAAGGTTATCTACAGACACAGCTAAAGCATTTTAAGCCCAAGAACGTCATTCAGTAAGCAATAGTGCACTCTGAATGAATCATTGAGATGGTTCAAAACTCACAATAATAAGGTCAAGACACAAATAGCTTGTCAAGATCTGGCATACACTACCCTTCCGCGGAGCACATACAACCACTATCAGGACAAATGAAAATCATATCCCCTACCCATATAATAAATTTTCTGGATACTTTTTTTAAACAAGGACAGATTGGATTGATTATCGATTCAACTAAGCCCCATGTGAACATATGTGGGTACCCATTCTAAGTTTCCTGTAAGTCCTCCACCTGCTCTGTTTGTAAAACAAAGAATACTCTTTTAAAAATTACATGTTCTTGGGGGCTCCTCAGTCGGTTAAGCATCTGACTCTTGTCAGGTCTTTTTTTTTTTTTAAAGATTTTATTTATTTGACAGAGACAGGGATAATGAGAGCAGGAACACAAGCAGCGGAAGTGGGAGAGGGAGAAGCAGGCTTCCCGCTGAGCAGGGAGCCCGATGTGGGACTCGATCCCAGGACCCTGGGATCATGACCTGAGCTGAAAGCAGACGCTTAACGACTGAGCCACCCAGGTACCCTCAGCTCAGGTCTTGATCTCAGGCTTGTTGAGTTCAAGCCCCTGCACTGGGTTCCATGCCCAAGTGTGGAGCCTACTTGAAAAGGAAAGAAAAGGAAAGAAAAAAGAAAAGAAAAGAAAAAAAGAAAAGAAAATAGAAAAGAAAAGAGAGAAGAGAAGAGAAAGGAGAAGAGAAAGAAGAGAAGATTACATGTTTTTCTGTAGCAAAATGGTATCTTTATCACCATTACTATTGCAGATATGTAACATTTATAGTATGTACTTTGTGCACTTTTTCATGAACATTACATTGGACAAGAGAAGAAAAATGCAGTGACTTTGTTAGGATTGTATTTTAATAACTTGAGCTAAAAGATTTTCTATGTTTTGTGCACAGAATAGAACTGATTTATGAGGAAGGATGAAAGCATGTTAATCTTTTATTCCCCAAATACTCCTGTTCTAACAAAATGTCAATTTAAATTGATTGGTTAGCTAGAGTAGCACACTTGCATACAACTCACGAAATGGCATGTTCAGCCTAAAGCTTAAAAAAACTAACATTTTGGTAATTTCAAATACACGTGCTCAATGTTTAAATGAGTCGTTTTTATATATTTGACATGTATTTTTATTATACTATTAGTTTAAATGACAGTGTATGCTTCCTTGATTTAGCTACTAATAATCATTTTGTCTGAAGTTTTTTATAAGCAATTTTTATTTACATATTGACATTCATTGTTAGTTACAAAAGATCAAATGTTATTAAAATGGATTAGGTAAACTTGTAATCAGAAATTGCTTATAGTTATTTTTAACACATTGTTAGGTTTCATGAAACATGTAAACTACATTTTTTCCATATAAAAATTCAATATATTGGTTGGATTTCAGAAAAGAATGTATCAATATAATATATATGCCTATTAATTTTAGTTTTTTAAAGTATAAATATAGTTTAAAAATAGTTGCATTTACATGAAAGAATCTGCAATCAAGTAAAAACAACAAACATGCTGACAGGTCCTAAAATGCTTTCATTTTAGTAAAATAATGCTCATTTTAAGTTCCGTAGAATCAAACAAGATTCCAGTTGTATACTCACGATGATTAATCGTCATTGCATCTCAGGAATGGGTAGAAATGATGACATCTATTTTTAATGCCATAATTTTCTTAATGTATCAAATTACTCATGAAGTTAAATGTACTTGTTTATATCATGTTACTGATAGAAAACCAGTAATCCATATTTGAATTGAAATTTTTTTAATTGCTATAAAAATAGAATGTCAGTTACTTCATTAGTTATGGATATTTTTCTACTCCTTTCACTGTTTTACTCACCACTGATGTGTTAGTATCTGAACGCTAGGCATTTGAATGACTTATTTTCACTGAAGTTATCAACAGTAGAAAATGACCAACATATATCTTTCAAGGCTATGCATAGTACATATAATTCATATTCATATTAATGAATGTTATTCTATCATAGTGATGTTCAAGCCTGCCCTGCAGTGAAATATGGGCACTTGTTAAACAAACTAGTAAATAAGCACCTATTGCTCATAAAATATTTGGTAAAAACATGTCTTTCATATTCATCACAAAACTGTATTAATCTAATATAGTGTTGACCTTCAGTACTGAGAGGTCACAATGGGCCAAAAGACTAAGTTCTAAAGGGATCATTTCTGAGTTCCATTTCACCTCAAAAATATCTTCAGACCCTCTCTGTATTTCACTTCTGTCATTACTCTATAGTCTGAAAGTAATGGGAGTTTTTTGCCTTTTTTGCAAACCATTCAATTACAAAATTACCCGTGAGTCTACCAACTTTCCTAAGTCATTTTAAATATTCTTAAATCTTGTACTGAAATTTGGATGATTCTATTTAGTGTGTTGAAAGACTAACAGTAGCATTTGAAAGTATGCTACTCAGTCTGTCAGACATCCATTTGATACTTTTCAGACTAGCTGAGATTGTTCCATTTTAAACTCTAAACACTTGGAATTGATAGGCAATCTTCTTCTCTGTATAAACATATTATACTTTAGTATTTACTGTTCTTTGTTAACAGGGTTTAATTCTATTTTGAAAGTCACAGTTTAGACTATATCAAGCCTGAAAACTAGAAAATTAGAATTCAAGTTGGGGGGTCAGAACATAATTGTCCAAAAGGCTCACAAAGAGAAGTCTTGTCGGGTACCCAAACATCTACTTTGGAGTCATATAGATTTAAATTATAACATAGTGTAAAAAATCCTTCTATTATTAAAATATTGTTGTTACATACTAAAATAAGAACAGATGCACTATTTTCTAAAGTTCATTATTCACCATTACAATATCCATATGTGGTGCTGAAATGAAATGTTTTTGCTATCCACAACATTTAATCTTACTAGAGCGAATGACTTATGTAAGTATTTAACATCCCCTCACTTAACTCTGACTGCTCAGCTCTGTCTAGGAGGTTGTTCTGCTCCTCTGTTCCACTCCTCAGGCATTTACTAGAACATATTGCCTTTGTTATTGTTGTTTTGTTTTGTTTCCCTCTGCATTTTATCAATGATTTTTGTGTTTGCTTGTTTGGGGAGGGGGTTCTTGTATGTTTGTTCTTGTATGTTTGTTATTTAACTAGTATTTTCAGTTCCACTCTCTTGTCTTCCATGATTTATTGAGGACATTGATGTGGAAATTTATAGTATTTGATAAGCTAAGTATTAGTATTTGAACCTCACCATACTAGCAAATTGAATGGAAATTCTTCTTATCTCTATTTTTATATTGCTCTTTTCCCTCTTTTATGGACAGATCTACGAAAGCTAATCTTTATTCATAAAATGTATGTTCACAAGAGAGGATTTCATGTTGCATTTTTGGTACAATTTATGTCATGATCTATTATAGATCTTTTTGTTATGTAAAGTAAAACTGAAGATGAAATATCCAGGAGAATATTAGCTGTCTTGCTTGAGATAGAAGATGAAACAAAACTTTTTCTGAGAGAGGGAGAAATTTTTATTATTTTGGAATTATTTTATTCTATCATTTTGGGACATTGACCTCTGCCAAAATTTTTCAAATGCCTGTTATTGTCTGAAAACTACTGCCATCTCTACAGTCCCTGGATCTCTCAAACTCTTTATGTTCCCCCCCTTTTAATTTAAATTTGTTTTATTTTCAGATGCTCCTCCCCTTATCTACAGTTTAAGTTCCACCTGGGCCCTAACTTGTTGGGAACCTAAGTCCAAAGTGATATTCAGAGGAAAACACTGTCACCATCTGTTTTTAAGGGGCAAATTCTTTTTGCAAGGCTTGTTCATATCTACAAATACCTAAAATGAAAAATTTTAAGCTCAGAAATTCTGTATTTGTATGTATGACTTGTTACTGTTTCTGTCTTAAAACACCCATGTAGACATATAAACACAGGAAATTAATATTTGTGAGAATTAACCTATTTGTATTTTTGCTGATGAAGTTGCTGAATTTAACTTCCTAAGAAGGATGTTTAAACTGATATATCCATGACAGATGTCGATTTCTTAAATAAATATTAATCCCTTTGCAACAATTTTTTCTATTTTCCTATATTATTTTCATACCACTCAGTTGCCAAACCAAATCTTAAATTTTCCCTTTATTGAATAATTGACTGAATCAAGTCACTATTGAAAAATTAATTCCACAAACTTCTCTTAAACTACTACTTTATTATGTATGGTGTTCTGACAAACTGTCTTACTGATCTTTGTTTATTTCTTCAGAAGTTTACATACATTGGAGAAAATATTCTCAGAGATAAACCTTTAAAAACATGTATTAAATTTTCTGTTGATGTCTACATGAATTCCTACAGCCATCTATCTTCGAATGCTTAACCATCTTTGTTTTCATAACCCCATATCCAAGCAAATGTTAATTTTTTCTTTCTCTTCACCTTTCCATCAGTATTTCTGTCATCTATTTTCTTCTCTCAAATCCATAGCTGCTTTTTAGTTCAAATGCTACTTATATATTTTTCTGATTTAATTTTCATTTTATCAAAGATACATGCAGACCAGGGATTAAATACATTGTTTCTGATATGTTTCTTCACATTCCTATGTAATTTTCTCAGACGAATACTATTTTTGTTTTAGATATTACAGACTACGAGAATATGAAAAATCCATGGGATCTTATATGCCCACATATATTTCGCCTTCCTCTATTCTTCCAATATTGCCATTTCATAACTTTAATTTCAATCCATATTTAATATTGTGGTAAGCAGAAACCTACATTGGTTCCCATGATCTTTAGCCCCTGGTAATATGCCCTGTATAATTCCCTCCCCTTGTGTGTGGGTGGGACCTGTGACTTACTTCTAGTTGATGCAATATGGGAAAGGTGATGGGCTGCTCCTCTCTTGATTGTATTATCTTATAAGAGTCTATATTAGCAGAGTAGAGAGAGAAACCCTCCTGCTTGCCTCGAGGAAGCCAACGGCCATAGGATGAACTCCTATGGGGAGGGCCACATGGCGGAGAACTGCAGATGACTTTTAGAAGCTGAAGGTGTCCTCCAGCCAATGGTCATTATGAAGTAAGGGCTAAGAGTCATTTAGCCACAAGGAACTGAATCTTACCAACACCTGCATAAATTTGGAAAAGGACGCTGAGTTCCAGAAAGAAACATGGCCCAGCCAACATATCATTTGAAACCTTGTGAGACCAGGAGCAGAAAACCCAGCTATACTTTGCCTGGACTCCTGACCTACTAAACCGTGAAATAACCGTGTGTGCTTTTAAGCTGCTGAATTTGGTGGTAATCTGTTATGTGGCAATAGGAAACTAATACAAATAGTTACACTATTGTGACTGAACATAGAGTTATAGCTAAGCATTGCATTATACTAAGTTTATATTTCCTTTCTTATGTAACTTGTTTCCTTTATATTGATTAAGGCTTTTTCTTTTACGCTTAGTTACACATGTGCTTATGATTAATTATCACAAAATTCTCTCTAGATGCATAACCCTTCTCTCAGAATACTGACACACCTGTAGCTTTCAGACACCCTCCTACATGCCCCAAGGTGACTGGACTCCTCTCTATATGCTCCAAAGGTGACTGGATTCCCTCTAGACTGACCTAATGAACAAATGTCATTCTAGCATCTCCCTTTCTCATCAACCTGAAATGTCCTTTTCCTTTCTTTTATGGTGGCTTTTCTGTTTCTTGTATCTTAAGTCTTCCATTTCTCTGTTTTCTTTTTTGCTTGGGGGAGCAATATCCTCCAGTAGTTTCCCAAGGAAGCATACGAGGTAGATGCACTTTGTATCCCCAACCCCAACCTCTTCAGCTATGTCTGGTGACATTCAGTTAGAGTTGCTCTGATTCACTTTCTTCAGAATTAATTCTCTCTTTTCTTTCAGAAGGTACAGGTATTCACTAATATGAGCTGATTGAAAAAAGGAATCTGAATCTTCCTGCTTTCAGTGTACATTCACCTCCAGTTCCAAAACTTCCTATGGCTACCAATTTCTGAGTCTTCCAAAAATTTGGCCTTAGTCAGGTTGTTTTTGGTATTTTTACTGCTTTAGACTTGATCTTCCTTTAAAAACAAGTTCTCTAAGTTGGTTACCATGGCTTTCTTTTCTTTTTTTTTTTTCCCAAAGATCCCATTTATCTATTTGAGAGAGAGAGAATGAGAGAGAACACATGAGAGGGGATAGGGTCAGAGGGCAAAGCAGACTCCCTGCCGAGCAGGGAGCCCGACGCGGGACTCGATCCAGGGACTCCAGGATCATGACCTGAGCCGAAGGTAGTCGCTTAACCAACTGAGCCACCCAGGCGCCCACCATGGCTTTCTTGGATGTAATTTCTGTTGGTTTGCAAAGCCAGGCATTTTGGAAGCTCATCTCTCCTGTGCAGGATCTGGGGGTTGGTGTGCCTGATATGAAGCACAGACCACTCCCTTCTCAGGAAAAATTTCTGTATTTTTGAGATCCCAATTGATTGTGGGATAGGTTTGTTTTTTGTTTTGCGGGGGGTGGCTGGTGAGACTGTGTTTCTGCTTCTCCCACCTGTTTTCTTGCTGCCTTTAATCCTTTGATGTGAAGGCAGTGTTCATTCAGTTTTCGGGTGTTTATCAGAGGAGATTATTCCGCACATAATTGTAAATTTATTGTGTCCATGGGAGGAAGTAAGTTCAGGATCTTCCTATCTTGCCATCTTGGAACTTATCCCTCCTATGTGGTATGTTCTTAATTATTTTGTTTTGAGATTGAAAAAAGACTTTGAAACCGCCCACATCATCTATTTGGCTAAATCATGTGTGATATACACGTTTCTATTTTCTAGAAACGTGTATATCAACAATGCCATTCATCAGGGAATTAATGGGAAGAAATAGCACAACGCTTCATTTTGTTGTATTAATGTAGTGGTGATGGTATTGTCTTTGATGCAATTCCTTATTTTAATGGAATTGTGGTTATTCTCCAGCTTGAGGTTTCAAAACTCTCTTCAGATTCACAATAACTCACTAGTTGATGATGCCAGCTACCTTTATTACACAATTCAGAATAAAATATTGCTACAAGAGCTGTTCTATTAATACAGAACACATTACCTAAGGCTTGGGTAATTTGGGCTCAGGAGTTCTTCGTCATCCTTACAGTCGAGTGTTGCATTCACTGAAATAACACATTAAATTTGTGTGTTCTTAAGCACCTGGCTTAATTGAAAGTCATGGCAATGATAGTGCTATAACTGGCCCAAATAATAAACTATAGATAATCACTGTGCAGTGAAAGGTGTCAAAGACATGCTTTTATGGAGCCAAAGGCAGTAACAGGGCCTTTTATTTGAATCAAAGGTGGGGGCGGAATTGGAATTTATTTCCCAATATTAAGCTGCAGATTGATAGCGTGGTAGTCTGATTTTTAAACTTTCAATTAACATCGATGTGCTTTAATTACACATCAAAGGAAAACATGAAGAAGCTATTATGTTTTTGTTTCTTAATATGCCACATCAACTTTGATTAAAAAAACAAACAAGGGGCCACAGAGACATATTTAAAACAGAAGAATTGGTGGAGATAATACAAATACAAATAATCCAAAGCACAAGGATGATTTGAATCTCTTAATGATGAGTTTATAACTGAAATTAGAGGCAAGAAGCAAATGATTCAGGAATCCTAGTAAGAATCTAGGAACTGTAAGTCGTTTATTAAAAAGAAGACCTACTCTTGGCAAAGATTCCCTGGATGGCTCTGAATTTACATTGAAAATAATTCCAAACACTCTCATCACCTGGAAAAATTGGTACTCGTGTGATTCTAGAATTTTTCACCAAGCTCTAATTGGGCTCTAGTTTCAAATAGATGGCATTCCAATGTAACTGAAATATAGACAGGTGTTTTTATTTTCAACCAAATTGGAGTGTTTTTTAAGGTAAAATTACACAATACCAGAATTATTGTCTATGCTGATTTGTCCATAATTTGTCTGATGTTCTCAGATGGATGACTGTTTCATGCGAAGGAAACAATTTTTCAGTATTATGACAAAGCCTGCTATTAGGGATTATAAAAGAAAACAATGTTTTGATACCATAAAGTATTGAATCACAAATTCATATTAACAAAATTAAAATTTTAAAATAAACAGAAAATATGTAATTGTGTTTGATAAATTTAGGCTTATTATCTTTGCACTTTCAGCTAAAAATCTTTATTTTAAAATGTTACACCCTGTATTAGTCACTGTTCGCCAAAGAAACAGAACCAATAGGGTATGCATAGAGAGAGCTTTAGAGATAAGAGGAGATTCCGCATAAGAATTGGCTCACAGGGTTATGGAGACCAAGAAGTCCCCTGATCTGTCAACTGCAAGTTGAAAAACCAGGAAAGCTGGTGGGGTAATTCAGTCCAAGTTCTGAAGGCCTGAGAATCTAGGGGCTGATGGTGTAGGCCCCGGTTTGAGTCCGAAAACCCAAGAACCAGGAGTGCCAATGTCCAAACGCAAGAAAAGATGGATGTTTCAGCTCAAGCGAAGAGCAAATTCATCCTACCTCTGCCTTTTTGTTCTATTCTGACTCTCAATGAATTGAATAGTGCCTACCTGCACCGGTAGGGTGAACTTCTTTACTCAGTCTACTTCAAATGCTAATCTCTTCCTGTGACATCTTTATAGACACACTCAGAAATAATATTTTACCAGTTATCTGAACACCCCTTAGCCCAATCAAATTGACATAAAATTAACCATCATACACCTGATATTATAATCCTATAAGAAAAGGTATTATAAATTTTGATACTGTTGTTTTTGTGTTTTATCTTATTTTCTTTTATTTAAATTCAATTAATTAACATATAATGTATTATTGGTTTCAGAGGTAGAGGTCAGTGATTCATCAATCTTATAGACTAGCCAGTGCTCATTACATCACATGCCCTCCTTAATGTCCATCACCCAGTTACCCCATCTCTCCATCTCTCTCCCCTCCAGCAACCCTCAGTTTGTTTCCCATGATTAAGAGTCTCTTATGGTTTGTCTCCCTCTCTGATTTCATCTTGTTTTATGTGTTCATTTTCTAAAGAAATCAAACAAAATACATTAAAGTGGTTTTAAACATCTGCAGGGACAAGTGATAAGATCTACAACAGTTAGATAATGGAGAATGGAACAGATGCCAAGAAAAAAAAATTTGGAAAGATGAGTCTTGAATCAGGTATTAGAATTTCAAATGCAAATAAAAGAAACCCAAATGCAATTGGATTAAACTCCAATAAAATAGTGGGTTCAGTAATAAGAGTCAAGAGAAGTACAGTGACTTTTTCTTTCCCTGTTTTTAAGATGAAAGATTAAGACCAGTGATATCTAAGTTTTATTCTAGCACTTAAAATGTCATTTTGTGAGCTGCTTTGTGGGACCAAAATATACAACTACTGTGAAATTTATTTTTTAATTCTATTTTTATTTTAGAAAATTACCTGCAAAGTTTAAAAGCAAATACTTAAATAATTTCAAGTACACAAGTAAATCAAACAAAATTTAATTATAAGAAATCATAGGTATTAAACACTTATACTCTTACCATGACTTTGATTATGAAAGTTCCCAACTTTCACAAATTGAAAGACAATTAGGAAATCAGAAGAGAATACTTTAAAACTTATGTTTCAATAGATGGAATAAGGTAAAAATCATTGATTTTAAAATTAGATAAATAAAGGCATAAATCCCAATTCTGTCAGATTTTAGCTGGATTTTTTAGGATTAATATGTTTACAACTGACAGAAATCCAATTAATCTATCTTAAGTAAGAATGCAGAATTAAAGAAAATCTGGAGTACATCTGGCTCTGAGCACAGCCAGATCCCAGAAACACAAACAATATATTTAGGAAGAGTGAACATACAATCCATTATTAAGACCCGTTTCAGAGTGCGAGAAGGTTCCTAAAATTAATTTAAAAAGCATTAAAATTGATTTGCAACAAATGAAAAGGTCCCAGGCCCAATCAGAACATAAGGTCAATCTATTCTGAGGCACGTGCTCTCTCTCTCTCTCTCTTTTTTTTTTTCCTGAGTGACTTGAGAGGTTGGGCTTTAATGTTTAAAGACACTTTTGGAATGTTAGGTAGGATTGCTTCCAGCAGTCATAGATAGCTTCATAGTCTTTTAATTTAGCAGTCCTTGTGGAAAGATGGCTTTTCTCTTCTATTATCTGCATATCAGTTCCAGAGAATACTTTGCTCTTCTTGGTTTATATGCCTATGAAACCAATCTATGTTATCAGCTGATAAAGTAATATAACTACTCATTTGAGGCATATGATCATACCAGTAAAATAGGTAAACCCTATTAACAACCCTTTTTGGAATCACATATAATAAGGAAAAGTAACTCCCGCTTAAAAAAGGATGGCAGAAAAAGAAACAGATGTGGTACGATGATTTCATGCTTTAAACTTATTAATTAACTCTCATAAGCCTTGACTTTTCATTGGAAACTGAAAAATAATGTATTATCAAATAATTGCTGTTAAGGTTTAAGTTACTTAGTATACTGCCTGGGAAATAGTGAACAGTCATTACATTTTAATTAATTTCACCCTTTTTCTATAGAATATAAATAACCACAAAGTGAAATAACCTGAAATGTCAGAAGAAAGCTAAGAATTATTGGTACAATTAATGCCAAAGAAAAAATGTCTAGAGAAAGACATGTAAATGAGAGTAGAGAAAGCAAACATTTGTGTTGTATTTTGAAAGGTAATGGAGATTTACAGGTGCAAAATATAACCATAAATAAAACCTAATGCATAGGGGATATATGTAATGATATACATCCCAATGCACTGATCATTTCATTAGTGAATTTTATGAAACATATAAGGAAGAAACCAACATTATTAAATTCTACATTATTTGAGCAAATAAAGGAATAAAAAGCACTTCCAAACTTATTTTATGAGGAAAGCATAACCTATACCAAAAACTTGACAAAGATATTATGAGAAAAGAAAATTATAGACTATAACATAATATAAATTCAACATAGAAGAAATTTCACTCATTTCCATAGAAGAAATCAAGAAAGAGCTAAAGAAGCTATTTCTAGAATGGCCTTAAGCCCATGGTAATCAAGGCTTATGCCTGTTGTCCGAAAATACGTATTAGTTGGACCTCTTTTTACTGTAAAAAATGTTCCAATTTGGATAATAAATTATGTGTTCACCCCAGTTAGTCTCCATAACACCAATAATGTAGATGACTTCACAGTGGAATTATAGTGAAATTTTGATGAGTAGGCAATTCTAATGGCTTTGTAGATAATCAATGGCAGTGTAAAATGTGATTAAATATTACATGTACTTTACCTTAATGGTGTAAGGATGCAAATTTTAATAAAACTTATTCATCCAGGAAAAAAGTGTAGTTTGAGCCATATTTGGCATTATATACCAGGATCAAATCCTTGAATATAAAAAATAAATCCATAATATTACAAAAAAGGAGTAAATTCTTTGATGTAAGAGCTATCTTCAAAATTGCTTCAAAATTCACAAAAACTTCTGATAAACTTAATTTCATAAAAATAAAAGACCTTACATGTCAATATTTCAACATGCAAGGTAAAAACACAATGGAAAAATGAAAAAAGTTATATATTACTTATCACAAAATCTATTATCATTTGTATATTAAGAACAACCAGAAATCTGTAAGAAAAAGACTAGAAACCAATGAAAATATGGGCAAAGGATAGGTGAAACAGCTGATTTCACAGCAAAATAATTACAAATGATTCCAACTATTTCCAAATATACTCAACTTCATTCACAAAAAATGTAATAAAGCTAGACTGAAATGTGAATTTTAACCCATCTGACTTGCAAAAAACTTGATCAATAACAACTTTGTTAACAAGATATGAGAGAAAAAGGTATTCAGAGATTTTAATTAGAAACTTGAAAACTCCCTCTGCAATATCCTTCTCCCCCCACCCTACCCCTTCTACAGGGGATCCCAAGAGCAATCCCAATAAAAGTCTGAACTTTAACTCATCTTGGTGTCTGCTTCCCAGAGAACCCAACCTGAGACACCCAATTACTTATGGAATAATGTATGCACGTGACTAGTCAAAACAACTTTTTTCCCCCCTAAGAATAAATATTTGAAAACAGATGAAATTTAATTATTGAGGATTTAGTTAAATTGATTATAATACATCCATACAACTTTAATATATGCATCTTAAAAATAGGAAGTTTTCTATACACTGATGAGAAAATATTTCCAAATATATATATAGAATGAAAAAAATATATAAATGTATATCAAAGTACAGTGTGCACAGAACAGTTCTTTGGTGTAGAAAAGGATTGTTTCTCTCTCCATAAAGAAGTACTACTAAGATATGCAAGGAACTGTAAATAGTGGCTAATTTTGAAAAGTATTCACAGAAATCTGTAAAATTAGGGGCAGAGAAGGAAGAAAGAACTTCCAATGTTTACGATTCATACTATTTTAAGTTTTTGGACAGTTATTCAAAAAAATATCTATCTATCATCTATCTATCATCTATCTAATTTATCTATAATTTGTTTATCTCTCTGATTAACGACTCTTCTCAGAATCTACCTCCAAAAAGTACATCTAATGAAATATTTTTTAACTTGGGCTCCTTAACTCCTTCTTATAGCTTTCTCGAATAAAATCCTTCAAGACAGTCTGTTATGGGGCACCTGAGTGGCTCAGTTGCTTAAGCAGCTGCCTTTGGCTCAGGGCAATGGGATCGAGCCCCGCATCGGGCTCCCTGCTCAGCGGAGAGCCTGCTTCTCCCTACCCCCTCTGTCTCCCAGCTTGTGCTCTCACTCTCTTTCTGTCAAATAAATAAATGAAATCTTAAAAAAAAAGTCAGTCTATTATTTCTCATGGTGTCAATTTGTCTCTAAAAAATGAGCCCTTTATCTGTTGTAGTGGAAGTGCAAACAGCAACGACTACTCTGATTTCCTCATTAACTGTCTTGAACCAGCCTCCTTACCTCCTCAGATAAGTATCATGCACCAGTGTCCATGAGCCACGTACTGAAGAATCATAAGTTAAACTCCCCCAAGAAATCCCTTATTGAACTCTACTTGAGTATCACACATGAGCCAGCAATTGCCCCATTTAATACACATCCAACCAAGGAATATTATGCAAGTCTTCCCTTCTGGTAAGCATGCACATTCTCCAAATATGGTTCTCTTAAAAAGTTCTCCCCGCTGAGTGGGGAGCCCGATACAGGGTTCTATCCTGGGACCCTGATTTCATTATTTGAGCCCAAATCAAGAGTTGGATGCTCAACCAACTGAGCCACCCAGGCGCCCCAAGTATTGTTATTTTGAATTTGGTGCCTGATAAATCTATTTTCTGGATATCCTATGACTGTTCTTACTGTCTATTTTCTGAGTTTTTTTTTTTTTTCTTTTTTGGTCAATTTTTTTTATTTCAAAAATTGCAGCAATACTTTGAGGCTCTCTGTATGTTATATTTCCTGGAGGAGATTTAGTTTCACCTTTGTTAAAAAGCACTAATAATCCCAGATCGTCTTTTCCTGCTCAGTAATGGAGGTTATTTGAAGCTAGCTTCAGTCCTGTAAGGGCCAGTGTGTGCCTGGTGCATCCATCCTTCAACTCCTACGTGAAAGTGTGGCATTTTTACCAAGGCTTCTTTTTATTAGGACTTCAGGGGTTTTGTTGTTGTTCTGGTTCATTTTGTTCCTTCCCTCCTCAAGTCCTAGATTATTTTGGATTTTCTTGATTTGTCTATATCTGCCTCGCAGTTTTGGAATAGGCAAATTATTTAAACATGTAATACAATATCAAATACTAGGCTTGCCCCTCTAGAATTTCTGTTTGCTCTTCAATTCCAATCCTAAAATTATCACTTTCTTGGTGGTACTGATACCTTTAGAAATATTTTTAATTGATTTCTCAGATTTTCAAGTTGTTTTCCATTGAGGAGTTGGCCCCAAACACCCTACTCTTACTGTATGAGGTGTGATTTCCCCACAGTGCTTACTCATGCATCTTATCTAAATGATCTTTCCTTTTGCTTTAAATAATCTTTGAAGTACTATTATAATGGTAGAATCAGGAGATGGGAAAGGTTGAATTTTTTTCTCCACTCTTTAGCAAGAAGATATCCTTTTCTCCTTTTTTAAAAAGATTTATTTATTTTTAGAGAGAGAGTGAGCGAGCAAGCATGTGAGCCGGGGGAGGGGCAGAGGGAAGAGAGAGAATCTCAAGCAGCCCCCCCGCTGAGCACAGAGTCAGACTGGGGTAGGGGGGAGAGGGTGGGAGGGGCAGCCTCCATCTCTGGATCCTGAGATCATGACCTGAGCCAAAACCAAGAGTCAGGCCCAACTGACTCAGCCACCCAGGCACCCCAAGAAGAAATCCTTTTTTAAAAGTGTGTTGGAAACTTGCACTTTTCCCTCGCATGTGTGGTCCCAAGCAAAACTTAAAATTAAGAAAAAAATTGGGGCGCCTGGGTGGCTCAGTCATTAAGCGTCTGCCCTTGGCTCAGGTCATGGTCCCAGGGTCCTGGGATGGAGTCCCACATTGGGCTCCCTGCTCGGCAGGAAGTCTGCTTCTCCCTCTCCCACTCCCCCTGCTTGTGTTCCTGCTCTCGCTGTCTCTGTCAAATAAATAAAATCTTAAAAAAAAATTAAGAAAAAAATTATCATTCATGATCCTATTAAAATTGTAATACAAAGTAGTTCCTATTTATTGCTTGTTTCCACATAATTTTCCTTTCCATTTCTTTGATTATCCCTTAATAATGTAAAGTAGAGGATGGCAGGTTTGATGTAACACATTTCATAAGAAAATATTTTCATCACAACAGACAGCGTAACACTATTAAAAATACAAATGTATGTATGTTGTGTAGCTACCTCTATGCTCTTTTCCCTTAAGCAAGTATTAAAAATGATAAAAGAGAGCTCTCATCTTAGAAAATCAGAAATATTTAGTAACATTAGTAACATTTACTAACTTTTCTTGTTCATAATTATTAAATAATTATAAATATTTCAAAGCACAGACTATCCTCAAGAGTAGTGACTCTCTTTAATATACAATAAACCAAAATTAAACAATCAAGAAAATTCATAAATGTTATCGAGTTTTTACTTGTGCTAGCCAAAATTAAGCTCCTTGCATCCATTATCGGATATAACTCTCAGAACCATGAGTTTGGCAGCAAAGATTAGGAAGCAAGTTCAGAGAAGTTAAGAAATTTGTTTCCGGTTACAGAGATAGTCAAGTTAACAGAGGAAATACTGGAATTCAAATATGACTCTAAGGAAGTTTCTCTTAAGCACTTTATTAACTCTCAGTTGAACATCATACCGAAAAGTAAATGACCTAATAGTGAAGGGAAAATGGTTGCATCTGAATGAAGACTAAAAGAACCCAGTGTTGAGTGAGGGAGACTTGTAGGAAGGGCTAAGGGGAAAAAATGAAAGTGTCTGGGTCTTGGGAGAAGTTCATATGCAGAATGGCTATGGTCTCTAATGAGTCACTGCTCGTACCCTGAAGCCTTGCTTTTTAAACTATATACAGGCTTACAGGACTCTGAATACATTGTAGATCATACTCCCTTAAAATTGATGGGCTGATACAACGTAGTAATGGCACAGTTTACATTGTTTGTGACATGGAGTGCCCTGGAGAATGAGAGGCAGTCATTTTACCTCAGATCGAAGATTACTTTTCAACAAAAATTAAAGACTCAGAATTATTTTGGATGACAACAACCATTAAAATAAATCATATGTGTGAAATGCTATCAGTGTCTGAAATTGCAAAAAATTAAACAGAGATAAAGGGAATCATTTAACATGGTAAGAATTCCACAAAATTGCAAATACATTTGCAATTCAAAAGTGCACGAAACAAATATATTGGATTATGTTGGAATATGTGATAAATGTCTCATAATTTGTATATATTGTTTCTTTTTGAATAGTCTAGGAATTTAGTGACACAAATTATAAATTTAATTATAAAAAAACTACTACAAATTATAAGGGCAAGTTAACAAAGCACAATATATATATAAATGTACATATATACACATAGTCATAATACATGAATGTTTATAAAATGTACATTTATGCACATACATACACATATGTGTGATAATGAAGCATTATTTTTACACACATATAATTCAGTTTCATGCACTTGGTAATTCATTCAATTTTGGTCCTCTATTTGATCCTCTTTGCCATGTCTATTGTCCTCAGATCATGCCTGATGTGATAGAAATGAGATATACTATGCTTTACAATATATATTATGCTTTCCTTTCTGCTTTGTTATTTATATTCTCAAAGTCAGAAAAAATTTCAAACTAATACACAAGAAAGTAAACCAATGCATCCGTGTTCAATGTTTTCCCACACTGATTCCTCAAGGAATAGTTACCAAAGCATGTTATAAACAATCTGCTAAGTAAAGAACACTCTGCTCTTTGCCTATGATTTGTAATTACTACTTGTTTAGAATTATAATTTACATCTTTTCATAATGCTAAAAAAGAAAAAGAACAAAAAGGAAGAAGGAAAGAAAGAAGAGAGAGACAAAGAAAGAAAGAGTAGGTGATTCAGGGATTCCTTGGGATGTTATTTGATGCCTCTAATAACTAATAATGAGATTCTTTTCGTATATTCACTTGTATTCTATATGCCACCTTTGATAAAATATCCATTCACATTCTTGCCCAGTTTTTTTTTTCTCTTGTAAATGAGCCTTGAAAATTCCTTGTATTTTTTAGTATAAGTCCTTTACCAGATAAGTGATTTACAAATATATCTTTCAGTCTATGGCTTGCCTCTTCATTCTATAAAGAGTGTCTTTGGCAAAGCACAATTTTTTTTTATTTTGCTGAAGTTGAATTTACTGATTTTTTTTTCATTTAGGATTTCTGTGTTTGGTGTCATGCTTAAAAACTCTGCCTAACCCAAAGTCACACAGAAGTTCTCCTATGTTTTCTTCTGTGCCTCTTAGTTTTATATTTTAGTCTATGATGTGTTGTGATTCATATATTTTATGTAAGATCATCCATTTATTCCTGCATGCACCATTACTTGAAAAAGATTATTCATTCCACATTGAACTGCCTTTGTAACTTCGTCTAAAGTCAACTGACCATATTTGTCTGGGTCTATTTCTGGGCATCTAGTCTGCTCTATTGTTTATGTGTCCAACTTTTCACCAGCAGGACATACTATACTTACTACTATAGCTTTTTACAAAAAATGTTTTGTGTCTTGTATATCCTTTTTATCTCCACGTTTTATAATATGCTGTTGATTTCTCCAAGAAATTGACATTTTAACATATTGATTGTTCTAATCCATATATATGGACTATCTCTTCATTTACTTAGCACCTCTTTGATTTCATTCATCAGGGTTTTTTTCTTTTTTCTTTTTTCAATGTACCTTATCACATCTAAGTGAACGTAATTTTTATTGAGATAAGAGGGTAATTTTTACTGTGATAATTGTAAAGTCACATGCATTTTCAAGAAGTAATATAGAGAGACCCCATGTACACAATTTCCCCAATGGTAATATTTTGTTGAATTATAATACAAAGTCACAATCAGGATATTGACAGTGTAAAAACACACAGATCTTATCCATATTTTCCCAGTTTTACTAGAATTCGTGTGTGTGTGTGTATTTATTTCTGTAATCACTTGTGTATGTTTGTGCAAGAACCACTGTGATCAAGATTCTCAACAGTTCTCACCACAAAAATCTTTGTGTTGTTCTTTTATACCCACATCCGCCTCTCATTTGTTCTTCCTTTTAAAAATGCTTTGAAGGGAGCAAGATGGCGGAGGAGTAGGAGACCTGGATTTCGTCTCCTCTCAGGAATTCAGCTGGATAGGGATCAAACCATTCTGAACACCTACAAACTCAACAGGAGATCGAAGAAAAGAAGAGCAACAACTCTCTCATCAGAA
>NC_138381.1:38142470-38167254 GCF_054177405.1 Leptonychotes weddellii | reverse complement strand
AAACAAATAATGCAATATATGTTAAGAAAAAAAAAAGAAGAAGAAGAAGGTAGCGGGAGGGGAAGAATGAAGCGGGGGGAAATCGGAGGGGTGGATGAACCATGAGAGACGATGGACTCTGAAAATCAGGCTGGGGGTTCTAGAGGGGAGGGGGGTGGGAGGATGGGTTGGCCTGGTGGTGGGTATTGAGGAGGGTACGTTCTGCATGGAGCACTGGGTGTTATGCACAAACAATGAATCATGGAACACTTCATCTAGAACTAATGATGTAATGTATTCGGATTAACATAAGAATAAAAAAAAAAAAAAAGAAAATAAGAAGATCCTTCCAGTGTACTTGTGAAAAAAGCATTAGTTATATGAGAAAATTTGGCTAACTATAGTTATTTGTCACAATAATTTTTCATTGAATCTATTAAATGAGTAATTATTAAGTACCTGCAATGTATCAAGCACTATTAAATTCAGGGATACAGCAATAAATTAAGAGAAAAATTTTCTGCATCATGAAACATACTGTCTAGTAGAAAGTCATTTTCCCAAAACAACACAGGGAAGAGGTAAAAGGACAAGATAATCCATTTTCTTTAAGGTACCAATAGTAACTAATACCAAGATGACCTATTGACTTCAAAGTGATTTCAATAGCACTTCAAGTATTAAAGGTATAACGAATAACATCAAAATTTATGTAAAAAACCCCAAATCATAATCCATATGCTCTAACCCCTGTAACTACTACTTTCAATTCTCCATGGGACTAATTCTTCTTTATTCCACATATTTTTTTTTTTTTTAGAAACAGACTCTTTTTTTTTTTTTTTTAAAGATTTTATTTATTTGACAGAGAAAGACACAGCGAGAGAGGGAACACAAACGGGGAGTGGGAGAGGGAGAAGCAGACTCCCTGCCGAGCAGGGAGCCCGATGTGGGACTCGATCCCAGGACTCCAGGATCATGACCTGAGCCGAAGGCAGTCGCTTAACCAACTGAGCCACCCAGGCGCCCTTATTCCACATATTTTAAAGTTTATAAAATTGTAGTTTGGACAACAGATATTTCCGTTGCTTTTTTTTCCTCAAAAGTCAGGTGCTGCTGCCTCTTTTACATTATCAAATGTTTTTTTAAAAAGAGAAGTAAAATAAATTACTAATATTTTATTTATTCTTGAATAGAAAACAAAATGATCTATGCTATCACCTATGCTGAACTTGGCTGCTCTGGTATCAGCAAATCAAGAGGCAGTGATTATTAATTAAGTGCAAAGATTAATTAATGGCAACAGTTCGAATGGAGCAGTGACAATCCTCTTAGTACATCTGCCAGCCTACCTGTATTAATCTAGAAAAAGTTTGTGTACTTGTGTCGGACTTAAATCACAAAAAGTACCTTCAAAACCACGGTAAAGACAATAATTACACGCACAACACTTGAGTTGCTGAAGAACTTTCCTCCTCTCATTCAGAAAATTGTCACCAATTGCCTCTTTTGCTTTTACATTCTCTCTAACTCATTCAACTTTGTGAAGCTGCGACTGATGGTTAAAATAGATTTCAGTAGCATTAGCTCCAATTTCAGGAGATTAAATGCAGAGGATCAGAGAGTGGAATATTCTGATTAGGTATATTTATCAGACTCTTTTAAAAGATGGGATGTGGGCACTTAAAAACTAGAGACTAAAATATGTGTTTACTTTTAGATCTTATAGTGTCTAAATAGTAGATCATGTTTCTGAAGTGAAATTGCTTATATTGCTGCCTAAGTGGGAAAAAAAAAAACTTTCTTGATAATTTCTGTTTTCAAATGAGTAATTATCTCCAGTGATTAAATGTCTACTAAATGAATAAGATTGGACCATGCCTTTAAGTAGATCATAGCCCAAGGGGAGATACACATACACTTATAAATATCTATACTGGAAAGACTCCAGTAGCTAGAAACGATCAGGCAAGTGGCAAGGAAATGTCTAAGACCCAGTACTGGTATATTTACAGAATATCAAGTACTCTATAGATTATGGTGCTGTGCAGAGGGTTATTCTCATGGAATATGGGATTAGAAAAGTATGCAAGATTTAATGGATTTACAGCTGGACTGGTGAAGCTCTGTCTTTATATCTAGTGACTGGGTGTCTGGTTTTTCACTCTTAGCAAAGTAAAGAGCTGTAGGCATTATGATACCTTATTTACAGTTCAAAACTCTCCAGGGTCAATTTGTGGTTTGAAGACATTCCCAGCCTACATCTGATCTCTCTATTCTTTGTGCCTCACAGATATTTCCTCCAATAAATATCTTACATATCTTATTCCTTATTGATATCTGCTTCTTTGGAGACTTGAGGTCACACACACACATACATGTATGTGCATGCACACACACACACACACACACACTGTAATAGAACTGTATGATAGATGAGATTGGGTGTGTTCAGGGTAGTATGGCCATAGACAAGTTTAATAATTCACTGGGTAGGTGAAGGTGTGAGGAAACAGACACTCAAACATTGTTGTGGGAATGTATATTAATAACACTTTTATGGAGTGCTATTAGGAAATATCTACTAATAATAAAATGTACATTCCTTTTGACCCAGCAGTTCATTTTTTGAGATTTATTTAACAGGTATAATGGCACATGTGTGAAATAAACATATTTACAGAGATAGTTACTGTTGTATGCATATAAACCCAAAAGAATGTGGAAAAATCTAAGTGCTCATCAATAAAAGGATAATTAAATAAACTCTAGTATGTCCATAGAATGGAATGATAATGAGTAGGGAAAGATAACGAGAGAGCTCTATATATACTGATCCTGATATGGAACAATCTTGAAGATACATTAAGTGCAAAACACAACAGAATTTTTTGGATGCCATTATAACTATATTTATATCTGTATGATGACTTATATGGTTGTATGTACATTGCTTTTTGATGGATTCATGAGTAACTGGTAAAAGCATTCCTCTGGATAAGAGTAATTATGTGTCTAAAGACAAGCATGCGGTGAAGACTTTCCACCATATTCCATCTCACAGGTTCTGAATCTTGTACTGCATGTATGTACACCATATACATATTCCATATTCTATATGGAATGGAATTTTCCACCATATTCCATCTCACAGGTTCTGAATCTTGTACTGCATGTATGTACATAAAATTAAAATTATATAATTCCACAAAAAAACCCTGTATGATAGATAAAATGGAGATATTTGTACTTGGTACTTTCAAATGTTTCAAATAAAAGAAATCCAAAATGTCAGAAAACATTTGGACTTTAAAACAGTTAGATATCTTCTCAGTAGACTTTTTTTTTAAAAAAAGATTTTATTTATTTATTTGAAAGAGAGAGAGAATGAGCGAGAGAGAGAGCGCACAAACCAGGGGGAGAGGCAGAGGGAGAAGCAGACTCCCCACTCAGCAGGAAGCCCGATGCGGAGCTCGATCCCAGGACTCCGGTATGATGACCTGAGCTGAAGGCAGACACTTAATTGACCAAGCCACCCAGTGCCCTGTCTTTTTATAATACAGAGGAAAGATAATTTCAGCATAAATCTAACCAAATGTTGACCGATTATGAAATATGTCACATCCAGTTAATAAGTATGTATAGGATATTGGATCAGGCTCTAGAGATAAAACAGTAAATAAGAATGGTCAAAACTTGCTCTCAAATAATATGGTCTAATGAAGGATACATATAAGAAAAGAATGTTATAATTAAAAAAATGTGCTAAGTTAAGAAAAGTGCCAGGTATTATGGAAGTACTTAAGGAAGTCACTCAACCTATGGACAGTCTGGGATAGCTTTCTAATGAAGGTGATGAATTCTTGGTAGAGGGCAAAGCAGTGTAAGAGAATATAATGATTTTAAAGGTCTGAAAAAATGCAGTTTGTTTGGAATGAAAAGTGTGTCTTAAGATTGACAAAAGTTGAAGCTCGAAAAATAAGTAGCCTGGTCCCATAGTGCAGCATTCCATATAGTATTGTAAGGACCAACAAGGACAAGGGGAAGTCATTTAAGGATATTACATAGATATGTTCAGAGTTTTTTTGTATTTTGACTCATTCTTGCTGCAGTGGGAAAATGGATTGAGAACACAACTTAGGAGAATATGGGTATTAAGTATCCTAAAAAAATGTTCTGCTGGGAAACCAATAATTATGCTGGACAGTATATAATAAACATATTTTAAATGCACAGCTTAGCAAGAATTATGAATGAATATACAAAATTTTAAATATCCAAAATAACGAAAGCAAGCTTAAAAATCCAGGTATCTGATGTTTATAGGAGACACAAAAATAGTAAAATGAAATAAAATAAAATACCAACTGCTTCTTCATGGCCAATTATATTTAAATTCTATAAATCAAATTTAATAAAAAATAGAATTGGGTCTGTATTTTTTTTACAAATAATATCCAAAGGTAATAAGCAAATCCTAGTGAATTCAGATATATTTGTATGATACCCACTAACCACTCATAATTTATTGAAAAGCCACCTACTTTCTTTGGCATTTTTGGAACAAATTTATTGTCAATTTTTTCTGTTAGAGAAATCCACAAATTACATGACTTATTGTAATGGTGTTTGCCAAAATTAGGTTAAAAATCAAGAATATATAAATTACATGGCCTTTTTACACATTTACATTGAGCACTTTGAGCACTTAAACACTGTTCTAGGCATTGAGATAATCATGTAAGGAAGTTGCCCAAAATCTATAGTCTCAAGGAGTTTAAATTTTAGTTAGAATGGAAAAAATAAAATGAAATTAAAAGGAAACAAACAAATCCAGATATCAATAAGTGCTCTCAACGGTGTAAAAATAGTTAATGTGATACACCAGTACTTCTCAATTCTCTGTAATTTTGGGGCTTCCTCCAAGCAATTACAGACTAATAGTTTTATTTAATACAACACAATATTATAGCAATATGAAATTGCTATATAAAATTTGCTCAGCACATTCTGTACTTTCTGTACTTACCTTGTTATTGCCTGGATATACACGGTTCTTGAACTAGCACTAGATGGTGGACTTCCTTTTGAATACCTCAGAGAAGATAGCTGAGGAGGGACTCCTTTTGCCAAGGTAACAGAGGAAGGGCACTCTTAGGAGAAATATTGGAGTGAGGACTTCAATAATGAAAGGGGACAGACATGCAATGTCTGTAGACAAACATTCCAAACATCAGAAACTTCAGGTAAAGGCAATGGGTTGTGGACATATTTAAGGTCCTTAAGAAAGTGAAAGGCCAGCACAGCCAAAGCATAGGGTACAAAACATAGAATTAGAAATTTAAGAATTGGGAAAAGCCAGTTCTTGGAAAGCCTTAGGACCAAATTTGGTAGTTTAGTTTTTATTTTAAATCAGGATTTTATTGTGTCTATAACTTATAATATACTAGAAAGTGAATAAAAGTTGCATATAGTCTTTATTTAAAAAAACATTTAGAATCTCATAGTATTCATGAAAGAGCTTGTCATTGGAGTAAAACAGAGATGAGATCACATCTGGGTCTGCTAACTACTTTTGATGAAAAGATAAACAGGTTATTTAATTTACATGAATATCAGGTTCTAAGTCTACAAAATAGCAATAGTCATTATTTTCTCCCAGGTAGTAGTGTAATTAAAAGATATATAATATAGTGAAGATATCTAGATGTCTGGCATATAGAAGATTCTTGATGTTAAGAATTATTGCTCCTTTTATTTTCACATATATCACATCCCTAATATAAAATTTAACTATGTACTTTATAGAATTCTGATTATAAGGTGATTTGTTTTGGGTTAACAACTAAGTTCGTGGTTTAGAAGGTCTATTTGTGAAAATTTTATAGCACATATTCATTCAGCAAGTATTTATTATTAAGGGATCTATGGTTTGTTAAGTGCTGAGTATGCATAAAATCTAGGAGGGCAAAAATATATATTTACAATACATCAAATAAAAAAATAAAATAATTTCAAAGAAGTGCTAATAAGGAAACAAAACTGGTTGATGTGGTAGAGCATGCCCTGGGTGTGGTAGCAGGAAACTAATTAAATTTGGGTCACTTCTGAGGACATAACAGATGAGTTAGAAGCTGCATGACAGCTTTGATCTTGCAATGTGATTCAAAGTTTAGGGGTCCAGGCATTGGAGAGTTTTGACAAATAGTTAAGGTAAGGAGATGAAGTCTGAATGATGGAGAATGTTGCTCTGTGACAAACATGGCTAGAAGGGGGTCTGTGTAGCAGAGAAGGAAGAACGAATGAAGTTGAGTAAAGGAAGTTAAGGATAAGGAATGAACCACCATTAGGGAATGACTACATTTTGGACATGAAAAGGAAATTATTAAAAAAAACTTCATAAAGTTCTTAGAGAGTAGGCTAGGAATTTGGTGGTAAAGTATGAAATATATAGGTAAATCTATGCCTATATATGTAAATCTATGCCTATATATGTAAATCTATACTTATATATGTAAATCTATGTCTATGTAGGTAGATATAGATCACCTATACATGATATATGATGGAGACATATACATGATTAATATTATTGAGAAGAAAATAATCCTGGGTATAAATAGTCCATTTTTGAACTTTACACATGCCTTTTTAGTTATCTTTATTGTTGAATTTATGTATCTGACATCTCCTCACACATTTTTTAATACTCTTAAAAACACAGCCCAGAATTGCATTGTGATGAGTCTTTCATTTATAAAAGTAAATGACCACATTTCAATTTGTAAAGGTATATAAATTGACATTTTAGTCAATTCATAATATATTACATACAAAGATACTGCACATTCAGAATACTATCAGAATATTTTAGTTCAGTACCAAATAAATAGGATAAAGTTTGTCTCTATGTTTTTGTAAAACAAAATATTACAATACGAATTTATTATAGCTCTAATGCAAAGGGTCTGAGAGCCTTTGAACTGAGTTATAAACAGAATCACATGGAATCATTAGAGGTTAATGTCATAGTAGACAAGAATTTTGAGCCAATATAAAAAAGGAAGTTGAGAAATACAAATTATGGGAACAGAAAGGTTTAGAGAAATTTAGTGCGTAGCAGAAATGCCTCACTGTGGCAAATAAAAACTATATTAATATTCCTTTAAAATAAATAGAATGGAATTTTTTATTCATCAGTGGTATGTTTAAACAATATATAAGTAACCTAACTTGAATGGAGCTATGGGCATAATGCTAAATCACATATACCGCATTCATTCTAGTCACTTGCCTGTTTTACAGTGCTATTGGGTCATATAGTTTACAAAAATATAATATTGTAGGTTGACAGCTATTCTGATAATAATTTAATACTTTTCATAAATGAAAGGTCAAACAAAGCAATGCTCCCTTAATGAAAGACACTCCATGTAGATATGTGGGCTCTCATGTTAAAATAGTTGTTTTATGTAAGTACACAATTTCACATTATTTTTGTGTTCCTTGTTTTGTAACTTAGCCTGGAATTTTAAAAAATAGTATATACAGGATAAAATAGTTGTACTTTATGGTGTGCACATGCAAGCAGGCAAGCACTGGCTACTTGTATGTGACACTAAGCACTGCAGTTCCTTTTCACCACATCTCTCTGAAGTAGGCTCTAATGACCCCATCTCTCAAAGGAGAAAAC
Source organism: Leptonychotes weddellii (assembly GCF_054177405.1). Classification (NCBI taxonomy): domain Eukaryota; kingdom Metazoa; phylum Chordata; class Mammalia; order Carnivora; family Phocidae; genus Leptonychotes; species Leptonychotes weddellii. The sequence continues at coordinate 38,159,582 of NC_138381.1, read as the reverse complement.
AGAACCTCAGACCTGTCAAGTGTCTTTCTCGAAGTTATACAACTAGCCACTAGTCTGGATTCTGGCTGTCTGCTTTCAGAATTACTACTCTGTATGCACATGTAATACTCCATTAGTATTTACTACCCATATATGCCAACCAGTTCACTTCCTTAATGTTCTGCTTTCTATTTGTTTATTTTATTTATTTTGAGGTCTTAACGACTAATGAAAAATACAGTAGAAGTTGGTGGACTTGACATCTCATTAGATATCTTTTCACCTTTTCATTAAAGGTTTTCCCAAACTGGTATATACGGGCAATCACCTAAATCAAAAGTTAATGATGTTAGTAAATTCAGCAGAGAAAAATGTCAACTTGGGTCTTAAATTGAATTAATCATCAAGCTAAGTGTCCATGCACTGCACACACTTCCTTGGAAATGATTGAAGTCTATGGAGAAAAGCTGTGTGAGGTAATGTAATGTATCATGTCAAAACTTCTTACATTCAACATGTATTTAGTGGCCACTATTATACAATGATTTAATAACAATCAAGAAATGTTTATATAATAAATAAGATATTAACTCCTCTCAGGGATCTTAAAATATAGGAACAAACACACAAAAAGATTAATAATAACACAAGGGTTAACCCTAAAGAAAAAAAAGCAAGATTATTTTGTAAGGTCATACCTGATGAAATGTTGAATTTATTATATAAAAGGCAAAGTTTTTGGTTCAAAGAGTATGTAATCACTATAAATTTAGGTGTTCGGTGTAATTCTTATAAAGAAGAGACAAATTTGACTTTGAAAATTGCACATTATTTCCCTATCAATCAGAGTTGCAATAAGAAACAAAAGGTACACTTAATTTGGGTTAAAGAGAATTCAATAATTAGGATTTCCAGTGCTATGGCTGGAGTTTAAGAGAAAGGAATGGGGAAGTCAGTGGGGATCCATTCCCATTCCTGGTCCTGAAGAGGCAAGGAAAGGGAACATGTACAGCATCCCAGGGAGCGTGATAGCCATGGGTAAAGTGTTGCCAGATTGGAGTACTGCCATAGGTAAATAACAGACCAGGAGGAGGAAGGAGCCATACCTCACCACTCTATCCATGGCCTTTGTATCTCTAGCAGTTTCTCTCCTTGACTAAACACACCTGGAAATCAGAGGTCAGAGAAGTTCAAGTAATATATGCTAGGTAACCCTGCAGGGCAAAATTCAGGGTAAGGAAGGAGAGGGAAGGATAAAGTGGGGCAAATAATCAGCCTAGTTTTCCTGGTCAGAGAAGACCAAAAATTTATTACCAGCCTAGGAGAAGGGAGAAGATGCGATTACAGACACAGAACAGGAAGTTGCCATGACTCATCCAGGAAGTATAAAATAGCTGACACAGAGATAATTGAGAATATAGGAGAGAGGATACAGAACAGAGACAGAATGGGATTGTATGAAGGACCTAGACTATCATTTGAAATTATTCCCATCATTATGAATAAAGGACATAAACTTGCTCAAAAATGCAAAAGTCTTACCATAGACAAATCCATAGGTGATTAATTTTCCTCCCCACTGGCTAATTTCTTTATTTCTTTTTCCTTTTTTCCTTTCTTCCTTCCTTCCTTCCTTCCTTCCTTCCTTCCTTCCTTCCTTCCTTCCTTCCTTCCTTCCTTCCTTCCTTCCTTCCTTCCTTCCTACCTTCCTACCTTTCTTCCTTCCTTCCTTCCTATCATTATAAATGGTATCAGTCTCAAGAAGACATATTTAAGAAAAAACCTTAAATAAAATTATCTAAATAATACTCTATCCTCTATTATTTATCCAGTTCCTTTTGACTCTTTGGTTCAGTAATTTTTCCATTTTCACCCTCAAGTACTTCCCTCACATTGTCACATTGTCATTTCAATCAGCATGTCACAAGAACACAGTGGAAGATGCAAGATGGTGAGAAATAGCTATGGAATAGATGCAAAATCTTGAAATGGTCAAGGAGACATTATTCTCTTAGCTATACTCTGATAAGTTTTCTGACCAGTAATTTATTTGTTGTTTGTTTGTTTATTTGGTTGCTAGTTAAGGTGTTTGCTTCATTACTTCTAAGGTAAATATCATGCCCACAACATTGCCATTGAACGAAATTTAAATTATACATAACAAATATCTTGATGCCCACAAATTAACCCCAAATTCCATACTATTCCTATAAACTAAACACAATTTCCATATCAAAACTGAGCCCAAACAGTAATAATCATATCTTATATTTTCATAATTCTTTGCAGTTTCCAAAGCACTCTTTCGGGCATTGTCTGACTTGAGCATAACAAAAAAAAATTATAAAGTAGGAATTACTATTTCTAGTACATAGCTAAGGAAATGGAGGTCAGGAAAAATGCTAGGATTTTCTTGAGGAGTTTGGGCCTCCTTCAACAGTAATAGGGTTAGCAGGGCTGATCAAAATTTCCAATGTCTGACAGAGTGTCATCTACACTATGGGTGTTTAAATTTTAATTTCAGGCTATAAGAGAAAGAAAGATCTGCTGAATGGAGTGTTATACAATATATTCAAAATAGTATTTCCAAGATTACTTAGAAGATTCATGTTATAGGCTACAGTCAGAATATGACTTTTGGGGGCACCTGGGTGGCTCAGTTGGTTAGGCCTCTGCCTTGGGCTCAGGTCATGATCCCGGGGTCCTGGGATCAAGTCCCACATCGGGCTCCCCACTCTGCGGGGAGCCTGCTTCTCCCTCTGCCTCTGCCTGCCACTCCCCCTGCTTGTGCTCTCTCTCTCTGTCAAATAAATAAATAAATAAATAAATAAAATCTTTAAAAAAAATAAAATGTGTCTTTTGGCATGTAATAGAAACCAGTGATTTCTAAATATCTTCTTTTTTAGAAATTATGTTTTACATGTTTTCTTATTCACTGAGATATAATTGACCTACAACATTATATTAGTTTCAGGTGCACAGCATGAATCATTATTTGTATATATTGCAAAATGATCACAGCAATAAATCTAGTTATCATCTGTCACAATACACAGGTACAGAATTTATTTTCTTGTGCTAAGAACTTCCAATCTACTCTCTTGACCACTTTCAAATATGCAATACAGTGTTATTAACTATAGTCTCCATGCTGTACATTATATCTCTATGACTTATTTATTTAATAACTGGAAGTTTATACCTTTTGACTCCTTTCCCCCATTTGGCCCACCCCCCATCTGCCACCTCTGGCAACCACCAATTTGTTCTTTGTATCTGTGAACTTGTTTTTTTGGTTTTGGATTTGTTTTTTGTTTTTTGTTTTTAATTCCATATGTAAATGAGATCATATGGTGTTTTTCTTTTTTTGTCTGACTTATTTCACTTAGCATAATGCCCTCAAGTTTTATCCACATTGTCACAAATGGCAAAGGGTCATTCTTTTTTATGGCTGAACAGTATTCCATTACATATATATATACACCATATCTTTTTTTCCATTCATCCATTGATGAACACTTCAGTTGTTTCCATGTCTTGGCTATTGTAAATAATGCTGGAATGAACATGGGAGTGCTTATATCTTTTTGAGATGGTGTTTTCATTTTCTTTGAATGAGTATCCAGAAGTGGAATTGCTGGATCATATAGTAGTGATATTTTTTGAGGAAACTCCATATGGGTTTCCATAGCGGCTGCACCAATTACATTTCTACCAACAGTGCACAATGGTTCCTTTTTCTCCACATCCTCACCAACACTTTTTTTTTTATGTTATGTTAGTCACCATACAGTACATCGTTAGTTTTTGACCAACACTTCTTATTTCTTGTCTTTTTGATAATAGCCATTTTGACAGGCGTGAAGTTATATCTCAATGTGGTTTTGATTTGCATTTTCCTGATGACTAATGATACTGATCTTTTCAAGTGTCTGTTGGCCATCTGTATGTCTTCTTTGGAAAAATGTCTATTCATCTCCTCTGCTCATTTTTTGTTTGTTTTTTGCTACTGAGTTGTATGTGTTCTTTATACATTTTGGATATTAACCCCTTATCAGATGTATGAATTGCTAATATTTTCTCCCATTCAGTGTGTTGTATTTTCATTTTGTTGATGGCTTCCCTTGCTGTGCAGAAGCTTTCAGTTTGACATAGTCTCATTTTTTTTTTATTTTGTTACCATGACCAGTTATTTTATGAAGACAAAATCAGAAAAAGTTTAAGTCATTTTAAGTCAGAATGTCACTTATGATGTAGTTCTCTTTGAAGAATGTGAATTGAGTTCTTATGAACTAAACATTTCATCTTTATAAATTACTGAGTAAATGACCATCTCATATATTGTCTATGATCAGCATTTTTCCAAACACATTGGCAGAACTTTTTCAGAAGGATGTAATTAGTATTGTGGGGGAGTGGGGTGGGGAAAGACAGCTTGTAAAGAAATTTGGGGAATTGCTGGGTATTCTAAATTGCTGAAGTGTACTACAGATCTTTAAAAGGGGTAATACCCTAAAATATTTGGCCAAGAAATTCTTTTTCTGAGTATTTTTAAGAACTATTATTCTATGTGTCACACCTCTAAAAATGTATTATGATGGCTACCTCTTCTAGGTTTTTTTCCTGAATGTCACAATTTCTGATGCACAAAATGGGCAAAATAGAGTGACAGTTATTACAAGAATGTTGCCTTAAAGGAACTTATTTCTGCCTGGATGTATGAGTGATATTTTCAATTTAAAATCAGCATTTCTGTTTGCAATATACATGATATATTTTACTATAAAGTGGTCCTTATCCATTATTAATGCACTTAAATGTCCCTAACTTTCTGTTTGAGAGGAGACATTTATATATTCATATATACATATAGACAAATACATATATTTAAACAAATATGTGTTTGAAAGTTATTTTTCCTTTCTTTTTTATTTTTCAATAATTTTACCTTTTTTGAGATATACTTGACATATAACATTGTGTAAGTTTAAGATATACATGATGATTTCATACACATATATGTTGTAAAATGATTGCCTGAATAAGGTTAGTTAGCACATCCATTGCCTCACATAATTTTCTTTTTTGTGTGAGAACATTTGAGATCTGCTCTAAGCAGCTTTCAAGCATATAATACAATATTGTTAACTATAGATACTGTTGTACATTAAATGTTCAGGACATATTCATCTTATAAATGGAAGTTGATACCCTTTGATCAATATCTCTCATTTCACCAAGCCCCCAGCTCCAGGAAACCACCATTTTATGTTTCTATGAGTTCAGCTGTTTTAGATTTCATATGTAAGTGAAATCATGCAGTATTTGTCTTTCTCTGTCTTATTTTACATTTCTTAATATGCTGTAGGTCCTAACATGTTTTCACAAATGTCATTTTTATTCCTAAATAATATATATATGTATTTATATATATATATATGTATATATATATATATAAAATCTGTTCCATTATATATACACCACATTTTCTTTGTCCATTCATCCATCAGTGAACACTTAGGATGTTTTCATGTCTTGGCTATTTTAAATAATGCTGTAATGAACATGAAGACACAGATATCTCTTTGAGATAGTTATTTTATTTCCTTAGGATATATACCCAGAAATAAAATTGCTGGATCACATAGTAGTTCTATATTTAATTTTTTGAGGATCCTCCATACTATTTTCCATGTGATTGTAGCAGTGGTAGTAGTAGCTGTACCAATTTGCTTAATATATTTTGGTGCTCTAATGTTAGGTGCATACATATCTACCTACAATTCTTAAATTCTCTTGATAAATTAAGCCATTTGTCATTTTATTATGACCTTCTTCATCTCTTATGACAGTTTTTGATTTAAATATTTTATCTATATATAGATATAACTATATCTATATAAATATAACTATATCTATATAAATATAAATATAACTACCCCTGTTCTCTTTCGGTTTACATTTGCATGGAGTGTCTTTTCCCATCCCTTCATTTTCAGCCTGCATGTGTCCTTAAAGCTGTGTAATTGTAATTAGCATTTTTGTGCCTTTTTCTTTTCATCTCCTCAGCCACTCTAAGCCTTTTGATTGGATAATTTAATCCATTTACATTTAAAGTGCATTTATGGATAGATAAGGATTTACTAATGCCATCTTATTAATTATTTTCTGAAAGGGAGTTCCTGTCTTCCTCTCTTGCTGGCTACCTTTATGAATTGATGATTTTCCATAGTGGTATGCTTTGCTTCCCTTCTCTTTAGCTTTTGTGTTGTCTACCGTAGTTTTTCTTTTGTGATAACCGTGAGGCTTATATAAAACATCTTATAGCTATAAAAGTCTATTTAAGCTAATAACTTAACGTTGATTGAACACAAAAACTGTTCACTTTTATCTCCCTTCAAATATCTTATGTTTTTGAAGTCACAGTTACATCTTTTTATATTGTGTATCCATTAAAAAATTTTTGTAACAATAGTTATTAATACATTTGTCCTTTAACTTTATAATAGAGTTAAGTGAGTAACACACCACAGATTACAGTATTAGAGTATTCTGAATTTGACCAAATACTTACTTTACCATTGTGTTTTATATTTTCATGTTTTCTTTTTACTAAATGTCTTTTTGCATCACCCTGGAGAACTCCTTTTAGTATTTCTTATAAGGCACACCTATTGGTGATGAATTTGCTCAGCTTTTGTTTGTTTGGGAAAGTCTTTATCTCTTCATTTCTGAAAGACAACTTTAATAGGTTAAGTATTGTTGGTTGGCAGTTTTTTTCTTTTGACACTTTGAATGTATCATATCACTCTTTCCTGGCCTGAAAATTTTCTGCTGAGAATTCAGTGATAACCTCATGGGGATTCCCTTATATATGAGATTTCTTTTTTCTTGCTGCTTTAAAAATTCTGTCTTTGATTTCAGACAGTTTTATTATAAGTCTTGGAAAAGATTATTTTGGATAGAAATTTGGCGAGGGTGGGGGGAAGAATTATGAGCTCATGAACTTGGACATTCAAATCTCTCCCAAGATTTGGGAAGTTCTCAGTCACTATTTCTTTAAAAGAACTTGCATCCCCATTCTCTCTTTCTTCTCCTTTGGGACTCAAATAATATATAATTTGTTTCTTTTAGTTGTATCCTATTGCTCGTATAGGCTTACCTCACTCTTATTCATTCCTTTTGTCTTTGTTCTCCTCTGACTGGATAAATTCAAATGAGTTGCCTTCTACTTCACAGGTTTCTTATTGTTCTTGATCCAGTCTAATATTGGTGCTCTTACATTTTTCATTTCAATCATAGTATTCTTTAACTCCAGAATTTCTGTTTGTTTTTATATTTCTAATCTCTCTGTTAAACTTCTCATCTTGTTTGTGTTGTGTTTTCCTGATTTCATCAAACTTTTCCTTTCTATGATTTTCTATAGTTCACTGAGCTTTCTTAAAACCTGATTTTTTATACCTTATTGGAAAATCACAAATCAATATTTCTTCAGGATCTTTTTCTGGAAAATAATTATGTTCCTTTTGTGATATAATGTTCTTTGATTTTCTTCATGCTGGGTGATGTTAAAGGCTCAAATGTGTATATTTTCTTCCAATCTTGCACAGTTGGGCCACTTTCTACATGTGCTCACTAGCTAATTGCAAAAGCATGTGCTCACCACCATTGGGGGTAAATAATGAGATGGCCATGGGGTGGAGTGTACATGTGTGTTGCTAAGGCATGTGGAGCATAAGGGATGCCCTAGGACCAGTTGGGGTGATCCATAGACAAGGCATCCCCTGCAGCTTGTGGGGAAGGCTTCCAGATGGAGTTCCCAAAGTGGTTAGTAGGATCCATGTCCCTTTGATGACCTCCAAGAGCCCTGACTGCTATTTTCCCAGCTACTCCTTGCCCCACAGTTGTGCAGCATACCTTAGTATTTGGGATGGGGTAAGAAAGAAGTAGGTCTCTTTGGAAGCATCCTATATAGCTAAGGAAGCTAGGTACCCACTCACATGCTTTCACTTTCTCCATGGGAGAAATCACAAACCCAGAAGGTATCTCTTGACACTGAGCTATGCTGCCTTGGGAGAGGAATAACACAGGTAAAATAGAACTGTTTTCTTACCCTCTTCAGTGTGTCCAGTGTCAGATTGGTTTTATTCCAATATTGTGTTGGAGTTTCTCTGGATTCCTGGACTTTCACAAAGATGTTTTCATCCATAAATAATTGTCAAAATTGGTATTCTTTCGGAGGAAAATGGTAGAAAATTCCTATTTCCTCATTTTGATGATTTTTTCCTGTTTTTATTAGTCCAAATATTCATTTTTGTTAGACAATACAATCAATGAGGGTAAAATTTTCTGACTCTGATGCATCAGTTTCTTAGCAACCACACAGAGGAGACTCTTTTGATATCCATTGAGATGTACATCAACAGCCTGAAGTTTCTTAAAGAACTGATAATGCATGATAAATGTTACTAAAATGTGTTTTACAATGTAATGAGTATCTACAAGAGGAACAAATCTTTTGTCATAACGGAATGCTATCTTTTCTGAAGTTGATTTATTTCTGAATCAGTGCTTCTTCATTTCAGATTGAGGCCAAATCCAAACACTTTTGAAAAACATTTGGGATTTCTTCTATAACATTTTAAAATTGCTTATCATTGCTTCAGTTTGAGACTATGAAACTTGAAAACCCAATCCTGAGGGCCTATATTTTTTAGAATTTCCCTAACTTTACATTAAGAAACTAACTTAACACTGAATTAGAAACAGTTTTTTTTGTGGGGTGCCTGGGTGGCTCAGTCAGTTAAGCATTCAATTCTTGATTTCAGCTCAGGTCATGATCTCAGGGTCTTGAGATCAAGCCCCGCGTCTGGTTCCATGCTCAGCGGGGAGTCTGCTTGAGATTCTCTCTCTCTCTCTCTCATTCTGCCCCTCCTCCCCCACTCTTTCTCTCTCCCTCTCTAAAATAAATAAATAATTCTATAAAAAAACATTTTTTTCAATAGAATATTTAATCAAAAATGATCCAAGTGAGGAGGAATAAATTACTTATCTTCACCTAGTTTCATGGAAGGTAAAGAGGATTGTCAGGCATTTTTACAAAAGAGACAAAGTGTGACTGTTGGTTCCTAAACATCAGAAAAAAAGGAGGGGGCAATATGAGAAAAAAAGAAATAAAAAAAAACTAAGGTATAGCTCTTTGAAGTTGTTGTAATGTTTGCTAGAATTTTACTGCCAAATGCTGAATGATAAAGTTGTTTTCAATCTGGATAGAGTGGAACACTGGCTCAATGAAGCTGGTACATTGCTTCCACTTTGCGTATTTTCAAAATATTTTAAGGAACATAGAAATGGCTTTTCACATCATAATATTGCCAGTTCTAAGAAAGCACGTGTTCCTCTGGCACAGTTTCTCTGATTAGCAACCGAGTAGTTTGTTACCATCTCCATCTTTATCCGCACCTATCACCCTTGAATACACAATACCCCAATAGTGTGTTAAAGAAAGAAAAATAATAGTAGAACATATGATAAAAATGGCTATTTTCCCCTAATATTATTCTTTCCTTGTTTCTTGAATTCTTCGAATAATGTTACTCCCCCACTTTTCTAAAAATTGTATTTGTGATTGATACTACTTAGAATATAGGTCAAATTTCCAGACTCTTGCAGCTAAATAGGGCCATCTGACTAAATCCTGGCCCGTGAGAGATAATTAGAAGTTTGTTTGGCAGTGTCTAGAGTCCTTCTATGAAAGATAATTCTGTGCACACTTTGTCCCTGTCCTAAGTCATTTTCTTCATCTTACTGCCTAGAATGCAAATGCTACCATCTTGAACCATGACAATACATCTCCCTAGAGATGGAGGAGTCTGGGCCATGAATAACAAGTAGAACAGTACTGCCACCCGAATCCTGCCATGTTGACCTCTGGGCTTTTGGATTAATGGGAGGAAACTTCTAAATTGCTTAAGTCAGTGTCGTTTTGGTTGATTTTAAGACTGATAAAGATTTTGTTAACTGAAATTAGGACTTTTACCATTTTAGAATTCATTAATGTAGGCTTAGTGGGAATGTTTGATTATCGTAGCAAAGACTCAGATTATGAAGGCTGAATTGCTCATTATCCATATCATGCCATGAAAAACTTTCAGCCAAATGTTATCTATTGCAATTTTGAAGCCAGATCATTTGCTTACCCAGAGATAATCATATTCCTACTATTTCAGAAAATGTTACTGCTTTCAAAAAAACAGTGCTTAAAAAGATGAACTTAGGTCAGAGCTATCCAGAACCACAAACTGGGTAGAAAGGGGTCAGGTGTGCTATAGGAAGCACTTTCTGTCTTGGCCAGAAAACTGACCGGAAGATCCATAATTTGCAGCCATGAATGATTAAAACCACCACCTGCTTTTGTACCAGAAACTGGACCAGTTAAGTAGTAGCTTCAAAATGGTAGACTTAACAAGAAGTAATACTGATGCTCTTCCCCACAAAGGTTGAAAGCCTAATGGCAGATTTCTGTCAAGAGTGTTGTTTCCCCCTTCTATGACCTTATTTCAGATAGTGTAAGATAACCAGAACTAATTGAGAGGACTGGGGATGGATAAAGTTCTTTACAAAAACACCAGAGATTTCAAGGTTAAAAACTAGGTGTAAACAAAATATTCTGCTAGGGGAACATGGATATGAAATTGACTAGAAACAAATAAGAAGCTCAGAGAGTTGTTGAATAGGTTAAGTTGCTATAGAAAACAAGAGACAGACTGGACTGCAAAAGTTAGTAAATTTTCTATCCAACAGCAATTTCAGGAACCACAAATCCGAACCAACAGAAGGTGAGCTCTTAAATCTATGCAGTCCTCAAAAAATACATATTTTCTGATGCTCACCATAGATGTGGCTATGAAGAACAAAAAATAATGAAGAACCACTCTAAGGACACAGAAGGTGCTCAGAAAACAATGAAAAAGTGGATTCTTCCCAGAGAATACAATCAGGGTTGCCAGCTGTGCTAATATAGGAAATTATACCTGTGTCAGAGGCAAGACTATTCATTATCCCTGCCTAATGGACTTGTTTTGTTGCTATGGCCTGGTGATGGCTGTATGTTTTTACTGTGGTTTTCTGCCTGTATTTCACCACTGAATATGTGTACCTCTTGGAGAAGACTGTACCACACATTGAGAGATACTGGGCTTTGAACTGGCTGCAGAAAACAAACAAAAAAACAACAATGGGGTCACCTGGTTGGCTTCGACAGTTGAACTGACTGCAGAAGCTAGAGGACAGTTTAGGACTTTTCACTCTTGGGAAGAAGGTGAAATTTTCTGTATGTAAGAAAAATAGTGAACGTGAATATTCTGGTGGCCAAAGAGGAGGGCAGGAACAGTGACCATATCTGGCCCTCAGATACTAATCTCTCCCTTTTTTGGTAACAGAATTTATAAGTGAGCACATTTGTCAGACTTGTTTTTACTTAGATACATTTATAAAACTAAGTTCTAGTGCACAAGATGTAAGCAGATGGGTTTCCATGACCTTTAAGAATCAGGTGGACTGTATCCCTTGTTTTACTTCTCCTTCCTTATGGTTGAAAGGGAGATACACTCTATGGGCCTAAAGCATCCTCCTTGGAACATGAAATGATACTGAGATGTAGGTCACATACATATCAATATAAAAGATGCACAGACCCACGGCATTATAGGCTAACATATCAGGCATGGACCACTTACATTCAACATTTGGCACAAAGCAGAAATAAATGTTTAACTGTTTAAACCACTGCTATTTGGGGGAGTTTTATTACTCATAGCCAAATATAATACTATAACTACTTTAATTCAGAATTTAGCAAATATACATGAAATGTGACTCAGTTATTTTCAAGGAATAGAAAATCAAAGTAACAGTACATTAATTGTAAAAAGAGTTTCCTTTCTTCATTAGCAAATCCTAGTAGGAGATGGTTTAGACTCAGCGAGACCAAGATCCCTGCAAGGGCCTACCATTCTCCCTTTATTTCTGCTGTTTTATCCTCAATATGTTGACATTTTTAACTTATTTTTGTATTGATCATTACAGGAAGACTACTTCAGTTCCAGATCGCATACTTCTTTTGAGGCAGAAAGGAGGCGTTTTTTGTTTTTGGTTTTTTTTACCCTCCTTTAGTTTAGACATTAGTTTTGTTTTGTCTTTTCATCAAGAAAGCAGCATAGCAGCAAGCTTTTCATGAGATTTCATCATTCTGAACTGAGTGTCACCATCACCCTAGGAGGTACAGAAAATGGGAAAAGTGTGGAGCTCTAGCTTTCACAGTAGGAGGAACTGAGATAAGAGGAGCTTGGGAGTGTTTGCTCCTTCTATGTGCCAGTTTATTTCTAATACAATAGCTCTCCAACTAAAAGAGGACTGTGGTGCATGTACTGAGGACTTTGCTCAGATTTATTGCATAACCTCTTATAAGTAAATTAACTAATTTAATGAAAGGATACATTCAAACTATTTAGTATATGTATGGTTAGTTAAATGAAGAGAAAAAAGTACAGAGTATGAAAACCTCTTATTTCATAATTCAAAGATAGATCAATCATAGCACTATAGAAGAACTCAAACTAAGTGGCCCTGTACAATAATAGTCCAGTTCATTTATGCAGAACAAAAGTATAAATTATATAAAAGTATATGTAATATTCACATCAACTATATTAAAGTGTTACTGATATTGCTAATGTTATGGACAGATGACTCTTGGGTAGTTTTTAATATGATTTTACTTTCTTCTAAGAGGAGATGTCATTAATTTCATATGAAAAATATGTAAGGCTTTTCAGTGACACTTATTATTTATCTATAAGACTGTTTTCTAGGGGCGCCTGGGTGGCTCAGTTGGTTAAGCAACTGCCTTCGGCTCAGGTCATGATCCTGGAGTCCCTGGATCGAGTCCCGCATCGGGCTCCCTGCTCGGCGAGGAGCCTGCTTCTCCCTCTAACCCTCCCCCCTCTCATGTACTCTCTCTCTCTCTCTCATTCTCGCTCTCTCAAATAAATAAATAAATCTTAAAAAAAAAAAAAGACTGTTTTCTAAGGAACTATTTTCCATTATTAGCTGTGCATTGAGTGTTAGGAAATTTACTCTTTCTTTCATTATCCCTGGGAGATCAAAGACTTGCATAGTTTTTCAGGTTAGATTGGGTACATTCTGACTTGGTATAGTAACAAGAGACATTTCCTGGTGTAACAAAAATTCAGGAAAACTTCAATATTTCATGCCCACGTTTATTGAAAATTTATACTTGTTTTGTTATATAAATCTTTTTTTAAAAAAAGCCTTAGTAAGCATAATTTTGGTGACAGTTGCCAATGGGAAGGTCAAATAAATAAAGATTTATTTATTTATTTATTTGAGAGGGAGAGAGAGAGAGAGAGTGCGTGCACCCAAGCCAGGGGAGGAACAGAAGGAGAGGGAGAGAGAGAATCTCAGGCAGACTCCCCATTGAGCGCTGAGCCCAATGCGAGGTTCCATCCCACAACCCTGAGATCATGACCTGAGCCAAATGAAGATTCAGACACTTACCGACTGAACCACGCAGGTCCTATGCCTGTGGGAAGGCATTGATGGTGATTAGGATCTCTTCATATCATCATAGATAATCCATGGGAAATATGGGTTCTGGTATGTTAGATGAATAGACTAGAGAAACAACTATTGTGCAAACAGTGGTTCATGTTTTCCTGTCACAAGTCCCCTCTTATTATTTTTCTCTACATGATTATATTTATAATGTGTGTGGACATATGTGTATGTGCTGCAGGTATTAGTTTTCATCAAAAGTGACTTCTGAGAATTTTACTCTGCTTTTCAATCTTCATTGATTGAGCAAGAATACAAAGTTATAGCTAGAAGAATGACGGGTGTTCATCACTTGAATTTCTTCCCATACTACCTAGCAGGAGAAGCCACAGATTTTGCTAACACTGAAAAGGATGTGTTCATAAATTATCATTTTATTATCCCTACTAACTCCTAAATATTACCTTATAAATAAGGTAATTTCTGTCTGCTGCAATGGTTAGAAACAGCCAAAAAGCTTTTTTTTTTCCTTTGCTTTCGTATTTTCATCTGGTAAAATTAGTCAAACAAATATCACATGACAAATATTAATCCTTTCCCTCCCATGGAATGAAACAAGCAATGAAATAAGAAAGCAATGAAATGAAAGTAATGAAACAAGAAAGATTCAAAGAAGAAATAGGAGATGTGTTTAACCTAACTGGTTTACTCTTGTCATGCTATTAAATACTGAAGTTGCTGAATAGAGATTTTGCATTTCCATTACTATAGTGTTTCTTAGAGGACGGGCAGAGTATGAAAAGAAGGAGAAAGGGGAAAGGAAGAGAAAAATTGTTCAAGTAGATATTTTTCCCTTGTAATTCTGCTTTGTCCCAAGTAACCTAAAATAACCCAGCTTTCAAAAAACAAAAGAAAACTTGCATTAATATGACAACAACATGAAGTACCACCAAGGGACAGAATATATTGTTGTAGTTGTTTTTACTTTAACACGGAAAAAACATAAAGAAAATATTCCTATAATTCTCTCATGAGTAGACTGAATGAATGCTGAAAATGCCATCCTGCAATTGTTCACTGGCCATGTCTTCCCCCAGTCCCATCTTTAAGAAGGGTCATAACAACCCAGGGAATTTAGAAGTCAGTAGGATGTCTCCCTTGCCCAACTGACACCAGTAATGTTTTGAAAAGATTTCACAGTTATGCGGATATATTGAGCTGACTTTTGCTTGTCCATCACATTATTCATAGGAGATGGCTAGCACCATCTAGCTGCAACACATGCAGGATCACATGAACCTTAAGCTCTTGGGCCAATAGACACTCAAAAACAAAGAGACTTGGGACCATCTCAGCATTAACACAGAAGCAGCCCCATGGAACTACGTGTAAATATATACAATGTTAGCTTGAATTATATATAACATGGAGCTTTGGTTGTTGTTTTTGAATTTTCTAAAATCCTAAGCCAGCATGGGACAAAAGTATCAACTGTCTATTTTGCCTCAAGCTGAGTAATAACTCATTTTGTTACAAATGCAATTTTTCTTTTATGAAGTATTGTTCATGACTATATGCCCACAAATACAAATGCTCTATAATCTTGAAATTCTCCTGGTTACAATGTATTTTTCCTAGGCTAATATTTCCAGAATACCTCCTAAATCTTTGCAAACTGTTATACAACATTTTATGCTTTAACATTGTGTAAATTCTAGTCCTTTTATTTTTTTTAATTTATTTTTTTATTTTATTTTTTTTTTAAAGATTTTATTTATTTATTTGAGAGAGAGAGAATGAGAGACAGAGAGCATGAGAGGGAGGAGGGTCAGAGGGAGAAGCAGACTCCCCACCGAGCAGGGAGCCCGATGCGGGACTCAATCCCAGGACTCCAGGATCATGACCTGAGCCAAAGGCAGTCGCTTAACCAACTGAGCCACCCAGGTGCCCCAATTCTAGTCCTTTTAGAAAAAAATAAAAGACCCTTGAAGTTCTCCTATGTAACTAGGAGAAGAATAAGATACTAAAAAAAATATATGACAAGTTAATTCCTTTGAATCAGCCATTTAGTGATAATTTCCCATAAATTTCAGTTGTATATAATGTTATATTTTCTACCCTTCCAGGATTAAACATTTCTTTTCTTTATAAACATAAGGAGATATCAGGGTAAAATAGAAATACAGGGTGGGGGGGAGATAAACAGACTGATCCTCTTGGGCAAAACGAGATTTAACACATTTGTCCAGTGGCTGTTTTTATTCATGACACAGGAATGCACTAATGCTAGTACTTCACATGAAAAGACATGGTTCAGGAAAGGAGTGTATTTCACTAGGATAAATAGCCTACATTTGAGTGAATAGAAAATCCCACAACAGAAACTTGGCAAGAATCTGCCTGTAATGAGTTAGTTCAATCAAGAGAGGAATTTAGCATTGTTTCTTTTCCAGGAGATGAATGATTAAAAATATTCCCTATACCAGGTGCTCTATGGTGCTCTTGACCTTCATCCCATCTATCTTTGCAGGTGTTCCTTCAGTTTTACAGGGGTAAACATTGTCTATGTCTTCATGAGGTATAATTTTAGTGGCAAGCATCGTGGATGAGTGCAGTCACTTCTTTTGCCGTTGCAGATAAATTTTCAACAAGAGGCTCCAAAATCTCATCCATAAAATTTGGACGTGTATCAGGGGAACTGGAAAAGATGCCAACATTTGTATAGACTGTACATTATGAGTATGGGACTGTAACCTGATATTTACATTCAGGTGAACTTAAAGAATTTAAATTTAATAAAATATTTAATATTGTATCCAATTTCTTACAATAAGTTTAAAAATAAAGACTGGGGAAAATAGAATAATTTTATTTGCATAACGTTGCTTTTGGTTGATATCCAATTAGAATCTGAATTACTTTTTAAGCTCAGATGTTGATACACTAAAATGATATAGCCCTATATATTCCCTATTGTGATTGTTCCATGGAAGAGGTAGAATAGAAGAGAGGGAAGATACATTGCAGACAGAGTAAATCCGAAGCTGTTAGTTTGTCATTATCTATCTATCTATCATCTATCATCTATCTGTCATCTATCATCTAACTATCATCCAGCTGTCTACATAGCTACCTATTATCCATCTACCTTAAGAGAGCTCTTATATTGCAAAATACTGGTTAAAATTAGGGAGGTTACAGGGATTTACAGAAGTTAATATGTACTAGTTTTCTGAGTTACAACTTTTACATTCGTGCTTCCATATCTGACTTTGATAATGCTGGATATTAATTCCGGTGGGTGTTATTGAATTGTTTGGCTAGTTTGGGGAATTAAAGTAGAGCAATACCATGATAACACGAATATATAGGGGCCTCTATGAAACTGTAATCAATGACTTAAAAGCACATGTAGTAAAGGGGGCGGAGCAAGATGGTGGAGGAGTAGGAGACCTGGATTTCCTCTCCTCTCAGGAATTCAGCTGGATAGGGACCAAGCCATTCTGAACACCTACAAACTCAACAGGAGATCGAAGAAAAGAAGAGCAACAACTCTCT